>NC_134689.1:421528619-421846744 GCF_050947455.1 Rhinoderma darwinii
TGCCAATATCATAGTTACTCTCAGTGGACGAAAACTTCCTGGAGAAGTAGGCACAGGGACGGAGATGGGTGAGGGACCAGGTACCCTGGGACAAGACAGCCCCCACTCCCACCTCGGATGCGTCAACTTCCACGATAAATGGCTCCATTTGGTTGGGCTGAAACAGCACCGGGGCCGAGATAAAGCACTTCTTAAGGACATCAAAAGCCTGGACAGCCTCAGGAGGCCAGTGGAGGAGATCAGCACCTTTGCGAGTGAGGTCCGTAAGAGGCTTAGCGATGACCGAGAAGTTAGCAATAAATCTCCTGTAATAATTAGCGAACCCCAAGAAACACTGTAACGCCTTCAGGGAGGCAGGTTGGACCCATTCCGCCACAGCTTGGACCTTGGCGGGGTCCATGCGGAATTCATGAGGAGTGAGGATTTGACCCAAAAATGGTATCTCCTGTACCCCAAATACACATTTTTCGGTTTTCGCAAACAGTTTGTTTTCCCGAAGGACCTGGAGCACCTTCCTGACATGCTCAATGTGGGAGGACAAGTCCTTGGAAAACACCAGTATGTCATCAAGGTACACTACAAGAAATACCCCCAGGTAATCTCTTAAAATCTCATTTATGAAATTCTGGAAGACCGCAGGAGCATTACACAACCCAAAGGGCATGACGAGGTATTCAAAATGACCTTTGGACGTGTTAAACACAGTCTTCCACTCATCCCCCTCTTTGATGCGGATAAGGTTATACGCCCCCCGTAGATCAAACTTAGAGAACCATTGGGCCCCCTGAACCTGATTAAAGAGATCAGGAATCAAAGGAAGGGGATACTGGTTCCTTACAGTGACCTTATTCAAGTTACGGTAGTCAATGCATGGCCTAAGACCACCATCCTTCTTCCCTACGAAGAAGAAGCCAGCACCTACCGGAGAAGTAGAGGGGCGAATGTAACCCTTGGCCAGGCATTCCTGGATATACTCTCTCATGGCTTCACGTTCGGGACAAGAAAGATTAAATATCCTACCCTTAGGGAGCTTAGCTCCTGGTACCAATTCGATAGCGCAATCGTATTCTCTATGAGGAGGTAACACTTCGGAGGCCTCCTTAGAGAAAACATCAGCGAAGTCCTGAACAAACTCAGGTAGCGTGTTCACCTCCTCAGGGGGAGAAATAGAATTAGCAGAAAAACATGAGGTCAAGCATTCATTACCCCATTTGGTAAGCTCCCCAGTATTCCAGTCAAACGAGGGATTATGCAACTGCAACCAGGGAAGGCCTAAAACCAAATCGGACGATAATCCCTGCATCAACAGTACAGAGCACTGCTCCAAATGCATGGAGCCAACAAGGAGTTCAAAAACAGGGGTATGCTGTGTAAAATAACCATTAGCAAGAGGAGTGGAGTCGATACCCACTACCGGGACAGGTTTAGGCAAATCAATCAAAGGCATAGCTAGAGACATAGCAAATTCCACAGACATGATATTAGCAGAAGACCCTGAATCCACGAAGGCACTGCCGGTAGCAGACCTACCACCAAAAGAGACCTGAAAAGGAAGCAAGATTTTATTACGTTTCATATTTACGGGAAATACCTGTGCGCCCAAGTGACCTCCCCGATGATCACTATTCTTACGCCTAGGACAGGTGTTCACTTGATGCTTGTCATCCCCACAATAGAAGCAGAGACCATTCTTCCTGCGGAACTCTCTACGTTGTCGGGGGGACACGGAGGCCCCGAGTTGCATAGGTACCTCTGAGTCTTCCGTGGAAGAGCGAAGTAACGGGACCTCGGGAGGCATCATGGGGGAGTCGGAGGGGAAAACACAAAAACGTTCAAGTTGTCGTTCCCTGAGACATCGGTCAAGTCGTACCGCTAAAGCCATAACCTGGTCTAGGGAGTCAGAAGAGGGATAGCTAACTAGCAGGTCTTTCAGGGCGTTCAACAGACCCAACCTAAACTGGCACCTTAAGGCAGGGTCATTCCACCCAGAAGCTACGCACCACTTCCTAAAGTCAGAACAATACTCCTCAACAGGTCTCTTACCCTGACGTAAAGTCACCAGCTGACTCTCGGCAAAGGCAGTCCTGTCAGTCTCATCATAAATGAGTCCGAGAGCAGAAAAGAAACGATCAACGGAGGAAAGTTCAGGGGCGTCAGGAGCCAAGGAGAAGGCCCACTCTTGGGGCCCTTCCTGGAGCCGGGACATAATTATACCCACCCGCTGGCTCTCAGAACCTGAGGAGTGAGGCTTTAAGCGAAAGTAGAGCCTACAACTCTCCCGAAAGGAGAGAAAAGTCCTCCGGTCCCCTGAGAACCGGTCAGGCAACTTGAGGTGGGGTTTAAGAGGTGAGGTGAGGGGCACTACCATGGTAGCGTCAGGCTGGTTGACCCTCTGAGCCAGGGCCTGGACCTATAGGGAGAGACCCTGCATTTGCTGGGCCAGGGTCTCAAGGGGGTCAATAGTAGTGTCAGGGACCAGGGTAGACTAGGTATATGGGCTTGTGATTATGTAATGATGGGGGTAGGGAAACGGACAAGTGAGCCCTAATCTATCCGCCACTCTGTCCCTGCCTTCTTGCAACGACCCACCCTAGGCGATGGGGTACAACTGGGCGGCGGTCCCTATGCTCAGTAAGTGCACGAGACAAACAGACAAGGGTACACAAGCTAAGGGAAATGGGGCAGTTGCCCACGGAAACACCGTGAGCAACAAGAGTGGTGAACGAGCCGAGTCAAATCAGGAGTGTACGAGGTACCAAACGCAGAGCAGGAGAGTAGTCAATAAGCCAGGGTCAGTATGGAGCAGGATCAAATAGATAGAAGCTGTTGCTGGGCCAGGAAACCACACGAGAAGAATCACAAGCAAAGGAGGAACAGGAAAGGCAGGTATAAATAGACAGAGGGCGGGAGCTAGCTCCGTCTGGCCAGGCTGCGATAGGCTCTCACACTCCTAAGCCTGCCATCCTGAGTGGTGGAAGATGGAGTCAGTCTCAGAGACATAGACTCAGGTGCAGACTGATTACCTATGGGCGTATACACAGAAGTTGTGCCTGGCAGATCCTTTACATCAGCTCACAGCTATGTATGAATTTCAAGCTTTCAAACTACTAATAGATGCCAAATGTTGCAGACAATTACCTAATAATCCCCTGTCTTCCTTTCAGTCACAATTTTATAGCATTTTAGAAAATACACTAACAGAAGGAATCATTCCCCAAAAAATATTTAAAGGATTGTTGCCATCAAATCCAATGACATCTACATTCTACATAATCAAAAATCCAGCAAATCCACCACGAAGAACAAGTGCTGAAAGGAAATTGAGGTCTATGTAAAATGGTATGATAATTCAATGATTATTATTTAAAACTTTTAGCCCCTTGACGCACCAGGACATCCCCGTACATCTTGGTGCAGGGGTAGAAGTATTGAGCGGGCTCACGTGGAGACTGCTCCATATGCTGAGGGTATCAGCTGTGTTTTACAGCTGACACCTCGCACTAACAGCCAGGCACATAGAGAACTTTGATCCTTGCAGTTTAACCACTTAGATGCTGTGATCAACAGAATGAGAGGGGCAGCCTCCTCCGACACCCTACCTGCCCCTCCAGCGATGTGGTTACAGGTATTACCGCATTTGTAAAAGTCAGAAATATTATAATATAACATTATTTAACTTGTACAGTAAATGGCATGAAAAAAAAATTACAACGTCGGAATAACAGTTTTTTGGTCACCTAAGCGCTAAAAAATTGAGAAAAAAGTGATTAAAATGTCATATGTAAGAAAAAATGGTAATAATAAAAACTACAGTTCGGCTCGCAAAAATAAGCCCGCACACCGCTCAATTACTGAAAAAATTAAAAAGTTATGGCTCTCAGAATATGGTGGCACAATTTTAGTTTTTTTAAACAAATAGTTTTATCTTTGTAAAAGTAGTAAAACATTAAGACAAATTATATGAATTTAGTATCAATGTAATCGTACTGACCAGCAAAATAAAGTTAAGTTGTTGTTTTTATCCCATGGTAAAAGACGTAAAAACGAAACCTCCCCAAATAATGGAGGAATTACAGGATTTTTTCCAATTCCATCGCACAATGAATTTTTTTCAGTTTCCCAGTACGTTATATGGTACAATAAATAGTGTTAATAGACACTACAATTCCTCCTGCAAAATATTTCACTTCACACCACTCGACGAAAAAAATTAGGAAAAGTGATGGCCCTTGGTGATGGCCCTTGGAAGGCGGGGATTGAAAAATAAAATGGAAAAATATGAAAATGTGGCACCAAGGGGTTAATATATGAATTACCCTCATATGTCAAAGTTATGACATGTGCTAGAGAAAGATACATGGATGGTAAGACAGATTATACACATCTATAAAGACGATAGACCTCCATTCCAGCCTCCATTGCCGTCTTGCTGGGCACTATGATGACCTTTGAAAGCGGTGGCGTGTGGTTAATGGAACACCTGTAGCTGGATGTCTGGCTTGTAGCCCAATGTTGTGCAAACATATTGTGATGGTTCGTGTCGACACTGGTTGCCGCCCTTGTCTTGAGATGTGGATGTGATGTCCAATTTCACTTGCAGTACAGAATGAATCACTACGCGCCATTCTTCCAATCAGACGATCCGTCCGTGCAGAGGTTCGCCTGCATTCACCTCTTGCTATTTTTCCTTTTTGTTGTTGTACTTCCAACCTCCGGAACACGTTGAACAGCGCTGACATTTCGGCCTAGGCACGTAGCCATCAGCCGAAGTGATATACCAAGGTCTCTCAGTTCAAGGGAAAAAAAAGGCGTCAGTAATGGTGGAGTAGCCGTGGTCTTAAACCTTATTACCTCTTGTAGGTTTCTAACATGTTCATATATAATTAGCAGTGCAGTCTTTAAAAGACATTGATTAAAATCTAATAGGCGTCTATACGGAGAATCAGAAATCTTCTCCTCAAGAAATAAAGAAACATCATACAATGTCATCTCATCAAAGTCCTCTGCAGCCTGCGGATGAATATAAACAGCAGTTATAAAGCTTTAGAGAAATTCCTGCGGCTGGGACGGCATTTTATAGGTTTTCCACATTTGCCATACAGACTTTTCTACAATCTCCATGTTACTACATCACCTGCTGTTCACCATGAAGCGGACACCATCACCTTTACTTTTCTCTATCTCCTCTATTAAAAGATTAAAAGTTTAAAGACCTCAATATGAAGAACATAATCTGTAGTAAAATCATGAAGTCACGTTTCATTGAGACACAGAATACAACAGTCCCTCATGTTTCACTGAGAGGACAGTCACACACAGGGGCGTAACTAGGAAAGACTGGGCCCCATAGCAAACTTTTGACTTGGCCCCCCATTTGACGCAACTAACACATCCCCCCTTGTATGTTTTGGTAGATAGTACGATATACCCACCTTGTACATAGTACCATACACCCTCTGTAGATAGTGCCATATACCCCCCTTTTAGATAGTGAAATATAACCCCTTGTAGATAATGCCATATACCGACTTGTAGGTAGTGGCACATAGCTCCCCTTGTAGATAGTGCTGCACAGCCCCCTTGTAGATAGTGGTACATAGCCCCCTCTTGTAGATAGTGCCACCCCAAACAAATAAAACAACATATACTCGCCTAGCCCCGTCCCCGCGATTAATAGAGCTGCTCAGCAGCCTGAGACAGAACTGTTGCGTAGGCCAGCGTGATGATCACACCATCATGCCGGCTTGCACAGCCGCAGGGATCCTGTCCTAGCACCTTATAGGCTGCAGCCCTAATGTGGCATGTAGCCTAGTGAACAGAGCAGGGAGGTAGCTCCCTGTTCTGCAATAATGTTTCATTGTATCTGCATCCTAAGGAAGAAGATGCAATTAAACATGGCAGTCACCCCGGTCCCCGGATGCTAGTGTCGCCACCGAAAATGAGGGGGCCCGTTGCCCGGCACATAATGTTATGTGTCAGGCCAGGTAACACGGGCCCCTTATGCAGCAGGCCAGTAGCAGCCGCTATGGCTGGTACAGCAGTTATTACGCCACTGGTCACACATGTAAATCATCCAGCTTATTTAAAAGAGATTGAACATTAATCCACCCCACTATATCTATCCCAAATCATAAGAGATAAATGCACCAAAACATTCAAATAACACCCATAAAGGCAATACAAAGTGCCAGACCACACAGCTTAGTAAAAGTAAATAAAAAAAGTCAGTATGGAAAGATGAAGTTGGTGATCATTTCGTCCTCTGACTGGTAGTATATACAGTGGAGGAAATAAGTATTTGATCCCTTGCTGATTTTGTACGTTTGCCCACTGTCAAAGTCATGAACAGTCTAGAATTTTTAGGCTAGGTAAATTTTACCAGTGAGAGATAGATTATATTAAAAAAAAAAAGAAAATCACATAGTCAAAATTATATATATTTATTTGCATTGTGCACAGAGAAATAAGTATTTGATCCCATACCAACCATTAAGAGTTCAGCCTCCTCCAGACCAGTTACACGCTCCAAATCAACTTGGTGCCTGCATTAAAGACATCTGTCTTACATGGTCACCTGTATAAAAGACTCCTGTCCACAGACTCAATTAATCAGTCTGACTCTAACCTCTACAACATGGGCAAGACCAAAGAGCTTTCTAAGGATGTCAGGGACAAGATCATAGACCTGCACAAGGCTGGAATGGGCTACAAAACCATAAGTAAGACGCTGGGTGAGAAGGAGACAACTGTTGGTGCAATAGTAAGAAAATGGAAGACATACAAAATGACTGTCAATCGACATCGATCTGGGGCTCCATGCAAAATCTCACCTCGTGGGGTATCCTTGATCCTGAGGAAGGTGAGAGCTCAGCCGAAAACTACACGGGGGGAACTTATTAATGATCTCAAGGCAGCTGGGACCACAGTCACCAAGAAAACCATTGGTAACACATTACGCCGTAATGGATTAAAATCCTGCAGTACCCGCAAGGTCCCCCTGCTCAAGAAGGCACATGTACAGGCCCGTCTGAAGTTTGCAAATGAACATCTGGATGATTCTGAGAGTGATTGGGAGAAGGTGCTGTGGTCAGATGAGACTAAAATTGAGCTCTTTGGCATTAACTCAACTCGCCATGTTTGGAGGAAGAGAAATGCTGCCTATGACCCAAAGAACACCGTCCCCACTGTCAAGCATGGAGGTGGAAACATTATGTTTTGGGGGTGTTTCTCTGCTAAGGGCGCAGGACTACTTCACCCCATCAATGGGAGAATGGATGGAGCCATGTACCGTCTAATCCTGATTGACAACCAACTTCCCTCCACCAAGACATTAAAAATGGCTCGTGGCTGGGTCTTCCAGCACGACAATGACCCGAAACATACAGCCAAGGCAACAAAGGAGTGGCTCAAAAAGAAGCACATTAAGGTCATGGAGTGGCCTAGCCAGTCTCCAGACCTTAATCCCATCGAAAACTTATGGAGGGAGCTGAAGATCCGAGTTGCCAAGCGACAGCCTCGAAATCTTAATGATTTACAGATGATCTGCAAAGAGGAGTGGGCCAAAATTCCATCTAACATGTGTGCAAACCTCATCATCAACTACAAAAAACGTCTGACTACTGTGCTTGCCAACAAGGGTTTTGCCACCAAGTATTAAGTCTTGTTTGCCAAAGGGATCAAATACTTATTTCTCTGTGCACAATGCAAATAAATATATATAATTTTGACAATGTGATTTTCTGTTTTTTTTTTTAAATATAATCTATCTCTCACTGGTAAAATTAACCTAGCCTAAAAATTCTAGACTGTTCATGTCTTTGACAGTGGGCAAACTTACAAAATCAGCAAGGGATCAAATACTTATTTCCTTCACTGTATATAAATGAATCAAAAGTACACTCAAGAAAGTACATAACAAACTAGCAAGCAAATAAGTACTAAAGGCAAGTGCCACAGGAATAGCAAGAAAATAATAATTCATAGGTAATTAAAAAGTGCAAATACTACAAGTGCCAACGCCATGTGACTAGCAGTAATAATTCATACAAAGATATACACATTTATATACAAAAAAGTGCCAGCAAGCTACACCGGATGCCACCTGCCATAGTTCAGTAGTGCGGCCATATCCCTCTAAAGACATGTACCGTGTTGGGGAGCAGAATGCAGGTTACACTGTGATCAGTAAATCTGCCTGACTGAGGTTAATGGCTCGGTAACAAAATATAAATGGCAAATTCAGCTCTACTACACATTTATATAACACACATAGTCATTAATATAGAAAATATGAATAGAAAACAGCTTTTAAATAGTTAAATAAAATAAATAATGAAATACATTAAGGTTCTTAAAGCATGATTTAAATGTGCCTTCTCCTTTAAGAACTACAGCTAAGCTCAGTGTCTAATATAGGACCTCCCAGTAATCGTGGCTTTGATGCTCTCATCTCAGGAGGAATTATCTCAGGAACAGAAGACAAGGAATGTAAGATTATCAGCAGATGTTATAATGTACAGTATGAGATAATCTCCGGTACAACCAGTGCAGGGTCGGTCCCCGGTCAGTGACTTGTCCTGGAGTCTCCTCTCGGTTTTCTCATCTTTATAGTAAGTGCAGTGTTCTGTATGTGACATCATTTCCTTTCACTTTCTTCTCCAGTGTCCGGATGAATAAGTAATAGGTTCTTATGAAACGAGAACGAGACGAGACCTGAGATAGGAGACGGGATTTATTATACATCTTAGGTAAAGGAAAATAATAGGACATCTGGGGCTTTCATGTATGAATACTGCAGTCAGGGGTCACTGAATACATGAAACCTGAGACCTGTTTATAGGAAATGCTGCATGAGGAAATATCACCACACATTCGGGATTTACCACCTCCTGCCACCTCTGTTCTCATTCCTCTTTAATTACTAAGCAAACACATTCCAATACTGACAATGGCATACAAGTCACTACACAACCGGTCCCCTCCATACATCTTTACCCTAATCTCCTGATACATTCCCTACGTATAATCTTCAATCCATAACTCGTCCCCTCCATACATTTCTGCCCTAATCTCCTGATACGTGCCTACATATAATCCCCAATCCATAACCGATCCACTCCATACATCTCTGCCCTAATCGCCTGATACATTCCCTACATATAATCTCCAGTCCATAATCCGCCCCCTCCATACATTTCTGCCGTAATCTCCTGATACCTCCCTATATATAATCACCATTGCACAACTTGTTACCTCCATACATCTCTGCCCTAATCTCCTGATAACTCCCCACACATAATTTCCAATCTACAACCTGTCCCCTTTATACATCTCAGAACCTAATCTACTTATAATTTCCCACATATAATCTCCAATTCACAACCTGTCCCCTTTATACATCTATACTATAATCTCCTGAGACCTCCCCACTATAGATGAGCGAATCAATTCTACACAAATCTATTAATTTACAAAATTCCTAAAAGGTTTGTGTAATTGCCACATACAAATCGTGCAAAACTAAGTCTGCCATTTTACAGATCACAAGAAGATAAGAAGAAAGATAAGAAGGATCACATGACCTGATGAGCCTCTCCTAGCACAGCCAATCATGAGGGCAATAGTTGTGAGTCACTGATGACTGAGTGGATTACAGTCATACGAGTCACAGTCACTATAAACAACCCAACTAGGAAATGCTGCTTCTTTGTTGGGAAAAATAAAGGAGGGAGAGGACGTCAGAAAGAGAGTGACTGATAGTAAAACACAAAATACAGATAGATAGTGGATTAGTGACAGTGAGTATGTTTCATAGTGAAGAGAAGAGATAGTTATATTTACAACAATTTGATATATAGATAGATTTTAGAGAAAGATAGGAGTCAGACAGTGTCAGTGTTTTAGTTAGACAGGCAAACATTGCTGTGAGTGAGTGCTGCTGCAGCTATACAATTCTTACATTAATTTGTGAATCACCAATCTTTATCAAATCATTCACAAATTTTCTTCAATAACAATAATCCTGGTGCTGTGTGGTAGTCCAGAGTGCACAAGACCAGGGTAGGTGCACTAATAGGGTCCCAACCCAATCACGTAGCAAAAGAAGTATTCAGCACACAAATTAGCGATTTTAGCAAATCTTTAAATTTTATTTTATCATTAGTCGATGCCAGAGGTTTAGTGCGACGTTTCGTTCATAATTTAGACCTTCATCAGGCACTACAAGAGCAAAATACATTGCAAAACAGTTAATTAGCATCATGTAGATTAATGCATATTGTATAGATGTTATATAACATAAATAGAAAAAAAGAGAAAAACAAAGAGAAAAACAATATCAAATGTAAAAATAAATGGAAACAGTGTCTATGGCATGTATTCAGACATTGTGCATAGACATAGTACATCAAGAAAAAGAATGTCATAAACATATTAGTAAACTTTACGTTTACAAAATGCAGCATATGTTTAATAATTTAGCATATATTGTATGTACGTAGAGGACAGACATCCTGACACAGGAAACATTGTCAGGGTATTTCAGGTAGGATACAGTAATTTGATATAGCATTGAGAAGGACAGGCTGTGGTTGAAGACAACAAGCAAAAAGGGGTTAATATTTGTATCTGCAATTTTCTGATAAGGAGCTGAACCCGTGCATATCATACATAGATCAAGGAGATTTAGACAGTATTATAGAGTATAGTTTTGGTGTATCTAGTAGTTAGACGTGTGTACTTGTAGCCTCATTGTGTGCTTAGTCACAGGCTTGTTCACTGCATGTTAGTGTTTGTGTGTTGCTAAGGACACCAAATCTCAAATGTCAAAAGTCGTTCCTACCTCTAAACTATATCTGATGTTATCATGTTATGCTGTATAATGATGCAAAGTAATTCTAAATTGGTTACCTTGTTCCTCCTGGTGTCTGGATTATCCAGCCGTTGGCGCTGCATGTCTTAGTAGCGGCTAACCGCTGTATTTGGCGCAGACGAGCCTGGCTGGAGGTGGCCATTTTATGTGGAGTCGGTCGGGCGGTGGGCGGCGTTACGAGTGACATCGTCATGAGGTATGTATTTCTGATTGGCTGCTCGTATGTAGTGAAGGTTGTGGGTGTGTAGGTGTGTAAAGTGGGGTGATGGCAACTTACATGCCATTATGAAGCCGGCTACAGCATCATCCATTGAGATTTCCGTACAGCGGATCAAGGTATACAATAAGGATAATGTAGAATAACAGGACATATTAATAAATACTCGCTCGTGGATTACAGGAACCAGGGTATGTTGTAGAGTAAGTGCTTGCTCGTGTATGACAGGTACAATAGAATAATCCATAGAGACGTATTCTCATCTATGTAGTGTATATTAATCATCAATATCACCTGTTAGTATTTTGATCATAGTGGTATGAATGTCTGTATTGGTATATTAATGTACCACCTGTATAGCAATAGTATGCACCATAACTGTATCTGTGTTGTGAATTTCTATGTGATAATCTTTTGAAGCTAAGGGGTTGGTGTAATGGTAAAATGCTAAAATGCTGGTGTATATTTATGAAGGATGATCATTTGAAATTAGAACAAAAATAATGTTTCAAAGGGCTACACTATTTAATAAAACCCACCATAGCTAAGGATACCATGGTCTCGATTCTGTTAGTGTGTCCCCATAAAGGAGGTTACCGTGTCTGGCGAAGGTTGATGAGAAAAAAAAAATGTTAGTATGCATTATACAGGAACATTCTTCTATAGAAATTGTAAAACTCTTTGGTATGTATTCAATTAAGGACCCCAATTATTATAAAAAGATACTAATCTGGTATTCCCTATTGAGGCCTCGGGTTTCCAGTGTCTGTAACCTGTGGATCCAGTAAGCTTCCCTATGCTTAAGATGTTTTATCTCCACCTCTTCTCGGAACTGGTATGTATTCTAATACCTGGAACTGTAGTTGTGAGATGTTGTGTTTTTTGTTTAAAGGAAATGGGCTGGGATTGGCAAAAGTGTTTTATTACAGCGTATATTGCTTTCATGTTGTCCAATTCTGTCTCGTACCCGTTGTGTTGTCTCTCCAACATAAGCTATTTCGCAGGGACATTTTATCATATACACAACATAATTAGTGTTGCAGATGAAATATTCTTTCACGGTTATGCGTTGGCCAGTTAGTGGATGTTGTATTATGTCTCCCCTAATTATATGAGAACATTCCTGGCATGACCGACATGGGAAAGTCCCTTTCTTGAGGGTATTAAGGAACATTTGCCTGGGTAGTCTCTTTGCTGAACCCACATCTGCTTTTACCAGTTTATCTTTCAGGTTTTTTGGTATTTTCGTACACAGAAGGAATGGGGCTTGGAATTCTGCAATGTTCGGATAGGCTTCCCTAAGGAGCGGCCAGTGTTTACGAATGATGTGATGGATTTTATATGAGTAGGGATGGTATGTGTGGATGAGTGGTATGCATTTTGGTTTCTCAACTGTCCTGTTGGTGGTCGTATTACGTTGTGCGTTCAATAATGTTTTCATGGGGTAACCCCTGTCTCTGAATTTTTGGGTCATGTTGGTGGTTCTTAAGGCCCTGTTGTCGATATCGTCTACTATCCTAGTTGCGCCTATATTGTGATTTAGGTAGTGATTTCTTGGTCACTAGTGGATGACAGCTGCTGTAATGCAGGAGGCCGTTTCTATCTGTCTCTTTGGAAACGAGATCTGTGGTAAGGTGGCCCTTGTCATCTTTAATGACCATAGTGTCTAAAAAGCTTATTTTGGTCAAATCTTGACTGAGTGTGAACTGAAGTTCAGGCCAGAGACTATTGAGGTATCTTGTGAACCCTAATAGTGATTCAATAAAGCCTTTCCATATGCAAAAATATGTCATCAATGTACCTCTTCCATAGTAATATGTGTTAATTAAACTCAGTGGTCAGATATATATGTTGTTCCTCAATATGAGCCATGAAACAATTCGCATAAGGCGGTGACACGTTAGACCCCATCGCTGTGCCTCTTTGCTGAATATAAAATGTTTCCTCGAAAAGAAAGTAATTTTCAGTCAAAATTATAGTTAATAGATCCAATCTGAGGTCTATAACATTAGTGTCCTTGCCTATTTGAGTTAACATTTCTTTGACTGATAGTAGTCCTTTATGATGTACAATTGACGTGTATAGACTACAAACATCAAGGGTCACTAGTATAGTATCTGGAGGAAGTTTGTCCAGTGTATGTATAATCCCCAGGAAGTCAGATGTGTCTAGTATGAACAATCTAGTATTTTTGTCTAGAGGAGTAAGTAATTTCTCCATGAATTTTGAGAGTGGTGTAGAAATGGAATCTGATGATGCCACTATTGGTCAGCCCGGTGGATTGTCTAGGCTCTTGTGAATTTTTGGCAGTGTATAAAATACTGGTAAGGCCGGATGACTATTGGTTAGGTATGATACCTTGTCTTGGTCTATTGTGCCTAAATTCCTATGTTTTTCGAGGATATTTTGAATTTTTAAAGCAATATTACTAGTGGGGTCTTGGTTAACGGGCAAATTAAGAGAGTTGTCTTGTAATTGCCTGTGGATCTCATTGTAGTAAGTGGATTTATCCATAACTACAATAGCACCTCCTTTGTCCACCGGTTTAATTATCAAATCCTTGTCCCCGGTAAGGGAAGACAAGGCATGTGTGTCCAGATCGCTAAGATTAGTCTGGCTTTTAAAATGACCCAGACCAAAATCATGGTGGAATCTGTCCACATCTCTGTGGATCAGATTAATGAAAGTCTCCAGTGCTGGTGAATTCTTTGGTGGGTTAAGGAAACTTTTGTTTCTTAATCCAAAGTCTCTGGAGGTTATGGCGGGGTTCACTGTGGTGTTGGCTGGTACACTATCGTTACTTCGGGGATCCTCCAAGATGTAGAAATAGACCCAGAGGTGTAGGGATCTGAAGAGACAATTTAGATCCATGTCGAGTTGGAACAAATCGTATCTGTACGACGGACAGAAGGAAAGGCCCTTCTGGAGGAGGAGTAATTGGGCCGGACTCAAGGTCTTAGAGTAGATGTTAACAACTAGTGACTGTAGTGTAGGAGGCATACCTGTGATCTCGTCTCCATAGCTTGATGAATTTCCTCCAAGTAGTTTCCTGCCTCTCCGCGTCCTCTTCTTGGATGTCTGCCCCTTCGCTGTCCTAAAAATGATTTCCGTACGACCTCTGTTGGTAATATTATTGTCCTTCGCCACCAGATCCTGAGTATGATGAACCTGAGGAGTTGTACTGTCCTCGCCATGTCGTTTTGGAGCCTGTGTATCCTTCCTGCCATCTGTAGATTCTTTGATTGTTGTAATCATCAAGATCTCTTTGGAACTTCTTCCACTTCTGTTGTTCAATTTTGCTTCTGTGTGTGTTAAGGTTAGATCACAGTTTGCCATCAAAGTCGTTATATTCGGTGGTGGACAAAGTGGCTTTCATCTGTTGTTCCGCTGATGTTATTTGTTTCTTCAATTCCACAATACTTTTCTATAGGTATGAGATCGTTAAGGTCATTAAGTCGAATGAACACTTATTGAGGATATGTTCAAACTATCTGCAGTAGTCTTGGTCATCCTTAACCCCTTAATGACCAGCCTATTTTAAACCTTAAAGAGGCTCTGTCACCAGATATTCAAACCCTTATCTCCTATTGCAGCAGATCGGCGCTGCAATGTAGATTACAGTAACGTTTTGTTTTTTTTTTAAACAAGCATTTTTGGCCAAGTTATGACTATTTTTATATTTATGCAAATGAGCCTTTTTAATGACCAAGCCCTTTTTTCCATCGTCGCATTCCAAGAGCTATAAGTTTTTTATTTTTGCGTCGACATAGCTGTATAAGGTCTTGTTTTTTGCGGGACAAGTTGTATTTTTTAATAGCCCCATTTTGAAGTACATATTATTTATTAACTTTTTTTTGGGGGGGAATCGAAAAAAACCTGAAATTTCGCCACTCTTTTTCGCGTCTTAAATCTACGCCGTTTACCGTGTGATATAAATAACACAACAACTTTGTTCAGCGGTTTGTTACGATTGCAACGATACCAAATTTGTATCGTTTTTGTATGTTTTACTACTTTTACACAGTAAAAACGCTTTTTTTTCTAAATTATTTGTTTTTCTGTCTCCATATTTGAAGAGCCATAACTTTTTTATTGTTCCGCTGATGCAATTGTATGAGGGCTTTTTTTTTGCGGGAAGACTTGTAGTTTTTATTAGTACCATTTTGGAGTAGATGCGACTTTTTGATCACTTTTTATCACATTTTTTTAAATTCAGGATTCACCGAAAACAGCAATTTTTCCATAGTTTTTTAATACATTTTTTATGGCGTTCACCGTGCGGGTTAAATAATGTAACAGATTTATAGTCGGGGTCGTTACGGACGCGGCGATACCAAATATGTGTAACTTTTTTACTTTATTTTGGTTTTTTAATAGTGAAGCATTTTGTAAGGGGAAAAGGTGGGTTTTTCTTTTTTTTTTCACATTTTTTTTTAATTAACTTTATTAAACTTTTTTTTACTTTTTTACTAGTCCCACTAGGGGACTTTAATATGTGATTCTCCGATCGCATTTATAATACACTGCAATACTTTTGTATTGCAGTGTATTACTGCCTGTCCGTTTAAAACAGACCGGCATCTGCTAGGTCATGCCTGCGGCATGATCTAGCAGGCATTCACTACCTGCAGACCTGGGGGCCTTTATTAGGCCCTCGACTGCCATTGGAGACACAGACACCCACCGGGTGTTGGTGGGATGAGAGGGAGCTCCCTCCCTCTCTCCAAAACCACTCAGATGCGGCGCTCATATTGTGCACCGCATCTGAGGGGTTAAACGAATGAGATCGATACTTATATCGTTCTCACATGGCAGAGCAGGGACGCACCCAGCCCTCAGCTGCCCCTGGATCTGAGAGCAGGGAGATTTGACGGCTCCCTGCTCTGTTTACTTTATCCTGATGCAGTGCCGTAAAAAGGCATATGCATCAGAATAAAGCCCGTTAGTGGCCGCCGTTAAAAGGCGTATTGGCGGTCACTAACGGGTTAAACATCGATGGTCTTATAGGTACACGTAGGCCCCTGGGGATCCGTTGGACCTTCACGCATTCTACCAAGGTTGCGCCGTGTAATTCCTGGTTGATCAGGTGTCTAGAGATTTTTTCCAAATCCCGAGACCGGACCTCCGTTGGTGGTGTCTGTAGGAAATCCCTGGAAATTGTTACCTGGGAAATGATGCTGTCTGTTCCTGATTATATGAAAAGATGGAAGTAGACATTTTCTTGTCTGTGCTGGTCTGAAACGGGAGTCAGGTATGCGGTTGTTCAGAGCGCACAAGACCAGGGTCCCAACCCAATCACGTAGCAAAAGAAGTATTCGGCAAACAAATTAGCGATTTTAGCAAATCTTTAAATTTTATTTTATCATTAGTCGATGCCAGAGGTTTAGTGCGACGTTTCGGTCGTAATTTAGACCTTCATCAGGCACTACAAGAGCAAAGTACATTGCAAAACAGTTAATTAGCATAATTTAGATTAATGCATATCGTATAGATGTTATATAACATAAATAGAAAAAAAGAGAAAAACAAAGAGAAAAACAATATCAAATGTAAAAATAAATGGAAACAGTGTCTATGGCATGTATTCAGACATTGTGCATAGACATAGTACATCAAGAAAAAGAATGTCATAAACATATTAGTAAACTTTACGTTTACAAAATGCAGCATATGTTTAATAATTTAGCATATATTGTATGTACGTAGAGGACAGACAT
Source organism: Rhinoderma darwinii (assembly GCF_050947455.1). Classification (NCBI taxonomy): domain Eukaryota; kingdom Metazoa; phylum Chordata; class Amphibia; order Anura; family Rhinodermatidae; genus Rhinoderma; species Rhinoderma darwinii. The sequence goes on from NC_134689.1 coordinate 421,545,424, forward strand.
CCTGACACAGGAAACATTGTCAGGGTATTTCAGGTAGGATACAGTAATTTGATATAGCATTGAGAAGGACAGGCTGTGGTTGAAGACAACAAGCAAAAAGGGGTTAATATTTGTATCTGCAATTTTCTGATAAGGAGCTGAACCCGTGCATATCATACATAGATCAAGGAGGTTTAGACAGTATTATAGAGTATAGTTTTGGAGTATCTAGTAGTTAGACGTGTGTACTTGTAGCCTCATTGTGTGCTTAGTCACAGGCTTGTTCACTGCATGTTAGTGTTTGTGTGTTGCTAAGGACACCAAATCTCAAATGTCAAAAGTCGTTCCTACCTCTAAACTATATCTGATGTTATCAGGTTACGCTGTATAATGATGCAAAGTAATTCTAAATTGGTTACTTTGTTCCTCCTGGTGTCTTGATTATCCAGTCGTTGGCGCTGCGTGTTTTAGTAGCGTCTAACCACTGTATTTGGCCCATTTGTATGTTATATAAGATCTATACGATATGCATTAATCTACATGATGCTAATTAACTGTTTAGCAATGTACTTTGCCTTTGTAGTGCCTGATGAAAGTCTAAATTACGACCGAAACGTCACATTAATCCTGGTGTCGCTGCCACCTGTTACAGACGTCACGTACGTGACGTCACCCATTGTTTTGCATATATCTTTTAGTGGCACCAAAATTTGTCTTATTGTTCTGCATTTATACATCAGTCTGTATCCAAATTATTAATTTTCGCCAATAATTTGATTTTAATTTGAAACCTTTTGCTGATACTGTGCCGCTGTCTGCTGATAAAAATGTCACGGATGTGAAGTCACTCATTGTTTTGTATATGTCTAACTGCTAATAGTGCTACCTAAATTTGACATATTGTTCTGCGTCAAAATTATCCAAAAAATAACAGCACAATAAGCACCAATACAGCACACTTTTAGTAGATAGGCCTTGTAACTTCTTAATTTTTTATTTTCATGACTATAGGTCTTGTGTTAAAAATAACCAGCGCAGGCTCAGGGGTGCCTGATTTAAACATAAAATGTCTGGTGACACAGAGTGGTAATGGACAGGGTAATGTAAAAGGAAATAACCATGCCACGTCATCCACCACTAAGAATGTGAGTGCCGCTACTAACAGCAGCTGCACTGTCGGCACCAGCCGTCTGGTCAGTAGAAACTGGCCACAGTTGTCCTTCGTCTCCGGTGGGCATATTATTGGAGGAAGCAGATGACATTATGGACTGGATGGATTACTCATCATATCGGGCACTTCAGGATGATGTTACCTCTGACAATGTGACTTTGAGCTAGTGTTCAGTGCATTCCCGATCCTTCTCATCCTCCTCTCTAGTTCATTTGTGGCCCAAAAGAAGCATTCCTTCTCCATCATGTCCGTCTTCACTGACTCCTAGGGAGGTGCCTTTTTTTCTTCTCCTAGACAGCACCCCGGATACTAAGACAGATAGTGTTCCTGTTGATATGTTGTATGAGAACAGTCAGCATTTGTGCTGCATGGAGGAGGATCAGGTGGAGGTAAAGGATATGACAGAAATGCGAAGCTGTGCTGGGGATGGTAGAAGTGGCACTTGTAGCCATGGTGATGGTGGTGTTAGGGGCACAGGTAGGCAAGGTGGTAGGGGAAAATATTGAGATGGAGTTCATAAGGGCGGGGCGAGGAGCCCATGACATATCACAGTCTAAGAGAAGTGACGTGAATGACTATGTGTTGGACAGGATGTGGGATCCAGATCAGAGGGTGATGAAATCAGAGAATGAGTGTGGTGGTGGATATTAAAAAAATGTAGCCGATGTACGGGCAAAAAAATGAAAACCTGCCAGTGGCAGATCTGATTCTACTGTGATGAAATCGGAAGTAGGTGATGCCACTGTTGCTGTTTGTGTAGGCTTAAAATCTGTCAGACCCTGGGCTAGCTCAGGTGGTGGTAGCAGAAATATTGCGAGCGTTGCTGGTGGTGGCTTTTTGTTAGCATCTCCCAAGTGGGAATTTTGCTCTACATTGCTGGCTGACAAAGCCATCACAGTGTGCAAGATCTGCAGGCACAGAATAAGCTGTGTACACCAAGACAGTCTTCATAGCCTCTGCTGGGGTGCCCCTAACCAGAATAACGTCCCCGTGGTGTAGTCTTCTCAGTTATATCGGCCACATCTGGTGCATCCTCCAAATTTAGCTACCACTGAGTTTCTGGAGGAAAAGCAAGCCACCACCGGGTGATTTGTCTGACTTAGTTGGCAGGGACAATCAACTTTCTAGGCCTGGTGAAGAATATGGCTTACATGCCTTTGGGTCCTCCTGTTGAAGTAAAGTCATTATGTTCACCCTTCTGGCCCACTTCAGTGATCTACGATGAATGAAGGTCTCCTCCCTAGTGTCATTTATAGCATCAAATATTTATCCTTGCCTGGTGCTGAACCAGGTTACAGTCTCCGAAACTCTCTGGTCCTGAATACTGTGGCCTGTGTAGTAATACAGGTTGGTCACAAGTTGGCAGCACTGTTCTTAACCTATTTCAATCCTTTTTTTCCGGAACTAATAGTGTCTCAGTTATCCCTAGCACTTACAGTAGGGCCAAATTGTGAACCAACCGGACAGTCGAAGGGAAGGGAAATATGAAGCATGTATCACAATACTGACAGACAAATGGAATACAAGAAATAGGAAATCACCAATGGAAGACAAGGATGGTAACAAGATAATGATGTCAGACAGATGATGGGAACAAAGGGTTGATGGGTTATGATGACAAGTAAACCCTACCACACTACTAACCCTCACTGTCCCTAATCTGCAGACACTTCCCTAACACAGCTCCAGGAAAACACTTGAAACACTTGAGCAATTGAGACAGGATAAAACAGAACAACTAAACCAGAGCAAATACTGAAGCAAACAAGCACTGAGGAGATACAAGACAGAGCTGGAAAAATGCAAGACTAGGTTTGTACACTATTAGAATAGCACAAGAAGATACACCTAGCAAACTCTATCACCGACACCTGAAGCTCAGGCCAGAGAGAGTCAGACTAATTAGGTAGCGCTCTCGAAAGGAACCACAGTGGCTCACATTAAGGTACTTGTCTGCATTTGCGATTCAGATCAATCTTGCCTCTTTCTCAGGTGCATTATTGCCAATTATCTGTGTGGCGGTTATGCAGCCTCAACTAGGCCCACATCCTCTCTCTGCAGTCAGTTAGTTCTAGGGGCCCCTGGATAACCTCCTGGCAACCAGGACTCCTCTAAAGTGCTTAGGAAGTCACACCCTCTACTCCTACTGCGTGGACGCTACTTTTTGTCCATCGTCTCTTGTTAATGACCCGAGAATAACAATGCCAGGATGAAAACTGCACCATGCTGTTGGTCATTTCTTCCTGGGCTGTGACTATCTTGACATCTTAGCCAAAATGTAAGCCAAGTGGGAAGGCTATGCAGGCCATTACCGGGCATCTCCAACTATGCGCGAGGAGGCCCCTGGCAACTTCCACCCACTGAATCAACATGAAGGTACATGCGCGTTGCACCTTCACTACTGTTACAGCCCAGATAGATCTACAAGAAAATGTCTTCTGGGCTTTTCCTCTCACCACCACCTAAAAGCACAGTGACCCCCATTGTCTGCCCCACCACACACTTCTAAGAGCAATAAAGTCATGTTCATATATACACACACAGCACAAGCATATATTGTAATGACGGGGGTAAGGAAACAGACAAGTGAGCCCTATTCTACCCGCCACTCAGTCCCTGCCTACTTGCAACGACCCGCCCTAGGCGACGGGGTACAACTGGGCGACGGTCCCTAAGCTCAATAAGTGCACAACAGACAAACAGACAAGGGTACACAGAAGCTAAGGGAAAAGGGGCAGTTGCCCACAGCAACACCGTGAGCAACAAGAGTAGTGAACGAGCCGAGTCAAACCAGGAGTGTACGAGGTACCAAACGCAGAGCAGGAGAATAGTGAACAAGCCGAGTCAAACCAGGAGTGTACGAGGTACCAAACGCAGAGCAGGAGAGTAGTCAGTAAGCCAGGGTCAATATGAAGCAGGGACAAATAGTTCAAGTAGCTGCAGCAGGGCCAGGAAACCAAACGAGAAGAATCACAAGCAAGGAGGAACAGGAAAGGCAGGTATAAATAGACATAGGGCGGGAGCTAGCTCCGTCTGGCCAGGATGTGATAGGCTCTACCACTCCTAAGCCTGCCATCCTGAGTGGTGGAAGATGGAGTCAGTCGAACAGACATAGAGGCAGGTGCAAACTGATTACCTATGGGCGTAGACACAGAAGCTGTGCCTGGCAGATCCTTTACAGTACCCCCCCCTTTTATGAGGGGCCACCGGACCCTTTCTAGGTGGACCTGGTTTATTGGGGAAACAAAGGTGGAACCTCCTGACTAATACCCCAACGTGAACATCCCGGGCGGGTACTCAAGTCCTCTCCTCAGGCCCGTACCCTCTCCAATGGACTAGGTACTGGAGGGAGCCTTGGACCATCTTGCTGTCCACAATCTTGGCCACCTCGAATTCTACCCCCTCAGGGGTGAGAACAGGGACCGGAGGTTTCCTCGAGGGAGCCAAGGACAGGGAGCAGCGTTTAAGGAGGGAGGCTTGAAACACGTCGTGTACTCGAAAAGATGGGGGCAACTCCAGTCGGAAGGAGACAGGATTGAGGACTTCAATGACCTTGTACGGCCCTAAAAACCGGGGAGCAAACTTCTTGGACGGGACTTTAAGGCGCAAATTTTTTGACGATAGCCACACCAGATCCCCGACCATAAACAAGGTGTTAGCAGAACGTCTTCTATCTGCCTGAGTTTTTTGTATGCTCTGGGACGCCTCTAGATTATTCTGAACCTGGGCCCAGACTGTGCACAGTTCCCGATTATCGACCTCTACCTCGGGATTGTTGGAACTACCAGGTGAAACGGAGGAGAACCGTGGATTAAACCCAAAATTACAGAAAAAGGGGGAGACCCCTGACGAGTTACTGACCCGGTTATTAAGGGAAAATGAAAATTCGGCGAGGGGAATGAATGAGACCCAATCATATTGACAGTCAGAGATAAAACACCTTAAATATTGTTCTAGAGACTGATTCGTCCTCTCAGTTTGGCCATTAGTTTCAGGATGGAAGGCAGAGGAGAAGGACAGATCAATCTCCAACTTTTTACAGAAGGCTCTCCAAAACAATGAAACAAATTGTACCCCTCTGTCAGAAACAATATTGACAGGGACCCCATGGAGACGCAGGATGTGTTTGACAAACAAGGTAGCTAACATCTTATTATTGGGTAGTTTCTTGAGGGGCACAAAGTGGCACATCTTACTGAAGCGGTCTACTACAACCCACACCACCGACTTGCCTTGAGATGGAGGCAAATCGGTGATAAAATCCATGGAGATATGGGTCCAAGGTCTCTGGGGAATGGGCAAAGAACGTAGTAAGCCCGCTGGTCGGGACCTGGGAGTCTTGGACCTAGCACAAACTTCACAAGCGGCGACGTAGGCCTTAACGTCTTTAGGCAACCCAGGCCACCAATAGTTTCTGCCAATGAGGTGCTTGGTACCCAGGATGCCTGGATGACCAGATAGTGCGGAGTCAGGATTTTCCCTAAGTACCCTTAGCCGGAATTGCAGGGGAACAAAGAGCTTGTTCTCAGGAAGGTTCCCGGGAGCTGAACCTTAATCAGCCGCAATTTCAGAGACTAAATCAGAATCAATAGAAGAAATGATTATACCTGGAGGCAAAATACAAGCAGGATCTTTCTCCGAAGGAGGGCTGGCCATGAAGCTACGCAACAGTGCATCAGCCTTAATAATGTTAGACCCAGCCCTATAGGTAACCAAAAAGTTGAATCTGGTAAAAAATAACGCCCATCGAGCTTGTCTCGGGTTTAGCCTCCGGGCAGATTCTAGGAAAACCAGATTCTTGTGGTCGGTAAGGACCGTTACCTGGTGCCTAGCCCCCTCCAGGAAGTGGCGCCACTCTTCAAATGCCCATTTAATGGCTAAGAGTTCGCTGTTGCCAATATCATAGTTACTCTCAGTGGGCGAAAACTTCCTGGAGAAGTAGGCACAGGGACGGAGATGGGTGAGGGACCTGGTACCCTGGGACAAGCCAGCCCCCACTCCCACCTCGGACGCGTCAACCTCCACGATAAATGGCTCCATTTGGTTGGGCTGAACCTGCACCGGGGCCGAGATAAAGCACTTCTTAAGGACCTCAAAAGCCTGGACAGCCTCAGGAGGCCAGTGGAGGAGATCAGCACCTTTGCGAGTGAGATCCGTAAGAGGCTTGGCGATGACCGAGAAGTTAGCAATAAATCTCCTGTAATAATTAGCGAACCCCAGGAAGCACTGTAACGCCTTCAGGGAGGCAGGTAGGACCCATTCCGCCACAGCCTGGACCTTGGCGGGGTCCCTGCGGAATTCATGAGGAGTGAGGATCTGACCCAAAAATGGTATCTCCTGCAACCCAAACACACATTTTTCGGTCTTCGCAAACAGTTTGTTTTCCCGAAGGACCTGGAGCACCTTCCTGACATGCTCAATGTGGGAGGACCAGTCCTTGGAAAACACAAGTATGTTATCAAGGTACACTACAAAAAATACCCCCAGGTAGTTTCTTAAAATCTCATTTATGAAATTCTGGAAGACCGTGGGAGCATTACACAACCCAAAGGGCATGACGAGGTGTTCGAAATGACCTTCAGGTGTGTTAAACGCAGTCTTCCACTCATCCCCCTCTTTGATGCGGATAAGGTTATAAGCCCCCCGTAAATCAAACTTAGAGAACCATTGGGCCCCCTGAACCTGATTAAAGAGATCAGGAATCAAAGGAAGGGGATACTGATTTCTTACAGTGACCTTATTCAAGCTTCGGTAATCAATGCATGGCCTAAGACCACCATCCTTCTTCCCTACGAAGAAGAAGACAGCACATACTGGAGAAGTAGAGGGGCGAATGTAACCCTTGGCCAGGCATTCCTGGATATACTCTCTCATGGCTTCACGTTCGGGACAAGAGAGATTAAATAGCCTACCTTTAGGGAGCTTAGCTCCTGGTACCAAATCGATTGCGCAATCGTATTCTCTATGAGGAGGTAATACTTCGGAGGCCTCCTTAGAGAAAACATCAGCGAAGTCCTGAACAAACTCAGGTAGCGTGTTCACCTCCTCAGGGGGAGAAAAAAAATTAACAGAAAAACATGACGTCAAGCATTCATTAGCCCATTTGGTAAGATGCCCAGTATTCCAGTCAAACGTGGGATTATGCAACTGCAACCAGGGAAGGCCTAAAACCAAATCGGACAATAATCCCTGCATTAACAGTACAGAGCACTGCTCCAAATGCATGGAGCCAACAAGGAGTTCAAAAACAGGGGTATGCTGTGTAAAATAACCATTAGCAAGAGGAGTGGAGTCGATACCCACTACCGGGACAGGTTTAGGCAAATCAATCAAAGGCATGGCTAGAGACATAGCAAATTCCACAGACATGATATTAGCAGAAGACCCTGAATCCACGAAGGCAATGCCGGTAGCAGACCTACCACCAAAAGAGACCTGAAAGGGAAGCAAGATTTTATTACGTTTCATATTTACGGGAAATACCTGTGCGCCCAAGTGACCTCCCTGATGGTCACTTAGGCGCGGAAGTTTTCCGGCTGCTTATTCTTACGCCTAGGACAGTTGTTCACTTGATGCTTGTCATCCCCACAGTAGAAGCAGAGACCATTCTTCCTGCGGAACTCTCTACGTTGTTGGGGGGACACGGAGGCCCCGAGTTGCATAGGTACCTCCGAGTCTTCCGTGGAAAAACGAAGCAACGGAACCTCGGGAGGCATCATGGGGGAGTCAGAGGAGAAAACACAAAGACGTTCAAGTCGTCGTTCCCTGAGACGTCGGTCAAGTCGTACCGCTAAAGCCATAACCTGGTCTAGGGAGTCAGAAGAGGGATAGCTAACTAGCAGATCTTTCAGGGCATTCAACAGACCCAACCTAAACTGGCACCTTAAGGTAGGGTCATTCCACCGAGAAGCTACGCACTACTTCCTAAAGTCAGAACAATACTCCTCAACAGGTCTCTTACCCTGACGTAAGGTCACCAGCTGACTCTCGGCAAAGGCAGTCTTGTCAGTCTCGTCATAAATGAGTCCGAGAGCAGAAAAGAAAAGATCGGGGTGTGGCTTGGACCTGCATGAGGACGGACGTGTGACCGGGAGCTCCGAGGCTAAGAAGCTCAAACCGGCCTAAATAAACCTACACAACAAGTGCTAAAAGTTCTCCCGGTAGCTGAAGTCGTCCTGTGCTTGGTGGGCGACCTGAAGAAAGGAGGTCGGCTAAGGAAAGGAACTGGTTCGGCTCGGGAAACGGCTCATCGAGGAGGAGGGAAACCACGAGGTACTTCTTCCCAGGCTCAGTCGTCTCTACAAACACCACGGGCAACAACTCAGCAGCGGCTCAGCAGCAGCTCAGGAGTCGCAGTCTGCCTGAATCCTGGTGAGCAGCGAGGGAACTGTGGATTACGGTGTGAAGGGGAGTCATTGCAGCTTACGCATGGCATTGGCATTGAAGGTGAGGGTTAGAACGGAGACAAGCAGCCTAGAGGAGAGGAGTCGCCATCTTGTCCGTCCAGCTCTCCGGAGGTATGTGACAGGGCTTTGCTCTCATTTAAAGGGAGGTTAAACACGCACATAGACTTCCATAAGCACTCCTCCACCTTGATTTATTTTCAATGCAAAACAGAGAGTATAGCCGGGAAAAAGGAGAACCCACTATTGGCGGGAACAGACGCCATTTCCCCCTCCCCTCACCTCACGCTACAAGACGGTATACAGTACAGTACAGGTCCACAACTCCAGTATCTGACAGAGATAAATAACACTACAGATAACTACCTTGGAAATGTATTAATACTTCTTTACTTACCTTGTGCATCAAGGTTCATAATGGGCGGCACTACAAAGAAGAAAGACCAAAAATCTAAACCCATTAAACTCACAGAGTTTTTAGCCACCTCTCCTTCCAGACAGGCAGGAGCAAAGAGACGTCTATCACTACCTCCTTCGTCTCCTGCATCTTCCTCCAGAGCAGATTCATTAAATAACGATATGGGGGATGATTCCGATCTACATCCAGTATCGGAAACTACAATCAAAAAACTACTGAATTCCTTGAGAGACTCTCTACAGTACGATTTCAAAAGCATTGTTGGGGAGCTGAAAACTGATATTCTAGCTATAGCGTCGCGCACAGATCATATTGAACATAAATTTGAAGCCTTTGCTAAATCGCATAACCTGCTAATTGATGCGAACTCAACGCTAGAGGAGGAGGTTCAGAGGTTATCCAACAAAGTGTTAGATCTTGAGGACAGATCACGCAGGAACAATGTAAGAATTCGGGGTATCCCGGAATCAGTGACCCCGGATCAACTTTCTCCATATCTAACGGATCTCCTGAATGCGGTATTACCTCAAAAATTGACCTTGGATATGATTATAGATAGGATCCATAGAATTCCTAAACCGCGGCATATCGCGCCACACATCCCGAGAGATTCCATCGCTAGGATCCATTTTTACCATATTAAAGAGGAGTTCCTCCGTGCTTTGAAAAGCTCTCCAGAACTGCCGGAACGCTTTAAAGATATTGCGATTTATCCAGACTTGTCAGCAGCTACTATGTTAAGACGTAGAGAGTATATGCCTCTCACAAAAATTTTGAGAGATAAAGGAATCCTTTACAAATGGGGATTTCCAGTGAAGCTTATTGTTTCTAGGAACGGTAGTGTACATGTGTGTACCTCCCCTGAGGCAGCAAAGGAATTGCTTCAAGAATGGGGACTTATTACCTCACCGTCTCAAAGCCCTCGACGCCGGGAAGAGTTACGTCCGGAGGTGATCACCCCATTGTGGTCAGAAAAAATTAGCCGATCCAGGAAAAAAACGGGAGACTGATATATATATATATATATATATATATATATATATATATATATATATATATGTATAAGAATATTGTGCTACATATATAAATGCTTCTTTTGTCCTAGGCTTTCTTGGTGGTAGATTGCGGAGGTAGTTCATATCTACTTCGGGAAAGGCAGGTCCTACTGACGTTGCCTCCTTTTTTCCCTGAAAGAGGGAAATAGTATGTTGTTGGGTCATTCAAGCAATCCGATAATTTGGAAAGTGGTTTGTTGTTACGATGAAGTTTGCTTTGTTTTAAGGTTACTTTTCGGCCTCCCCCCTGTTATGAATACTGCTAAACGAAAGATGATCCTACGTAGTCATGATGGGTCTTAAGTTTGTATCGCTCAATGTAAACGGTTTGAACTCACCTTATAAAAGGTCTATGTTATGGAAGGAAGCAAACAAATCTGGGTGTGATGTATTATGCATTCAAGAGTCACATTTACGTACAAAAGATGCCCATCTTCTTAAACACCCAAAATTTTCAAATATTATTTCAGCTACTACTAATGTGAAAAAAGCAGGAGTTACTATAGCATTCAATAACTCAGTATTGTTCGAAAATATTGCATCTTTAATAGACCCTCAAGGTAGATATATAATTCTGGTCTGCAAATTGGATTCAGTTCTGTACACTATTGTTTCTCTATATGCACCTAATAAACGACAAATTCCGTTTATTACTAAAATTCTTACTAAAGCTAAAACTATAATTCACTGTAATTCTTCGATATATATTGACTTGTGCTCCCACAAAGTATAGACAATTGTAAATTCACTGAAATTATATATGAGTAAAACGTATAACTTTTATTTCATAACTCTCTAAAAACAGGGGTACAATCACCACTGTGAAAAGCCCCACCGTGTGCATTAAAAACGTATTAAACAAATACTCCAAGTCCTGATTCGTTTGTGAACCCTCTCTGACTGGGTATACTTCAAGGATACCAATATGGGATCAGCGTTTCAACATTGGTGTAACAGTGGATTAGACCCTAAAACACACCGGTGCCTGCAATAACCGCACCTAAATCTCCTGATGCTAAGGTACACAACAATGCCACTGTCCCCTACGCTAAAATCCCTCACTAACCTGACCCTACGCGTTTCTATACATATCATCAGGGATCTGTAACTTGGTCATTCTGGCTAAGATGGCAGCGATATTTCTTCATCAGCAGATATTCTGCTGTACAACACGGAAGCGTGCACGCATAGATGTCAGCGGCACGCTTCACTACGGGACTCAGAGTTGATATAACTAATACTCCTCCCCCTGGTCTTGGCAGCGCACTTCGAAACAGCCAATCACACTAGCCCACATAATTCATGACGCCTGACCATGTGACTCCTGGCCATCAGCTGACATACCCGGAAGCAACATCGACAACATCAAAACGAACGCGCAGGCGCAGTGGGAGGCTGTAGGCGCATCTCCTTACTGCACATAAGCCCATTCTCATCGAGGATAGAGTATGATAATAACAAGTAGGGTAGATATTGCGGATCAGCTCAAAACCGCAACTAGACTGCCATAGATAAAACACCTTCTCTGTAAATACATGTTGTATGGATAAATAAGCGATATTAATATCTGCCACACTTTGAAATTTAAAATTTAAACCACTTCTCCTGAAAAGAACAACCATACCTGTTAACATTGAATGGCATACTACAAGTAGCTGTGCTATGACCAGAAGTAACAGCCATACACCTACCTAGAAAACCAAAATGATAATGTATATTTAAATAAAACAGGTATAATTTGTTTGCTCGTTTAGACCTTCAGGCTGTACACAAGCCAGTCTATAAATCCATTGGGCTTCTTTATGCAGAATGAGGTTGTCCCAGTCCCCTCCCCGTTTTGGAGGATGTACTAGTTCAATCGGCTGAAATTTTAAACATTCTGCCCTGCCTTGATGTTTTGCATGTACATGTTTGGATATGGGAGTATCTCTCAAATTTATAACATCTCCAACATGTTCTCTGATCCGGCGCTGAAACTGCCGCACCGTTTTGCCCACATAATTCAGTGGGCATGGACATGTTATTAAATAGACCACTCCTGCTGTTTTGCAGTTCACAAAGTCTCGAATGTCATACTCGACCTTGGTGGTAACACTTTTGAATTTTTTCCCATTTTGGATAAAGTCACAGGCTTTACAACTGCCACATCTATGTGTGCCAGGTATCTGCCTATCCAGCCAAGTTCATTTTTGTGTTATAGGGTCAAAACAGCTCTGCATCTCCCTATCCCTAAATTAGATTGAAGGAGAGAGGCTTCCCGAGGGGGGTAATCAGAAAGGCCTATGAGGGAGCGAGGGATGCAGACAGGCAGTCTTTTAGTCCCTAGACAATGCAAAGAGGAAAGGGTCACGAGACTCATAGGTACTTATGACTCCAAACAATCTGAGATCATGCAAATATTAAAAAGGTACTGGCGTATGCTAGGTGCTGATGTGGACTTGGTGGATCAGATTACACAATGGCCTTCAGTTACGTTCCGTAGAGGCAAAAACATCAGGGATAGGGTGATGCAGGCGCCGGATCAGAGAACATGTTGGAGATGTTATAAATTTGAGAGATACTCCCATATCCAAACATGTAGATGCAAAACATCAAGGCAGGGCAGAATGTTTAAAATTTCAGGCGATTGAACTAGTACGTCCTCCAAAACGGGGAGGGGACTGGGACAACCTCATTCTGCGTAAAGAAGCCCAATGGATTTATAGACTGGCTTGTGTACAGCCTGAAGGTCTAAATGAGCAGACAAATTATACCTGTTTTATTTAAATATACATTATCATTTTGGTTTTCTAGGTAGGTGTGTGGCTGTTACTTCTGGTCATAGCACAGCTACTTGTAGTATGCCATTCAATGTTAACAGGTATGGTTGTTCTTTTCAGGAGAAGTGGTTTAAATTTTAAATTTCAAAGTGTGGCAGATATTAATATCGCTTATTTATCCATACAACATGTATTTACAGAGAAGGTGTTTTATCTATGGCAGTCTAGTTGCGGTTTTGAGCTGATCCGCAATATCTACCCTACTTGTTATTATCATACTCTATCCTCGATGAGAATGGGCTTATGTGCAGTAAGGAGATGCGCCTACAGCCTCCCACTGCGCCTGCGCGTTCGTTTTGATGTTGACGATGTTGCTTCCGGGTATGTCAGCTGACGGCCGGGAGTCACATGGTCAGGCGTCATGAATTAGGTGGGCTAGTGTGATTGGCTGTTTCGAAGTGCGCTGCCAAGACCAGGGGGAGGAGTATTAGTTATATCAACTCTGAGTCCCGTAGTGAAGCGTGCCGCTGACATCTATGCGTGCACGCTTCCGTGTTGTACAGCAGAATATCTGCTGATGAAGAAATATCGCTGCCATCTTAGCCAGAATGACCAAGTTACAGACCCCTGATGATATGTATAGAAACGCGTAGGGTCAGGTTAGTGAGGGATTTTAGCATAGGGAACAGTGGCATTGTTGTGTACCTTAGCATCAGGAGATTTAGGTGCGGTTATTGCAGGCTCCGGTGTGTTTTAGGGTCTAATCCACTGTTACACCAATGTTGAAGTATACCCAGTCAGAGAGGGTTGACAAACGAATCAGGACTTGGAGTAATTGTTTAATACGTTTTTAATGCACACGGTGGGGCTTTTCACAGTGGTGATTGTACCCCTGTTTTCAGAGAGTTATGAAATAAAAGTTATACGTTTTACTCATATATCATTTCAGTGAATTTTAAAGCTAAAACAATGCAACAGGGTGGCTTGCTGATTTGTGGAGACTTTAATACAGTTATGTATAACAGATTGGATAGATCTAATCCACGAAGGGGCAGAGGTTTAGACATAGAATCTTTGGTATCAGGGGAATATTTACATGATGTATGGCGTTATCAACACGCATCTGAAAGAGATTTCACATTTTTTTCGGCGCCTCATATAGCATATCCAGGATAGATTTTTTCTTGGTCGACAGAGAGATCCTATTAAATTCTGAAAGATCGGACATTGGGGTTATTACTTGGTCGGATCACGCCCCCATATCATTAACTTTTAAGGCAAAATATAGTCTACCTCCAAGAGCCCCTTGGAAATTAAACACGTTTCTTTTGAAGTCTCAGCTCATTCAAGATTCCATACAGGCAGCTTTGGTAGAGTTCTTTGAAATAAACTCCCCATCGGCTACTCCAGAAATGGTGTGGTGTACTCATAAAGCTTTCGTGAGGGGTCTTTTCATTCAGCAGGTGGCTAGGGCAAGGCGAGATAGGAATAAAGAAATGGATGAATTATTATTAGCAATTAAAGTTAATGAATCCTTGATGAAATCAACCCCTACGAGGGCTACAGGGGAGACTCTTAGAGAGCTGCGTGATAAACTACAGGTTTTGAATTTATTTCAATATGATAAAAATTTGAAACGTCTTAAATTTAACTTTTATATACAAGGGGATAGGCCTGGTAAACTTTTAGCGAAAAGGGTAAAAGTTCAAACAGCTAGGTCAAAAATCCAATACTTATCTCTTCCAAATGGACAAAAGGTGTATGAACCTCAAAAGATTGCAGATTCCTTTGCAGATTATTATAGCCAATTAAATAACTTGAAGGGGGACTCTTCTCTAACCCATGCCTCTTCAGATCGAATTAAAGAGTTTCTATCTGAAATGAAGCTCCCACAACTATCTGAGTCTCAAATAGGTAGCTTAAATGCTCCAATTTCAGAGATCGAACTTAAAAAAATAATGAAGGGTCTAAAACTAAACAAAGCACCGGGTCCGGATGGGCTCCCTAATGAATATTTTAAAATATTTGATGAAGTACTTCTCCCATATATGACGAATACATTTAATGAGCTAGTGGCCAAACAGTCTCCTCCATCAGAAATGTTACAGGCGATCTTGATAACTCTCCCTAAACCTGGTAAATCGACGGATAGGCCAGAGAACTTTCGTCCGATTTCGCTACTAAATAGTGATATTACATTTTTTTCAAAATGACTAGCGATGCGAATAAATGAGTGCCTACCCTCCTTGGTTTCACTGGACCAGGTAGGATTTGTGAAGGGTCGTCGGGCCAGAGATAGCACCAGAAGAATGTTAGATTTGATTCAGATTGCATATGACTCGTCAGAACCCACAGTAGTCCTTTCTTTGGACGCGGAAAAAGCTTTCGACCGGGTACATTGGCATTTTTTAGAAGCGGTATTAGATAAATTCGGCTTTCACTCCTTTATTAAAAAGGCGGTCCTTTCCCTGTATTCCACCCCTTCGGCTCTGGTATATACATCTGGGTTTTTGTCCAAAACATTTCTTATAAGTAATGGAACTCGCCAAGGTTGCCCTCTCTCCCCCCTAATTTTTGATTTATGCATGGAACCATTTGCGGAAATGGTTAGAACATCACCACATATCTCAGGTATTACCGTAGGGGGAAGAGAACACAAAATTGGCCTTTATGCGGACGATGTGGTTCTTATCTGTCAGTCGCCCATGTCTTCCTTAGCGGAAATAACTAGGATTACAGCTTGCTACTCTGAAATGTCATATTACAAGCTGAATGTAGCAACATCCCTGCTAATGCCCATTCATATTCCTCCAATAATGAAACCACTTCTCTCTAGCTTTAATTTTATTTGGGCAAATGATGGGCTAACATATCTGGGTATAATGTTGACTCCTCATCCATCTATGGTTATGAACAAAAATTACATGACACTCATATCTCAATTAACGAATGATTGTAGTAGATTGGACAAGTTTCAATTGTCTTGGATGGCCAGGGTCAATATAGTAAAAATGTTACTTCTGCCCAAATACTTATACTATTGCAGGACAATACCCTATTTAATATCGCCCTCACTATTGTCAAGACTACAAACAGTTCTTATGAAATTCATTTAGAAGAATAAGAGAGCGAGAGTAGCTAAACATCTTCCGTTTCAAAGGGGGAAATATGGAGGACTGGGAGTTCCAAACTTAAAAGCGTATAATGTAGCGGCCATAATGGATCAGATGAAACCAAGTTGGATTTCCGCTGAACAACCATTATGGTCTCAATTAGAAGACGCAATGTTTCCTACGTTAATAATGAAGCATTTTATGGTAGCTAAATACTTGGGGGCCAAAATACCTCCTATGCCTATGCAGTCGATGTCAGATTCTCTACAGGTTTGGGGTAAATACGTATGTAAAGAAAACTGGATTCATGTGCCAAAGACTAAAATCCCAACCCAAATTATTGCAATCTTTCTTCCTCATATCTCGATTACCCCATGGTTGGAAGCTGGGATTGAGTGGCTCTCTGATTTTTTTGAAGGTGGTACGTTTAAATCTTTTGAGAATCTTGCAAACACATATAATATCTCTTCTAGATATTTTTTTCAGTATCTTCAAATTAGACACCTCATGCAATCCGTAACATTCCCATTGACACCAGACAGCTTTAGTGCCTTTCACAAGTTCCTGTGGGCAGAGTCAGGACTGGTCAAGGGTATGACATGTAGTTACGACCTTATTCTTCAGATGGGGAAAGGAGGGAAGGCAGCATATATGACAAAATGGGAGGGGGAATTGGGGACTTCCTTCCCTATTGAGCAGTGGATTAAAGCATCTAGTTGGTCGTCTAAATTGTCCAAATGTGTGAACCACATGGAATTAATGAAGAAAATCCATCTTAGATGGAATCTTACTCCTTCTAGGGTAGTACACATTATTCAGGGGTCCTCTAGATTGTGTTGAAGAGGGTGCGGACTCAAGGGATCTCTATTACATATGTGGTGGTCGTGTCCCAGCATTGCTTCCTTATGGTCGGACACATTTAACCTAATTTCAGAGGTATCAGAATCTCAGGTTAGGATTAATCCTTCTTTAGCAATTCTAGACATCTCCTTAGATGACATTTCACCGAACAAGAGATTGGGTATACACCATATGTTAATTGCTACTAGACAATCTATAGCTCGGTCATGGAAGTCCCCAGAATCTCCTAATATTGCTGAAGTTATTCGTAGGGTTAATATGCAATGTCATTATGAAATGGCATTATTATCACAGGTTCATTCACATCAACGTACTAGGATGTTATGGGAAAGGTGGTTACAATCCAAATATTTCAAGTGAAACAAAAAGTTTGATCTAATCAGGGGCACGTTTTCAGTGGAGGCATTGTTCATGTTTTATTTATGTGTTTGCAATTTATGTATCATTGATAGATCTCGAAATGTTTAGAGATCTTCACACTTCTGTAATTCTTTTTTTTTTGTGTTGGAAAATTCAAATAAAAATCTATTGAAATTAAAGAAAAGAAAATATCAACTGACTAAAGTTCAGGGGCATCAGGAGCCAAGGAGAAGGCCCATCCTTGGGGCCCGTCCTGGAGCCGGGACATAATTATACCCACCCGCTGGCTCTCAGAACCTGAGGAGTGGGGCTTTAAGCGAAAATAGAGCCCTACAACTCTCCCAAAAGGAGAGAAAAGTCTTCCGGTCCCCTGAGAACCGGTCAGGCAACTTGAGGTGGGGTTCAAGAGGTGAGGTGAGGGGCACTACTATGGTAGCATCAGGCTGGTTGACCCTCTGAGCCAGGGCCTGGACCTGTAGGGAGAGACCCTGGATTTGCTGAGGCAGGATCTCAAGGGGGTCCATAGTAGTGTCAGGGACCAGGGTAGACTAGGTATATGGGCTTGTGATTATGTACTGACGGGGGTAGGGAAACAGACAAGTGAGCCCTAATCTACCCGCCACTCAGTCCCTGCCTACTTGCAACGACCCGCCCTAGGCGACGGGGTACAACTGGGCTACGGTCCCTACGCTCAATAAGTGCACGACAGACAAACAGACAAGGGTACACAGAAGCTAAGGGAAAAGGGGCAGTTGCCCACGGCAACACCGTGAGCAACAAGAGTAGTGAACGAGCCGAGTCAAACCAGGAGTGTACGAGCTACCAAACGCAGAGCAGCAGAATAGGGAACAAGCCGAGTCAAACCAGGAGTGTATGAGGTACCAAACACAGAGCAGGAGAGTAGTCAGTAAGCCAGGGTCAATATGAAGCAGGGTCAAATAGTTCAAGAAGCTGCAGCAGGGCCAGGAAACCAAACGAGAAGAATCACAAGCAAGGAGGAACAGGAAAGGCAGGTATAAATAGACATAGGGTGGGAGCTAGCTCCGTCTGGCCAGGCTGTGATAGGCTCTCCCACTCCTAAGCCTGCCATCCTGAGTGGTGGAAGATGGAGTCAGTCTCACAGACATAGAAGCAGGTGCAGACTGATTACCTATGGGCGTAGACACAGATCCTTTACATATATGTTACATCATAAGCTTCGTATAAAGACAACCAACACGCATAGTATGTTCTTAAAGCAACAGTAAGATATTTACATGGGACAGTAGAACTGTCATGGGGAGGGGCTGTCCCACACTCTTTCACTTGCACAAGTGTCCTGATCATCTATTAAAGGGCCAGGTAACTATTTAAATAAAAGGATATGTGCACAGTCCATAGGCTGCAAAAAGGGAGATGAAAGGGCACTTGATTAACCCCCTTACTTTTTTTCACCCTGGGCAAAGATTCCATTTTATGACTTTTCCACACACAAGCACACCTAGAACTTAAAGGGGCATTGCCATCTTTAACATTTATGGCAAACCACAGGATATGCCATAAATGTCCGACAAAGTGGTTACCCACATCTATCTATAGAATGGGGACATCTGACCTCCGTTTTACCTTCTACCACTGGGCTCCAGTCACAGTCTGTGAGGTGACCGAGTGAATGGGAGTTATAGAAATAGTATAGCAAAATGAACTATACTTTCCGCATGTCCCGCTTTCCGTGAACAGTATAGCTTGCTGTACTATGTTGTTTCCGTTAATCCATTCACTTCTTTGGGAGTTCTGGATACAGAGAAGTATAATGTGCTCTGCTGCTCCGAAGAACCCGATTATCTTGCGATGCAGTGATGGGAGCCAATTGACTACAGCAGAAGATCGAACCGGGGTCAAGGTGCCCTGTTCTAGAGATGGGTGCAGGCACCGTCGGACTGGCCCACCGGAGGACCGGAGGATCTTCCAGTGGGCCCAGGCAGCGAGCTGTTTTTATCCGGCACCGAAGCAGAGAGACATTGTCTGCCTGTCCCGCAGCATCGATAGAAGTGGGCCTTTGGGGCCCAAGCCCCGGATCTTTGGCCCGCAACCCCGGCGACAGCCACATTCAGGTCGCAATAGTTACTATAGTTACTGGGGCCTATGTAATAAAACGGGCCCTTGTTACTATAGTAATGACACATATTTACCCATCTTCCTTCCTGAGCGCAGCGGAAGTCCTGACATCTTTTCGCGTCATGACAACGCGACGCTGTGCACCGCGGATGATGTCACGACGCTAGAAGGGGTCACATCCGCTGCACCAGGAGCCGAAGAGGAGGGTAAGGGTAACGTTATGGTCTGCTGGGGTCCTGTATCTAAGTCTGCCTTGTGGTAGGCTTAGATACAGGGCCCAGCAGACAGTAATCTTATACAATATAAGATTACTGTCTGCTGTGGTCCTGTATCTAAGCCTACCTCGTGGTAAGCTTAGATACAGGGTCTAACAGACCGTGTCACACATGGACCCTGTATCTAAGCCTTCCACATATGTTACAAACTTTTTTTTTTTTCGTATTTGTGTTTTTTTTTACAGGATCGGTCGTTGGACTATGTCGGATTAGAAGATTACTTCAATGAAATGGTTAACGAGGGTTGTGTGGGGGTTTTTATTTTAAGAAAATATTTTATCTATGTCTTTGTAGTTTCTTTTAAACTTTATTACTGCCGCTTTAGTAATGACCGCTGGCTGATTGACAGCGTCCATTACAAAGGAGGGGCTTAATATTACCCGGTGCAGAGGCTAACACTAATTCCCATTATTACCCTGGTACCCAACGTCACCAGGGGTACCGGAAGAGCAGTGTACGATCCAGTACCTGACCATCTGCAGTGACGGTCGGGCACCGGGCCGGTTAAAGGCTGGTATTATTAGGCAGGGAAAGGCCAAAAACAGTGACCCTTCCCACCCTGGTAATGATAGGCTGCTGCTGCTGTGTTGTATATGGCTGGTTATGAAAATTGGGACGGACCCCACTCCATTTTTATTTATTTATTTTTTAAATAAATATTTGGAAAAAATTATATATGCAAAGGCATTTGACACTGTCCCTCATAGACATCTAATGGGTAAATTAAGGACTATAGGTTTAGAAAGTATAGTTTGTAATTGGATTGAGAATTGGCTCAAGGACCGTATCCAGAGAGTTGTGGTCAATGATTCCTACTCTGAATGGTCCCCAGTTATAAGTGGTGTACCCCAGGGTTCAGTGCTGGGACCACTATTATTCAACTTATTTATTAATGATATAGAGGATGGGATAAATAGCACTATTTCTATTTTTGCAGATGACACCAAGCTATGACTTATGCTTCAAGTACAATTTCTGTTGATAGAAGCTATGCAATATAGTTCAGACTATGGAAGATGTTTGTGAATTGCAGGCAGATTTAAACAAACTAAGTGTTTGGGCGTCCACTTGGTAAATGAAGTTTAATGTAGATAAATGTAAAGTTATGCATCTGGGTACGAAAAACCTGCAAGCATCATATGTCCTAGGGGGAGCTACACTGGGGGAGTCAATTGTTGAGAAGGATCTGGGTGTACTTGTAAATCATAAACTAAATTTCAGCATGCAGTGTCAATCAGCTGCTTCAAAGGCCAGCAAAATATTGTCATGTATCAAAAGAGGCATGGACTCGCGGGACAGGGATGTAATATTACCACTTTACAAAGCATTAGTGAGGCCTCATCTAGAATATGCAGTCCCGTTCTGGGCTCCAATTCATAGAAAGGATGCCCTGGAGTTGGAAAAAATACAAAGAAGAGCAACGAAGCTAATAAGGGGCATGGAGAATCTAAGTTATGAGGAAAGATTAAAAGAACTAAACCTATTTAGCCTTGAGAAAAGACGACTAAGGGGGGACATGATTAACTTATATAAATATATGAATGGCGCATACAAAAAATATGGTGAAATCCTGTTCCATGTAAAACCCCCTCAAAAAACAAGGGGGCACTCCCTCCGTCTGGAGAAAAAAAGGTTCAACCTGCAGAGGCGACAAGTCTTCCTTACTGTGAGAACTGTGAATTTATGGAATAGCCTACCGCAGGAGCTGGTCGCAGCAGGGACAGTAGATTGCTTTAAAAAAGGCTTAGATAATTTCCTAGAACAAAAAAATATTAACTGCTATGTGTAGAAATTTTTTACTTCCCCTTTCCCATCCCACTTCCCCTTTCCCATCCCTTGTTTGAACTTGATGGACATGTGTCTTTTTTCAACCGTACAAACTATGTAACTTTGTAATATATATATATATATATATATATATATATATATATTTATATATATATATATATATATATATATATATACAGTATATATTCACTACCGTTCAAAAGTTTAGGGTCACTTAGAAATTTCCTTATTTTTGAAAGAAAAGCACAATTTTTTTCAATGAATATAACATTAAATTAATCAGAAATACACTCTATACATTGTTAATGTGCTAAATGACTATTCTAGCTGCAAACGTCTGGTTTTTAATGCAATATCTACATAGGTGTATAGAGGCCCATTTCCAGCAACCATCACTCCAGTGTTCTAATGGTACCTTGTGTTTGCTAACTGTGTTAGAAGGCTAATGGATGATTAGAAAACACTTGAAAACCCTTGTGCAATTATGTTAGCACCGTTGTAAACTGTTTTGCTGTTTAGAGGAGCTATAAAACTGACCTTCCTTTGAGCTAGTTGAGAGTCTGGAGCATTACATATGTGGGTTCGATTAAACTCTCAAAATGGCTAAAAAAAGAGAGCTTTCATGTGAAACTCGACAGTCTATTCTTGTTCTTAGAAATGAAGGCTATTCCATGCGAGAAATTGCCAAGAAACGGAAGATTTCCTGCAACGGTGTGTACTACACCCTTCAGAGGACAGCACACACAGGCTCTAACCAGAGTAGAAAGAGAAGTGGGAGGCCCCGCTGCACAACTGAGCAACAAGACAAGTACATTCGAGTCTCTAGTTTGAGAAATAGACGTCTCACAGGTCCTCAAGTGGCAGCTTCATTAAATAGTACCCACAAAACGCCAGTGTCAACGTCTACAGTGAAGAGGCGACTCCGGGATGCTGGCCTTCAGGGCAGAGTGGCAAAGAAAAAGCCATATCTGAGACTGGCTAATAAAAGGAAAAGATTAATATGGGCAAAAGCACACAGACATTGGACAGAGGAAGATTGGAAAAAAGTTATGGACAGACGAATCGAAGTTTGAGGTGTTTGGATCACACAGAAGAACATTTGTGAGACGCAGAACAACTGAAAAGATGCTGGAAGAGTGCCTGACGCCATCTGTCAAGCATGGTGGAGGTAATGTGATGGTCTGGGGTTGCTTTGGTGCTGGTAAAGTGGGAGATTTGTACAAGGTAAAAGGGATCTTGAATAAGGAAGGCTATCACTCCATTTTGCAACACCATGCCATACCCTGTGGACAGCGCTTGATTGGAGCCAATTTCATCCTACAACAGGACAATGACCCAAAGCACACCTCCAAATGATGCAAGAACTATTTAGGGAAGAAGCAGGCAGCTGGTATTCTATCTGTAATGGAGTGGCCAGCGCAGTCACCAGATCTCAACCCCATAGAGCTGTTGTGGGAGCAGCTTGACCGTATGGTACACAAGAAGTGCCCATCAAGCCAATCCAACTTGTGGGAGGGCCTTCTGGAAGCATGGGGTGAAATTTCTCCCGATTACCTCAGCAACTTAACAGCTAGAATGCCAAAGGTCTGCAATGTTGTAATTGCTGCAAATGGAGCATTCTTTGACGAAAGCAAAGTTTGAAGGAGAAAATTATTATTTCAAATAAAAATCATTATTTTTAACCTTGTCAATGTCTTGACTGTATTTTCTAGTCACTTTGCAACTCATTTGATAAATATAAGTGTGAGTTTTCATGGAAAACACAAAATTGTCTGGGTGACCCCAAACTTTTGAACGGTAGTGTATATATATATATATATACATATATATATATATATACATATATATATATATATATATATATATATATATATATAAAAAAATTGGGTGGGGGAGCTAAATATATGCCACGGGGCTTGTGCCCGATATCTTTTAAGACCCTAGAAACACCCCTGTGGAGCGCTGTGTGTCGCTATCTACTAGGGGTAGCTGTGTGTGGCACTCTCTAAGGGGGGCTATGTGTGGCACTATCTACAAGAGGGGCTGTGTGTGGCACTATCTACAGGGGGCTGTGTGTGGTACAATCTATAAGAGGGGCTGTGTATGCCAATATCTACAGAGGGCTGTGTGTGGCACTATTATTATTGTGGGTCAAAAGGGGGTACTATTATAGTGCATGGCACCGAGGGGGCATTATTTCCATTTGGGGCACTATAGATGGGGAGGGTTTTTTAGAGGGTGGGGAGGTGCTAGAAAAGCGAGAAGCCAAGGATACTTGTGTTTCAAATTCTTCAGAGGCGATTTGTAGTTGGGAGAAGGCATCAGGGCAATCTGGGCCAGATGAAGAAGAAAAGGAAAAGTGAGTGACTCTAATCTGAGAAGACGTCAACGGTGAGTCACTAGATTTCACTGTATTGTATTAAAGAAGTTTTCCCAAATTAAACATTTATGGCATATCCACAGGAAATGCCAAAAATGTCCAGCTTTAGGACCCGCATCTATATCTAGAACTGACCGCAGAATCCAGGCGGAGACCAGAGGAGTGAGGGTCACGTGTGTGCGCAGCTCTCTCCATCACTGGGACCCGCATCTATCAGACATTTTTGGCATTTCCTGTGGATATGTCATAAATGTCTAAGATGGGAAAACTCCTTTGTTATATGGTCTGCAGAGCGCTTTTGTAGGACTGGTATCTACCACTTTATGGACACTATGTGGTGGTAATTGTAACGTCCACAGTCACGGACCATCGTTCTTACCTGCGCCCCCATAGCCATGGCCATGGATGAGTGAGTGGCGGGCGGAACCTCCTTCCTGAGAGACGCCGGTACTCACTTCCGCATCGCTGCACTGGTTCCTATAGGGTGGGCGCGCGCTCTCGTCCGGCCTCAAAGGGCCAGAGCACACACATGAGTAAGATCTGTAATTAGCCCATGATCACCCTGGATAATAAAAAGTGCTCTGCGCTTTCACTCTTTGTCTGAGTGTTGTTGTGTTTACCAATGTTAGTCTCAGTAAATGGTCCCTAGTTTTATTCTATTTCCGTTTTTCCCGTGGCCTGCTACTGTGTCCTGTATCCCGTGCTATATCTGTTCCTGTGCCTTAACCTGTTGGAGTCGTGTTGTGCCACTGGTCACTCCTTCTGATATACACCACGTCTGGTTTCTACAAATTCATCTGTGCCGAGCCTCCAGTACTGTCTGGACCATTTAAGGTACTATTGTACTAGGACTGTAGATTTGCCAGCTGCTACTCCGCTATGACGGTGCTGCCTAGTGGGTCCACATACCCACGGATCGTGACTGTAATATTGGTCTTTGGTTTACTACACAGGTTTTACTACAGAATTAAGAGTGGTTGCATTATTTCTATATAGCTGACGGGTGGGCCCCAATAATTATTTCCTCTGGTGGGCCCAAGGTACTCCAATCCAACACTGGGTGCAGGTCCCAGAGATAAGACCCGCATCTATCAAACATTTATGGCATATTGTGTGAATATACCATAAATGTCCGACATGCTACTCGGCCCTCATGCCATTAAGCTTAGAGTGTACAGTTTATGTGCAGATATTAATACCAGAGGAGGTCTATACTCTGCAGTTATGGAGTCAGCAGAGCGTTGGTGACTTTTCTGCACTATGCTCCTCAGCACTCGGCACCCCGCTCTGTAACTATACGTGGCCTGAACTTCGTGGCTAAGTTGCTGCGGTTCCTTCCACTTTACAATAATGACATTCACAGATCATCATTTAATATCTAGCCAGGAAGAAATTCACAGAACTAACTTGTTACAACGGTGGCGTCATATTAACGTACCATGCTGGAATTCAGTGAGCGCTTTAGAACGATCCATTCTTTCACAAATGTTTGTGAAGGTGACAGTTTCCAGAGGTTCATAGAGAAATTGAGTGTCTGGAACGTCAGAAAACAATATGAAAATATTCTGAAAGATGAGCTGACTGGGAAAGATCCAGGACACATTTCTGGTCTCATCAATGAATATTACAAATATGCCTATGGGGCTGAGGTGACCCTGGCTGTTCTAGAGGACATAGATGAGAAGAAAGTCCGGGAGGAACTCCAGCATGACCTGAGGGAAGGTAAGAATTGATAATCTATATCTGACATTTATGTTATAGATAATAGTTATCACAATATATTATTTACAATACAGATTTAGTGGCTACAAGTGATACAAGTTATAGAGAAGAAGGTGGAATTTCTATGAAAGTAAGAGAAATCTATAAGAATTTGCAGATCACATAAAAGTCACAATGAATGTCTATGTATATGTAAGTGGTAAGAGGCGCTTCGTCTTTGGGATCCCCCATACAGAGCGGACCTCATTGTGACCCACAAAAATGTGGGAGTGCTATAGAGCAACAACAATGACCACAGGATGATATATACAGCAAGTAACCAGCCCACAGTTCATTAAATTCACAGAACATTTCAGGATGGCACTATGTGAAGAAGAGCTGGGTCAGTCCCAAAATGTGTTGTGGGTTTTCCCACCTGCCTTTCATCTTGTCATCATTGGCAGTTCTGTAATAATTGCCATTCTCATCCTCTGTCTAATAACTGGCAGAGGGAGAAGCTGCAGCCATATATACCATTACATACTGTGAGCTGGTATTGTACTTACTAATATAACACTAATAGAGCAGTATACACAAGTTATTTTGGCCATTTTCCTCTTAAAAGAAATGTATCTTTAGAAAATCACATCATGTAAAGCAGGTTTTGTATTATACATACGTTTTAAAACATATTTTTGATATCCTGGAATTTTGAAGTTTTCTTATTAGCCACTGGAACACATTGAAAAGGAAAACATATTCTGTTTTCTTCAGCCCACTTGTCAGCTTTGCTGTGTATATTGAGACAGGGACAACAGAGTCATCTCATTATCTTTAGAGGAGAGGGGTTTTAATGACAGCTTTCTTTTTATTCCAAATACTAATACATAATAGCAACATCAAAGACACTGAGAGACTTTGTCATGACGTACTGCGACCATGTGCTATTATTTATTAGTCCAGTATCGGGCCTTCATTAGATAATCATTTGTAATATGAGAGAAGGCAGCAGATACATACGGTAGACATTCTTCTGAAACGTGGCGTCAAGAGAGAGTCACATTGTCTTTTTTGTCCTCATTGCCTTATATTTCCTTGATGACACCTCTACATTTATTACTTACCCTATAAAAGTTCTAACATATTAACATATGACTTTTATGATTTTATATTTACGGTGGATATAGGCCAAGGCTTGGAACAGTTTACTATTAAGAGGGTTATCATGAAAATAGGAGTCACAGAAAAAGTTAAGGACTTTACCATATTAACTCATAGGCTGGGGCAGCTGATTCATTTATGTTGTATCCACTATGACGATCTACCGATCACATATTATATCAGGATGATTTATTACACTGGATTTTGCTGACCATAAGACATAGGTTTTAAACCCATAAAATGGGGTTTGAATTTGACTGCATCTTATGGAGTGGAGGTACATTTTTTTCTGGTATTATTCAGGCCGCAGGGGAGTGCAGGAGGGATTTATTGCAGCTTGGAAAGTCTTCCAACGGGCTGTGTCATTTATCTGTGACCTGTCGGCCGTGCTGCTGCTGTCTGTCGGGTCGGCAGCATGGAGGCTGGGCGAGGGGGTCAGGAAGGATCACTCATTTCTGGGCAGAGTCTTTCCAGAGAGTAAACTCTTTCTGTTTCTTGCATGGCTGCCGGCAGTGTGATGACTAGGGGAGGGGGTGGGGGAAGTTAGAAGGGCTCGCTCTGCAGTAGGTGCTGAGGTCTGTCTTCTGACAGTCACTTTCCTGCTCCTGTTATCAGGACAACACAGTTGGAGTAGCTTGGAGTGTACCACACAGAGGCAGAGATGTCTATAAAAATATAATAAAAACAAACACCTCTCTCTGTTGTACCCTACAACCTTCTCTAATTGGCATGACTCTGCATAACAATAGGGAGCAGACATTACCGGACAACATATTGCTGCTCCCTATTATTAACAGACAGCAAGCTACAAAAAAGGAGAACAAGTGTAATAAGGTACAAAAACCCTCTCCCCATAAGTGTGTCATTTGTAGATGTCCCCCATAATATTTGTCATACGCAGATGTCCCCATAACAGTGTATCATCCACATATGTTCCCATAACAGTGTGTCACCCTCAGGTGTCCCCATGACAGTGTATAATTCACAGATGTCCCCATAAAAGTGTATCATCCACAGATGTTCCCATAACAGTATTTCACCCACAGGTGTCCCCATGAGAGTGTATCATTCACAGATGTCCCCATAACAGTGTATCATTCACAGATGTCCCCATAACAGTGTATCATTCACAGATGTCTCCATAACAGTGTATCATTCACAGATGTCTCCATAACAGTGTATCATTCACAGATGTCCCCATAACAGTGTATCATTCACTGATGTCTCCATAACAGTGTATCATTCACAGATGTCTCCATAACAGTGTATCATTCACAGATGTCCCCATAACAGTGTATCAGCCACAGATGTCCCCATAACAGTGTGTCCAGTGACGGATTAAGTAGACCATGGGCCCCGGGCTGTTACCCAAAATTGGGCCCCCCTTTCGCACCGCCACACCGTAACTATTTTTAACACTACCTTTTTGGGCAAGCATTATCAAAGGGTTGCTACGATTTCCCTTGTCACAGGGCTGTGTCCCTACATACTAACAGTATCACACTGTGCTGGGACACATGCTCCTGACAAGGGGAATTGTCTATCAGTCCTGGACTGCAGAAAGACTTTGTGAAATACAAGGATTTCCTATAATAAACATGTCAGGAGAGGTGACAGATTCTCTATAAATCTAGTGACTCATAGGTGACGACGTCTCAGATTCTAGTAGTTTTTTTCCTCTTTTCTTCTCGAACCGGTCTAGAGCTCATGGGGACTTCTCCCGGCCATGACTCATTTCTGCAGAATTTGCTACTCAGATGTCTTCGGCTCCTCACTTTTCCAACATTTCCACACCTATAAACGAAAATAAAGTTATCATGATGCCACATACTGTACCCCTAAATATAATAGCACCAAATACTGCGCACCTGAATATAATAATAACACACACTGTAAAACACCACATACCCCCTGTACATAGTGCCACACACAGCTCCCTGTAAATAGTGCCACACACAGCCCCTGTAGATATTACACACCCCCATAGATAGCGCCACACACAGCCCCCTGTAGATATCACACATCCCCCCGTAGAGAGCGTTACACACAGCCCCCTATAGATAGTGCCATACAGCCCTGTGGATAGCGCTACAAAGCCCCCCCTTGAATATAGTGCTATACAGCGCTCCCCTTTGTATATAGTGTCACATAGCACTCCCCCCTTTGTATATAGTGTCACACAGCACTCCCCTTTGTATATAGGGCTACACAGTGCTCCCCCCTTGCATATAGGACCACAGATCACTCACCCCTTTGTATATAGGCCCACAAAGTGCTACACTCCCCCTTGTATATAGGGCCACCCAGCACTCCCCCTTGTATATAGTGTAACGGAGCAATCCCCCCTCCTTGAATATATACACAGCGATAGTTCCCAGCTAAAAAAATCTATACAGTTTACTTACCTTACCCCGTGGCGGACGCTCCAGCTGGACGCGTGTGAATCCTCTGAACTAGACGCATGCGCAGACCAGCGTGATGCAGTACTTCATCACGCCGGCCTGCGCAGGGAGTCTTCCCAGCGCCTTATAGGCTGCAAGCCGAATGTGACCGGCTGCAGCCTATAGTATTCATTTGTATCTAAGTCCTGAGGACTCAGATACAAATGAATGTGGCTGCCGCTAGCATCGGGGCCCCCTCCGGTGCTAGCGACGCCATGGGGCTTGAGGGGGCCTGTGCGATCATGTGCGATTCAGCCGGCCATGCGACCCCTGGGAGCCTTGGGCCCTGGGCTGCCGCCTGAACCACCATAATGATAATCCGCCACTGAGTGTGTCACCCACAGGTGTCCCCATGACTGTGTGTCACCCACAGGTGTCCTCATAAGAGTGTATCATTCGCAGATGTCCCCATAATAGTGTGTCATATACAGATGACCCCATAATGGTGTGTCATCCACAGATTTGCCCTTAAGGTCCCAAAACTGATGATGAAGAACAAATACCTGGCACCATAAGCAATGCAGCCCATACAACCTGATATGTAGATAGATGCAATGTACTCACAGGCTCCTGCCACCGGCTTCTTTCCCCAGGCTGAGAGATTATCCTAACTGAGCTGCTATCTTTTACAGGGCCATCACAACTGACCGCCTATTACATTAGAGACCCCAAAACCAGAACTATGTGGATGGATTGGGGGCCCACCAATCTCCCCCCACTACAACACCCAGGCCCTATTAAACACTGCCTGTACTCTAGGTGTATGGGTTTCCCAGTCTGGACTTTTTATGATTATGTCATCAAGATATGCTACTTCTTACCACCTGTGGGGTCTTAAAATTGTATCTATAACTCTCTAAAAAGTTGCTAATGCCGCTTGTGAATCAAAGGGCAAGACAACATCGTGACAAACCATCAGGAGTAGCAACAGCTGCTTGTTCCTTAGCTGCCTCAGTAAGAGGTATTTGCCAGTGCCCTTTACTTAAGTCTAGGGTTGTTATATACTGTGCACTTCCTAGTCTGTCAATGAGCTCATCAAACCACAGCATAGGGTAAGCGTCAAACTTAGAAATGGAATTGAGCTTACGGAAGTCATTGCTGAATTTGCCTTCTTCCGTCCGGTTTAGGCATCAGCACTATTGGACTGGACCATTGATTATGAGATTCCTCAATTACTTTGAAGTCCAACATTTTCCTACTCTCCTCTGCAATAATCCTTTTCCTTGCCTCTAGTATTTGTAAGGTCCTAAATTAACTTTTTTACCAGGTTCGGTAATGATATAATGTTTAATCACAGTGGTAAGACCTGGAATTTCAGAGAAAAATAAATATTTTTAATGAGGAAATCGTGTACTTCTGCCTTTTGTGTATTTGCCAGGATATCAGGTACTGTTACCTCTGGCAACAATGGCTTCTGAGAGCCCACATGCTCAAGTTGAGGCAAGGTGTCTGCAGCAAGAGAGTGTCTATCTGTCCATGGTCTTATTAGCTGGATATGATACGCTTGCTCAGACATCCTCTTTCCTGGCTGACACATTTTGTAATTCACCTCATTTATTTTTTTCACCAACTCAAAGGAGCCTTGCCACTTAGCCAGATAATTACTTTCATCGGTTGGTATAAGAACAAGAATCCTGTTACATGGTGCAAAAGTACATACACTGGCACTGCGGTTTTGCACCCTTTTATAGCCTCCTGAGCCTGGGACATATGCTCTTTTAGAATGGGCATTCCTAAATAGAGATTAGCGAAACTCTTAAGTTTCGTTTAGTTTCAGATTCACAGTTTAGTTTTGGGCCGAATACATTTGTTCCGAATCGAATGTGCAAACTGCCTAAAAAAGGGTGAATGATACTCTGAGGGCTTTTAGGTTTCTATCCCACCCATATCTAGCTCTCTAATGCCCACACAGACCTGGGTAATGTCAACGTGACAGCAGCATATATGGATATTGGTAATGGATGGCAGCCGCTTGTAACAAACAGACTGTTTAAACACACACTGCACAGTCAGAATTTTTTTTATTTTATTTTTTAAATGAAAAACGTTCCAAAAATGATCCTTGTTTGGGTGAGATGCACACTCCGGTGGTATTGGAAGAAGTAATGGCTTTTCCAATGCTAATTAATTATTCTTCTTTGGGGAGTTGTAAATGCAACAGGTTTGGTGTTATTTTAAAGACGGTGTGCCTGATTGTGATTGAGAGGTGAAGAGTAAGTGGCTTTTATTTTTTTACAAAAACCGTCCAAAAATCACCCATTCAGGTGAGCAGATGCCAGAGTGGTGAATACACACACAGTGCTGGTTTTGGAAGAAGCTAGTTTTTAATTTTTTTTAATCATGGCAACTGTGGCAGTATAATTTGACACACGATGGGCAAGGCCACATGAGATGATAACAATAAAAACAAAAACAAAAGTATCAGCTCACCAATGCTTGAGAGTGGAGTTGGTTCAGTCATGTAGAAGGCAGGTACATGTAACTCAGGCACTGGGCCGGGCGAGGTCAGATGCAGTCCAGACAAAAAGATAGGTGGTTCCAGCAGCCAAGAGAGTTTTAAAATAAAAAACTTTTATTCATAAAAACATGTTAAAAACATGGACGTGTACACTCCATGGACAGGGGGTAGAGAATTAGTGATTCTGTACACGTCCATGTTTTTAAAATGTTTTTCTAGATAAAAGTTTTTTATTTTAAAACTCTCTTGGCTGCTGGTATAAGACCTATAAGAAGTGGGGTACAATTAACACACAATAATGTTTTATGCAAAAAATACAAACTTTATTGAAGATACAAAAATGATTAAAAGATGAGTCATGCAAAGCATGAACAAGACGTCCCTCATTGCAGAAAACTTGTATGTACAACAGTATTCCACATGGACATAAATTACATAAAAATGAATGAACACAGGATATGAAGTGTATGTATCCTGAAGTTGCTGTGTAACCTGAAGTATGTTAGCTGGACAGCTCATACTGAGATACAAGTGTGCCGTTTGGTCAATAGACACAATAGTCAATTTATATCATATAGGACAGCATATCATTGAGTTTAAATGCACCAAGTGCAATTGAATAACATACCCATGTGACTTGCCCTGCAGGAGAGAGACGTCAGACCCGACGCGCGTTTCGGCGGAATGCCTTCGTCCGGGGGTGACGTCTCTCCAGTGGGAACCTCCATTAAAAGCAATGACTCAGCCAATCAGACAAAAATGAGGTGTTACCATCCAAGGCTATGTTAGTGCTAGTATGGGCGTCACACACCTGGTGTGGAGATGGTCGGCAATGCAATCCCGGCTGAGCGTCATCGGGGTGGGCGTGGGCCAGCGACGTCTGATGTCGCCGGGCCACGCCCACCCCGATACAGATAAACAGACCGCGAGGCAGTCCCCCTGGTGTGAGCGCGCAGCCCAACAAGCCTGAATATACGGTAAGTATAAATAAAGATATGTCCAATTGAATGACTCATGGAGAGGTGTACTGAGTGGATAAACATTCTACAATCAGCGATGTGATTATACATTACGAGCATATACTTAATACTGTGATACAACATAAATTGTGAAGAGAATTTTGACATTGATGAAGAAGACAGGATTAAACTAAATAAAGAATATATGAACCAGGTGAAAAATATATATAAAGTGCAACATTATGTGAAAATTATAAAAAAACATAAAAATAAATAAAAACGTGAGAAGATATATATATTGACATAAATGGTTTAATAAATAACCGTGAGTTAATTGTATGTGTATACGAGAGCATATTCATATATATATACTGTGGAAAAGAATCTTGTGTATAAAACCCCTATATATGTGAAACGATAAAGTGTCCAAAATGTATTCTCTATATGTAACAGGAATGTGTTATACACCTATGTGAATTTATATGTCATCTGACCCTGAAAAAATATATATATGTATATAAATATACAAAAAAATGCAATAAAGAATGTATAAGATATATAAGTCTCCATGTGAAGTGAAAAAATATATATGCCAGAATTTCATAAACATCACAATAAATATCCAAAAATAGATGAATGAATATGCAATTAATAGCGGTGATATAGCGCATGTATATGTGGATATGCACCAAAAGCGATTACCATGCACATACACATACACTCACACATGCAGACAAAAAGGAAAAATAACAAAAATGAAAGAAAATACGCAATGACGGGGTCATGAGGAATCAAAATTTACTGTGAAAGGCAGATGAAATAAGGGTATTTTTCTCTACATCCCTCAATGATTCTTCATTCTTCATTCCCACTTCCATTGTCTCCAAAAGTAGTGATATCTTTTATATGTAGCTGAAAGAATGGAGGTCATTAGAAACAATAATAACATAACACTTAAAAATATACAATACATAAATATTACTATAATTAAAAGTGACCCACTGGAGGTAAATGGTCAAAGGAATGGGGCAAAATTTAAATTTTCAATGAGCCCAAGAGGGCGCATGGTCCCCAGAGTCCAAATCCACTTGGATTCGCATTGTGCCAATTTTCTCGATATTTGGCCCTTCCTGATATTAGGTTCAATGCAATCGATGCCCCTAACTCTCAATTTCGTTGGATCACATGAATGGTGAATTTTGAAGTGTCTGGCTATAGGTTTTAAGATTTCTAATGTGTCTATCTCTACTGCTCCCACAATGTCTCTCACATGTTCTCTCACCCGTACCTTAAACTCCTTTGACGTTAGACCGATGTATATTTTCGGGCAAGGACAGGTGGCATAATATACTACTGCTTTTGTCGTGCAAGAGATAGAATGTGTAATGGTAAAGGATTTCTTGCCCATTGAATCCACGAAGGAGGTTGCTCTCTCAATATTGGGACATGCAATGCAATGTCCACATGCCTTACAGCCCCACTTTGGACCCTTGGTGCCAAATGGGAATTTCGAATTCTTCCGTTGATAATGGCTTCTAACGAGGTAATCTTTAAGGTTTTGTGATCGTCGAGTCGAGATGCTTGGATACTTGGTTATATACTTTTCAATTATGGGGTCTGTAAGTAATATTGGCCAGAATTGTTTAATTATTTCCTTCATTTGGAACCATCGTGAGTGGTAATCGGTTGTAAACCTTACCTGCATTTCAGGCTTATTTGTTGGTTTCGGAAATAAGAGATTCTCCCTTGGGGTAGTCTTAGCGCGATGGTAGGCTTTTTTGATGGATCTTTTGCTATATCCTCGAGCCAGGAATCGGTTTGTAAGGTCATAGGCTTGTTTTTCAAAAAGGTCAATAGAGGAACAGATCCTTCTAATTCTCAAAAATTGACCTGTTGGTACTGCTCGAATAGTCTGCCTAGGGTGAGAGGAAGAGGCATGGAGAAATTAATTTACCGCAGTGACCTTCCGAAATATATCAGTTTGGATGAACCCATCAGAGTCGCTGGATAATTTAACATCCAGGAATTCTGCTTGAAATTTATCAAAGTGGTATGTGAGTTTAATATTGAAATTATTTTTGTTCAAATTTTGCATAAAAGCGATACTGATGATCCTTTCCAAATGAGCAGGATGTCATCGATATACCTGGCCCAGAAGACAACCTGGTCCATCGAGACATCCTGGCCACCCTGAAATAGATCTCTCTCCCACAGCCCCAGGAACAAATTGGCATATGAGGGTGCACAGGCCGCTCCCATCGCCGTTCCCTGGAGCTGCAGGTAGAAAGACCCATTAAAGATGAAAAAATTATGTGTAAGGATAAATTCAAGTAAGGTGAGTACAAAGTTCGCAAAAGCTTTCTCCATACTTCCTGTAGTCACGAAAAAGGTAGCTGCTTTGAGGCCATCATCATGACGAATGCTGGTGTACAGCGCTTCCACATCGCAAGTCACTAACAGCATATCATCCTCCATTCTTATTTCATCCACCGTGATCTGCCGTATCACGTACATATGAGGGTAGACATTCAACAAATCCCTTCAAATTGTAATCAATAAAACTACATGTTTTTTCCATCAAATTACCCCTACCTGATATGATCGGTCTGCCCGGAGGGGTGTTTGGGTCCTTATGAACCTTAGGTAATAAATAGAAAGTTGGAATTGTGGGTTCGGCAGGTAGAAGTGCCTCATAGAGTTCCTGGCTGCTGGTACCGCAGGATATGATGTCCGGCTGTCTAAGGGTGGTGGCAGTAGCAGTAGCAACATCAATGGCAGTACGGTATGGAACATGATGGACAAAGCTGCAGGAGATGATGTCTGGCTGTGTAGGGGTGGTGGTAGTAGCAGTAGCAACGTCAGTGGCAATACAGTATGGCACATCATGGACAAAGTCGCAGAAGATGATGTCCGGCTGTGTAGGAGTGGTGGTGGTGGCAGCACTGGCAACATCAGTGGTAGTTTAGTAAGGAACATGACGGGCAAGGCCGCAGTAGATCATGCTCAGCTGTGCAGGGTTGGTGGTGGCAGCAGTGGTGAAATCAGTAACACTGGCGTTACAGTATGCAACATGAGAAACAAGGCCGCAGGAGATGATATTCAGCTTTGTAGGGGTAGCAGAAATAGCAGTGCAGCAGCAGCATTGCAGTTAATGAAACATGATGGACAGGCAAGCAGCGGCAGTGGCATCGTTGTCCAGTGATAAATAGCTGGTCCCCCTCCGCTGTCAGCAATGACAAATCTTTTTATTGGCATCGGCCGGAGTGTGTGAAAATCCTAATGGATCCACGTCGGTTTGAGTTTCACAAATGTAATCTTTTCAACACTTGTGGGGGACTTTTATATCCACTTTGGTGCCACAATTCCACTTGCTCCACTGGATACCAATTATTTCATCACACTGGATGCTGAACACGACAGCACACCCACGGCAAACTGGGCAAGTTCCTGGCACTGGTCCAATCTGCTGACCCAGAAGTCCATGAGGTCAGGGCTCCGGAGGTTGTAATTGAACAATCCAGGTACGACTGAAGCTGGTTGTTCATGCGGTGAATATCCATCTACAGATGTGTGCCCAGTTGGCGCTATGAAGTGAAAATTTCTAGTTCATCATGTTAAATATACTGTACTGGCTGCTGCTTCTTATGCTACTTGTAGGGGTGGCCAGGCAGAGGCGGTAAAGCATTGACTAGGTGAAGGCTGTGAGCAAACAAAAGTCGTACAAGTTGGTTTGTGATCTTCTCCTGATAGTACTTCAATTTTGCCTTCCATTGGAAAGCAGGTAAAAACTGCCCCATTTAGCATTTATAGCAAGGGTCTAAAAGCATGGCTATCTAATAGTCATCCCATCGCTTGATGTTTTGATACGCTTGTCAGTCTGTAATCAGGAAAGCATGCAAGTTGCCATGCTCGACAGCATGTGCAAAGACCCAGTGGTCTGCAATGGTCGGTGTTGGCCAGCGGCATCGTCGTCATCATCATCTTCATCCAAAGAATAATGGTCAGCCTCATCCCCAGGCTGTGAACAATCAACGCCCCCCTCTACATCCACATCAAATGCCTCCTCCTCAAGTCCAGAACCCCTACCCAGATTCTCATCCTTCTCCATTTCTCCCGCACGATAGACTACGGAACCGCAGCAGCCCCAGTGCGGCGACCAAGATATGAAAGCTCTTGTTGTTTTTCCCCCATGCCATGTTTCATGAGTGTGAGAATTTCCTTTAATATATACAGTGAAGGAAATAAGTATTTGATCCCTTGCTGATTTTGTAAGTTTGCCCACTGTCAAAGACATGAACAGTCTAGAATTTTTAGGATAGGTTAATTTTACCAGTGAGAGATAGATTATATAAAAAAAAAAAAAAGAAAATCACATTGTCAAAATTATATATATTTATTTGCATTGTGCACAGAGAAATAAGTATTTGATCCCTTTGGCAAACAAGACTTAATACTTGGTGGCAAAACCCTTATTGGCAAGCACAGCAGTCAGACGTTTTTTTGTAGTTGATGATGAGGTTTGCACACATGTTAGATGGAATTTTGGCCCACTCCTCTTTGCAGATCATCTGTAAATCATTAAGATTTCGAGGCTGTCGCTTGGCAACTCGGATCTTCAGCTCCCTCCATAAGTTTTTGATGGAATTAAGGTCTGGAGACTGGCTAGGCTACTACATGACCTTAATTTGCTTCTTTTTGAGCCACTCCTTTGTTGCCTTGGCTGTATGTTTCGGATCATTGTCGTGCTGGAAGACCCAGCCACGAGCCATTTTTATTGTCCTGGTGGAGCGAAGGAGGTTGTCACTCAGGATTTGACGGTACATGGCTCCATCCATTCTCCCATTGATGCGGTGAAGTAGTCCTGTGCCCTTAGCAAAGAAACACCCCCAAAACATAATGTTTCCACCTCCATGCTTGACAGTGGGGACGGTGTTCTTTGGGTCATATGCAGCATTTCTCTTCCTCCAAACACGGCGAGTTGAGTTAATGCCAAAGAGCTCAATTTTAGTCTCCTCTGACCACAGCAACTTCTCCCAATCACTCTCAGAATCATCCAGATGTTCATTTTCAAACTTCAGATGGGCCTGTACATGTGCCTTCTTGAGCAGGGGGACCTTGCGGGCACTGCAGGATTTTAATCCATTACGGCGTAATGTGTTACCAATGGTTTTCTTGGTGACTGTGGTCCCAGCTGCCTTGAGATCATTAACAAGTTCCCCCGTGTAGTTTTCGGCTGATCTCTCACCTTCCTCAGGATCAAGGATACCCCACGAGGTGAGATTTTGCATGGAGCCCCAGATCGATGTCGATTGACAGTAATTTTGTATGTCTTCCATTTTCTTACTATTGCACCAACAGTTGTCTCCTTCTCACCCAGCGTCTTACTTATGGTTTTGTAGCCCATTCCAGCCTTGTGCAGGTCTATGATCTTGTCCCTGACATCCTTAGAAAGCTCTTTGGTCTTGCCCATGTTGTAGAGGTTAGAGTCAGACTGATTAATTGAGTCTGTGGACAGGAGTCTTTTTTATACAGGTGACAATTTAAGACAGCTGACTTTAATGCAGGCACCAAGTTGATTTGGAGCGTGTAACTGTTCTGGAGGAGGCTGAACTCTTAATGGTTGGTATGGGATCAAATACTTATTTCTCTGTGCACAATGCAAATAAATATATATAATTTTGACTATGTGATTTTCTTTTTTTTTTTTTTTATATAATCTATCTCTCACTGGTAAAATTAACCTAGCCTAAAAATTCTAGACTGTTCATGTATTTGACAGTGGGCAAACTTACAAAATCAGCAAGGGATCAAATGCTTATTTCCTTCACTGTATATATG
The DNA here is from genome assembly GCF_050947455.1 of Rhinoderma darwinii. Taxonomy (NCBI): domain Eukaryota; kingdom Metazoa; phylum Chordata; class Amphibia; order Anura; family Rhinodermatidae; genus Rhinoderma; species Rhinoderma darwinii. Next base: position 421,583,641 of record NC_134689.1, read on the forward strand.
AGAGAAATCAGGGGCGTAACTAGGAAAGACTGGGCCCCATAGCAAACTCTTGACCCCCGGGTGCCACAAGCAGCCCCCCCTCATAAATAGTGCCCCCTGTAGAATGTGCCATACAGCCCCCCTGTAGACAGTGCTATATAGCCCCACCTATAGACAGTGTCACACCCCATTTGTAGATAGCGCCCCCACCTCCCGCTTGTAGATAGTGCCATACAGCCCCCTTGTAGATATCGCCATACAGCCCCCACTGTATATAGCTCTATACAGCTCCCACTGTATATAGTGCCACACAGCCCCCCTCCCTTGTATATAGTGCCACACAGCTCCCCCTTAGTAGATAGTGCAGCACAGCCCCCCTTGGTAGATAGAGCTGCACACAGACCCCTGTAGATTGCGCCACACTCAGCCCCCTGTAGATTGAGCCACAGCCCTCCCCCTTGTAAATAGTGCCATACAGTTCCCCATGTGTATAGTGCCACGCAGCTCCCCCTTGTGTATAATGCCACACAGCCCCCCTTTGTGTATAGTGCCACACAGCCCCCCTTGTTTGTAATGCCAAACAGCTCCCCCTTGTGTATAGTGCCACACAGCCCCCCCCCCCCCTTGTGTATAGTGCCACAAGGCAATGGCACCACCGAGAAAGTTGTATCAGCCAGGGAAATGGCACTCGAACATGGAAAGTTGGGTTTGGAGGCCGGACTATCTGACTCTTCAGAATAGCGGCACCACCCCATGACCCTCTAATGAGTAATTAGCATATAGTGTGTGCCGTTTTAAAAGTGGATTTTAAAGATTTTGCTGCATCTGAAAAAACATAGGGAATGTTTGGAAATATTGTCAGGTCATGTATTACTGCGTGGTGACGGTTCAAGGGGTTAAAACTACCTAACAGATTCCTATTAAATATACAATGAATTGAGAACAATTCAATCTGCCCTGCAATTTTGATATTATAAATATATCCTATATAATTACAGATCCAGGACCAAGCTCAATACATATATACATTCCCAGAACCAAACTCATACAGCATACATACATACATACATACATACATACATACAAACATACACACAGCATCAGAACCAAGATCAGTACATATATACAAAACCAGAACAAATACAGCTCAATTTAGTGCAAGCCCTGCGTATAGGTTCGTACGGCGTAAAACTACAGCTCCCAGCATGGTCAGAACAATGGTGAGGATATGCTGGGAGATGCTGTTTCACAAAAAAAATCATACCATCCATCATCTCGCTGCAGATCATACAGTGACTACAGTACTGATTAGAGGCAGAATAAACATTTACATTAAGTGACTCACCGGTGATGTCTCGGATTCTAGTTCTTTTCTACTCCCTCCGGTCAAGACATCCCTGCCAATCAGCGTCATTGTAAGGCGCTGAATGACCATTCAGCGCTAATGCATGCATTTGGCTGACGTTAGCACTGGGGTCCCCTCCGGTGCTAGCAACGCCTAAGGGCATGAGAGGGCCTGTGTCGCCCAGCCCATACTTGTTGGAGACTCGGCGGCGCGGGCCCCTTAGTAGCGGCGCTACAGTTGCAGCAGCCATAACGGCTGCAAACGCGGCAGTTATGCCACTGCCAGAAATTACATCACTGATGCTGCAATACTTTGGATGCGGCACACTTCCCTGATGAGTCTCCAATGCCATATTTCAAAATAGTATATTGTCCCTGTGGTCTGCTGCAGGCAATAATCATTGACTTCCTTTTGCTGGTCATAAAGACAGTCCAGCATGTGCAAGGTGGAATTACATTGAGTTGGAACATCACACACCAGGAGGTGCAAAGGCAGATGGTTCTGTTGTTTCAGGTTGATGAGGACGTTCTTAGCCAGATAAGAATGGCTGAAATGTGCAGACACTTTCCTGGTCATGACCAGCACCTCCTTCAGGCCACTATATGAGTTTAAAAAATGTATTCTAGAGAGGGGTTTCCCTGCTGATACATTGCACTGTGAGATGGAATCCTATACAGACACGCAGAGACCCAGCCGGACGGTTCGTATTTGTTTATGCAGAAATAGACACTAAGCCATATGTTATTCTGTGTATATATAATCCTCCGCATGCTAACACCTCTGTCCTTCAGGCAGCTATTGCTTTTGCACATCAGTTTCCTACCTCTTATATTTTGTGCATGGGTGATTTTAATCAGGTAATGTCCCCGGCTATGGACCGTTTCTCACAAGGTCCCGCCCCTGGTTTAATACTACCTACTCCTTTATGTCAGCTGATAGAAGGTGTGGGCTGGATTGATCTATGGCGACATTTCCACCCACAAGTTTTGGAATACACTTGTCATTCTTCTGGGAGACAGGCTCTCTCCAGGAGTGATTATGTATTTGGCTCTCCTGCCTTATCTCTTTACGTGTCTTCCATATCACACTCTCCCAGGGGGATCTCGGACCACAGTGCGATACTGGCCAGGTTGGAGTTTCCTGGAGAGCGGTTATTACCTGCCTGGAAGTTGCATCTTTTCTGGTTGACACTTATTGCACCCCCTGATTGCATACCTGACCAAATTATAAAATTTTTGCAAGTACATGATGCACCTATTTCTCATGCCTTGAAGTGGGATACCTTTAAGGCTTACTTACAAGGTTGTTTGCGGTCTACCATTTCTTATATTAAAAGTCTACGGCTCACACTGAGGGGGAGGAGGGGGGATGTTTGGCATCCGCGGAGGCGCTATATATTTCTGATCACACTGACGCACACAAGGCTAGTTGGTTACATTTCACTCGCTTATATAAACATGTGCTTCACCTCAAGACGAAGTGTAAATTGTTTTTTTACGCGTCAGTATTATTTTCAGATGGGTAATAAATCCAGTCAGTTGTTAGCCCACTTAATTAGGCACAATAACACCTCTAATTCAGTTTTGAAAACTCAGGATTCTGACGGTCGACTGTTGACGGAGGGGAATGCCATTGCCACCAAGTTTAGGAATTACTATGCTGCTTTATATAGTTCCACCACTAACCATACCACGGCAGATGTTTTAGATTATTTGAGTGATCTGACCTTTCCCACCCTCTCTTCATTGCAGGTCACATTGCTTGACTCTCCTATAACGATGGTGGAACTTTAGAAGGCTATTTGGGAAATGGCTCTCCATAAATCCCCAGGTCCTGATGGGCTCCCTATTGAGTTTATAGGACATATCAGGAGCATATGGGCCCCATGTTGTTAGATACTCTTAATCAGTCTTTACTCACCCACTCACTTCCCTCTACTTTTTATAATGCTTCTATTATTGTGCTATTGAAGTTGGATAAGGACCCTGTTGATTGTGGCTCTTATAGATCAATTTCCCTAGTTAACGTAGACTATAAAATCCTAACTAAAATCCTAGCGAAAAGACTGAATCAAGTTGCGAGGATTGCGGGACTGGTTTTTAGATGTGCCTTCCTTGGACTCGACTCACATAATGGCTTCCCTGGTGACTGGTAATTGCCTAATTAGTTACCTAGAATACCCTCAATTTACTCAATCAACTGAGGTTCTTCCTCTGCATAGGGTAGCATTGATGGTATGGCGAGCTTCCAAGACCGTGTTGCATTTTCGAGATGCTCTTCCAGATTTACCTTTGTGGCATAACCCTACTTTACCATCCTTTTTAGCCGTGCTCGATCCACAGTTTTGGTAGAGGCAGGGAGTGCAGACGGTGGGGGATGTGTTTAGAGAAGGGTCATTTTTAACTTTGCTTCAGTTGCAGGAAATACATGGTCTCCCTCATTTGCAATGGTACCGTTACTTTCAGCTCCGCCATGTATTTCACACTCAATTCCCACCTCGTACTGTAGTTATATCTGTATACCCTCTGATAGGCATATTAATATACCACGGCCCAAAGGGGCTAATATCTGCATTGTACACTCATTTTTATCAGTGAAAGTGTCCTCCTCGCCTTTGCTGGTGTTTGATAGGTGGTTATTACAAATCCCAGACCTTACTCCTGACGATAAAACTGATGTCTTCAGTTCTCATATAACATTTTCTCCGGCGATTAATAATAAACTGATTCAGTTGTATATTATTCATCAGGCATATTTAACACCTGTCAAACTAAAAAGAATGGGCAGAATGTCCACTTCGGCGTGTCACAGATGTTATGGTTTAGAAGCGGATTTCTGGCACCTTATGTGGGATTGCCCTTACATCTTTACCTTTTGGTCACATGTCTTTAACTTTCTCACATCCCTTTTACCAATCTCTTTGCCTCTTTCTCCCAAAATTGCAATGTTGGGTATTTTAGATTAAGATCTATGGCCACATTATACCCGCATATTTTTGAGAGAGTCTTTATTTTTGGCTAGGAAAAGTATAGCTATACATTGGATGGCGGACAGGCCGCCATCACTGTCACAATGGAAGACGCTGGTGAATGCCATCGTACCCTATGAAAAATAGATCAAATATCAACATAGGGGTTGTCCTGATAAGTTCCAGAAGATTTAGGGCTGCTGGTTGGACACCACTGATTCTATTGGACGGGAGGCTTATGAATTCCCTTAAGAGTTATTGTGATGCTATTTTTCTTATTTGTTCTGATGGTATGTCCTGTTCTATGCTTGACAAAGAATGGACAGAGGCAGCACTTCCAAAAAGAGCAAGAGCTATTTATTCACCCATGAGACGTTTCAGTCCAACTGGACTTTTTTCAAGCATGCTTCAACCATTCTTTGTCTGCTTGATATCCAGGACCGCGGACCAGGTCTAATTGAGGCGTGCACCCACTTGCAGTCCAGTGCTGTGGAATCTTTTTGTTTTCTGTTCTATGCTTGGGCATGTAATTCCGGGTGGCGCAGACGACGTGTTATGTTCTTTCTGTTAATAAGGATTTATTGCTGTAAAAATCTTTGGAAATGTTGCTCTTGCACTTAGAATGTTTCTAATTCTCTGCTATGTCCTATCCTCTGATATGTGCATTGAAAACACATGTTGATATGTATATTTATCTTGTTTGCAACACTTTAAATAAAACAAATTTAAAAAATATGTATTAGCTTTTTTCACCCAATACTACTAGGCCTGTAATACGGCATGATGAACATTGCCTAAATTTTTTAGGAACAAGTTACAGTAAAGTTAAATAAATGCACCAAAATCATATCTTACGGTCGAAGTTCCATTACATCCTTCAGGAACATCAGCTGCTGGGTGTACATATATATATATATATATATATATATATATTTTTTGGAAGGAGCCTCTCCGCTTTTCTCAACCTGGTTCTGCTCACGGTGGAATGGGTCCCGACACGAGTTCCACCATGTTTTAACTTTGTGTACTTTAAAAAAAATTATAATAAATATTAGGAGAAATGAGGTTATGAATGTATTATACATATTACAGGCCATATGTATGATAGTTGGTGGTCAAACTTCATGCACCCACGCGGATCAGCTGAAGGGGCCGTAAAAATTCTGTGAGTATTCTGTTTACCCTCTGACACACTTGGAGCAGTGCATACCGTATACCACACCTACAATTGTGTTGGCAAAGCACAGTAATGAGACGGTAATCGCTGAAATAGCCGCAGTGCTCGCACATGCACAGTGTCTCATTTAATAAACATTTTTTGTGTGGGTGCGTAAAGTTTCACCACAAACAAGCATACAATGGCATAATAGCAAAACAGGGCCATAAATAATGAACTACAGCAAAGTGCAATGTGTGTATTTACTTACTTATTTTCTGACGCTGTGCACGAGTTCCCTGCTCCCAACGATGCTGCAACAGCTCCTTTGTAAGCTCCTCCCACACGGCATCCTTTTTGTATCGGTCATGGTACGATTCTGCCCGCGTATCCCACAGTTCTGGGTGGTCATGCACCATTGTGATCAGTCTGTCCACATCCATCTTGTGTGTTAACTCCTTCCCGACCGCCCACTGTCTTTTGACGTCAGGCGGTGCGGGTGCCTAGTCTACAGAGACGTCTTTTGGCGTCGCTGCAGATCAGGCTGATGAGCGCTCGTGAGAGCGCTCGTCCTCTAAGCAGGAGCTGTTACTAACAGCTCCTGATCTCAGAGCAGCCTCCTGAACACAGCTGGGGTCGGCAAACATTCCAACCCCAGCTGTTTAACTCTTTGATTACCGCGGTCCGTGACCGCGGCATGATCAAAGGGAATTCCCCTCTTTGATCGCATCACCGGGATTCCAGTGATGCGATCAAACACCGGGGAATCCCTCTGCAGTCAGCCCTGGGGACCTACAAAGGACTCCAGGGCTGTCTGTTCCATGTGCCTGCTGTTCGGGCACACTATGTGCTACCCGATCAACAGCCTGTGTCATAGTGACACAGTGTAATGTATTAGCATACAGGAGTATGCTAATACATTGCAAGTAAAAAATAAAGTTGCAAATAAAGTTATCCCTTGATGGGATTAAAAAAAAAAAGTAACAAAACAAATAAATAAATAAAAAAAGTCCCAAAAAGTGTCTTTATTTTGCATAAAATACATTTTATTGCCCCTACACTAAATAAAAACAAAAAAACCTACGCATATTAGGAATCTACACGACCATAATAACCTGAAGAATTAATCTAACGGGTTATTTAGCGTGAAACGTGAACGGGATAAAAAATAAACAAGAAAAACTATGCCGAGAATCGCTTTTTCCTATATTCACGGCGTAAAAAAATTTTTTTTTACCACCAAACTGTGTGAAAAAAATATATATATTTCTCTCGCATAAAACAAGGCCTCATACAGCCACGTCAATGAAAAAATAAAAAAGTTATGGATGCTGAAGCGCAGAGAGGCAAAAACAGAAAAATTGAGCTGGTGTTTAACGTCTTTTCAGGCCCGGTCATTAAGGGGTTAAATGCTGTGAACTTTGAAACTTTGGCAAGCCCGTCAAAAACGGACGACACACGGATGCCACACAGAAGTGTGCATGGCACCATTGAAATTAATGGGTCAGGGTGTTATAAGTTAAAAAAACGGATAGCACCATGAAGAAAATAACTGAAGTGGGAATGAGGCCTTATTATTATCACTATTATTATTATTATTATTATTATTATTATTATTATCACTATTATTATTATTATTATTATTATTATTATTACTATTATTATTATTATTATTATTATATTATTATTATTATTGTTATTAATATTATTATTATTATTATTATTATTATTATCATCATCACTAACATATAATTATTATAATTATTTATATTACTTACCATTTAGCAGCTAAATATCCTTAAAAATGGGTATATAAATATTAAATGTATCTATAAAGCATTTAAATATTAACAAAGTTTCATTGTAAATATAAGACACAGTCACTTATAGACATTACTATATAAACATGTATACAAATAAACCCACATACTGTACATACTGTAGATATTTAACATTCTAAGAAATACTAATGAGTTTAGGCTCCTAGAATTATTGACATTTACATACTTCTCCTTTAAAGGGGTTAATGAGAGAGATAAAATTGATGGCCTATCCTCGGGATAAAACATCAATATCTGATCAGTGAGGAGTAGTAAAAGGAATGAAGGAGAATCAGAGTTCACACGAGCGTTACAGCTCCTTCGGACAGCTCATCGGTAGGGGTGCCGAGATTCAGGTCCCCACCAATCAGATGTTGAATCTTATCCTGAGGATAGACCGTCATTTTATCTCTTCGCAAACCCCTTCAAGAACAAATAGTAAACTTGATGACAGTCAGAACTTCCCTGTAGTATCAAAAGATGAAGTTTCTCAAGAACGGAAGACAAGGAATCAGTGGCGTAACTACCGCCGTAGCAGCAGTAGCTGCCGCTACGGGGCCCGCGGCATGAGGGGGCCCGTGTCGCCCGCCAGCACGGGCCCCCACCATGGCCGCAGGCTCCGCTAGCAGCCGCTATGGCTGCTACAACAGGACGCCACTGAACAGTACGGCAGAGCAGGGAGGTATCTCCCCGCTCTGCCATTAAACAAAAGACATGTATCCCCTATCCACAGGATAGGGGACACATGTGCGATCGCTGGCAGCGATAAGGAGAACAGGGGACTGAAAGTCCCCTGACGTTCTCCATCACAAACCTCGGACTTCCGGGGTCTGTGTCGGCAGCTCCGGAGAAATGAATGAAGCGCCGGTCCCACTTGTGCGCATGCGTGACCAGCGCTCCTTTCATTTTTAGTGAGCTGCCGACACAGACGCCAGAAGCCAGAGGTTAGTCATGGAGAACTTCAGGGGACTTTTAGTCCCCTGTTCTCCTTATCGCTGCTAGTGATTACACATGTATCCCCTATCCTGTGGATAGGGGATACATGTCTTTTATTAGGACACACTGTAGGTCACTTTTTTTTGGGAGGGGGGACGCTGTATGGCGTTCCCTACAGGGGGGGACGCTGTATGGCGTTCCCTACAGGGGGGGGGGGGCGCTGTATGGCGTTCCCTACAGGGGGGGCTGTATGGCGTTCCCTACGGGGGGACGCTGTATGGCGTTCCCTACAGGGGGACGACGCTGTATGGCGTTCCCTACAGGGGGGACGACGCTGTATGGCGTTCCCTACAGGGGGGACGACGCTGTATGGCGTTCCCTACAGGGACGACGACGCTGTATGGTGTTCCCTATAGGGGGGACGCTGTATGGCGCTCCCTACAGGGGGGCTGTATGGCGTTCCCTACAGGGGGGCTGTATGGCGTTCCCTACAGGGGGCTGTATGGCGTTCCCTACAGGGGGGCTGTATGGCGTTCCCTACAGACCCCCCTGTAGGGAACGCCATACAGACTTCCTGTAGATAATGCCATACAGTCCCCCCTCTAGATAACGCCATACAGCCCCCTCTGTAGATAGCGCCATACAGTCCCCCATGTAGATAATGCCATACAGTCCCCCTGTAGATAGCGCCATACAGCCCGCCCCTGTAGATAGTGCCGTACAGCCCCCCCTGTAGGGAACGCCATACAGTCCCCCCTGTAGGGAACGCCATACACCCCCCTGTAGGGAACGCCATACAGCCCCCCCGTAGATAACGCCATACAGCCCCACGTAGATAACGCCATACAGCCCCCCCGTAGATAATGCCAGACAGCCCCCTCTGTAGATATCTACAAAGGGGGCTGTATGGCGTTATCTACAGGGGGGCTGTATGGCGTTATCAAAAGGGGGGGTTTGTAAAAAAGGCACTATCTACAATGGGGGGGTTATGTGACACCCAGGGGAGGGGGGGGGGCCCAGTCAAAAGTTTGCTATGGGGCCCAGTCTTTCCTAGTTACGCCCCTGCAAGGAATGTAAGATTATCAGCAGATGTTATAATGTACAGTGTGAGATAATCTCTGGTACATCCAGTGCAGGGTCTGTCCTCGGTCAGTGACATGTTCTGGAGTCTCTTCTCGGTTTTCTCATCTTTATAGTAAGTGCAGTGTTCTGTATGTGACATCATTTCCTTTCACTTTCTTCTCGAGAGTCCAGATGAATGAGAGGGAGTAACAGGATCTTATAACAGGAGAACGAGCCGAGACCGGAGAGAAGACAACATTTATTATACATCTTAAAGGTAAAGTGATAACATTTCTGGGGCTCTCACACTCTGGGGTCATGTATGAAAACTGTGGTCAGGGGGTCATGCCACCATCAGAAATGTATGGGCCCCATACAGCCAAGGAGTCTGGACCTGCGCCTCCACTCATTAACAGCAAGCACAGCAGAAAGTGGACAAAGGTGGAACAGGGGTGTACAGAAGGTAGGTAGGGGCTTTGTCAGGGGACAAGGGGAAGAGAATAGGTGGCAGGACTCTGTGGGAGAGAGGAGAGTAAAAGGGGAACAGAAAGTGGCAAGAACGGCAGGGAGGCCAGTGGGGAGATGCAACATGAGAGAGGCTCTGTGGAGGGACAGAGAGAATACAGGTGGGCATGGGTACTGTGGGGGGCCAAACGGCAGACCCAAGACCCTGAAATTATTTCAGACCCTTAAATTAATTTAGATCCCAAAAGGGATTGGAGACTATCTGCCTAGAGCGCTATAGGGGTAATGCCCAAGTGATCATATATAAGCAATGATGTCAGGGGCTCCTCCTGGACCGGAATTCCCGGCCAGAGCATTGCCGACTCTGTGGCGGGGGATTCCGATCCTAGAGAAAACCCTGACGTCCCTATCCAAATATGGACAGTGGGGTCAGGGGCTCCTTATGGATCGGAATCCCCGGCCAGAGCATTGTTGACACTCTGGCCCGGGGATTCCGCTTCCAGAGCAGTACCTGACGTCACTGCCCATATATGGACAGTTAATTAAATAGAAATAGTAAGGATGCAAGGAAAACCCAAACGCACTCCAAAGATATTCTACTGTATAGACTGTATAAAATAATTATTTATTTTCATTCATTCCAACATTGATAATTTGTACAAAGCACAATTCATGTATTGCAAGCGATGAGCGTTTCTTTTGATGTTTCGGCCTATCCAAGGCCTTTCTCACAATCGCTATGGGGAAAGCAAATTCTAACATAACGTATCTAGTATTTTAAATTGGACAACAAATAAACAAAAAAAATGCAAAGATTTATGACAATTGGATTTCTCAAATCTAGATTTAGACAACTGATCCCAGTAGATAGAATCAATGGATACATATGTGAATTGAATAAATCACTTATAAAGAACAGGAGATATTTTTCAATGACATTCATATGTGATCCAGCCGGTATTTTATGGTATGGTCCTGAGAGGTATCTTGTTAATACCTCCCTTACTAGTATTTACATGTATACCCTTAAAATATTGATGTGATATGTCTTAATATATGTTCTTCTATATATTTTTCTTTATATATCCCGATGCAAGAAGCTTAAAACGTTAATAAACCTGTGATTGTAAAAGTACATGATTATAATGATCACATATGAATGTCATTGAAAAATATCTCCTGTTCTTTATATCTTTGAATTTTTTTTGTTTATTTGTTGTCCAATTGAAAATACTAGATACGTTATGTTATAATTTGCTTTCCCCATAGCGATTGTGAGAAAGGCCTTCGATAGGCCAACACGTCAAAAGAAACGCTCATCGCTTGCAATACATGAATTGTGCTTTGTACAAATTATCAATGTTGGAATGAATGAAAATAAATAATTCTTCCACGAAAATTCTATACAGTCGAATATCTTTGGAGTGCGTTTGGGTTTTCATATATGGACAGTGACATCAGGGGCTCCTCCAGGAGCGTCTGCAATGCTCTAGCTGGGGATTCCACTCCTAGCGGGAGCTCTTATGGTGCTATCTACAGGGAGAGGAGGTGTAGTAATACCTACATGGTGGGGTGTGTGCAGCTATCTACAGGATGCGGTGTGTGGCGCTATCCACAGGGTGGGGTGTGTGTTGCACTATCTACAGAGGGGGTGGGGTGCTACCTACAGGTGTGTGTGGCGCTATCTACTGGGAATATGTGTGTGGCGCTATCTACTGGGGGTGTGTGTGGTGCTATCTACAGGGGGTGTGTTGTGTTATCTTCAAGGGGGAGGGGCACCATCTACATGGGCACTGTGGCACTATATGGGCACTATCTACAGAGGATACTCTACATGGGCACTATCTATGTGGGCAATGGCACTATGGTTGCTGTGGCACTATGTGGGCACTGGCACTATCTACATGGGCACTGTGGTGTTTTCAGGTGGTTGGGACAAAAAATAACCAAACAAATTAAATCCATCCGTTTTTTTAATGACCATTAAAAATTGGATGGAAAAACCATTAAGATTGGTCCGATGGACTTAAAATGGATGAAAATTTGGAGACACAAAATGGCCAGTTTTGCAAAGAGTTGATCAGTTCTTACTGTCGTGCGAATATGGCCTTACTGTTCACTCATTCTGAATTTACTGATAAATATGCTTTAAGACAGATTATCAGATCACTGAGGAATCAAGTTACATACTGCCCATAGATGTCAATGGAGAGGGGAGGGGTAGGAGGGATCAGGAGCAGAGTTACAGGCAGAGAAACGCACATAGATTTGTGCTGATGCTTCTAGTAAGTGTTTTATCTAACTCCAGTGCTGGAATCACAGCTACTCTGCTAATTACTGATGTATGATGTCATCCATGGTGCTGCTGCTTCTGTAAGTATTATATCACATCCCAGTGCTGGATTCACAGCTACCAGTGGCATATCTATAGGGGTCGTAGAGGTCGTAATTGTAACACGGCCCCGCAGAAATGGGGAGCCCACGGCCCCCCTGCACCAAATCTACCGAATGTTTCTGTAGTAATTGGGGCCGATGTAATAAACTACATGGGCTCCTGTTACTACAGTGACATTTAGGGGTACATGCAGGGCAGGTTTTCAGTTGCCTGTAAACCACCCCTGTGACCAGGGCCAGAAGGCCCTTACATGCTAGAACTGGGCACTGCCACATTCAATCGTATCTGCATCCACAGGGTGCAGATACAACTAAATTCTTTAGCGGAGAAGGGAGTCTGCTACCTGCTTTGCAATTCAATAGGCTACATGCCATGTTATGGCTGCAGCCTGTAGGATACTGGGACAGGATCACTGCGCATGTCAGGGTGATGACTCACTGAATTGCACTGGCCTATGCAAGAGTCCCATCTCGGCGCCCCATAGGATGCAGGACTGAGCAGGCTGTGGAGCACCGTTCTTCGTGTGAACAAGGTTAGGTCAGTAGAAATTTTGTTTGTGGGGCACATGGCACTATCTGTGTGGTGTTATCTACAAAGGGGGTTAGTGTGGCACTATTCACAAGGGAGGCTGTGTGTTGCACTATCTACATGGGTTGTTTGTGACCCTATCTACAGAGGGCAGCGTGGGACACTATTTACAAGGGGCACTGATTGTGGCACTATTTATGCCGGTTTTTATGGTACCAGTAGGATTTAGCACATATTACCTAGCCCTTTTTTTATTAAAACTTGTGGACATGTGCAGACAAATACTCTTCATATAAAAAACAGAGGGCAGCGGGAGCGTGAAGAAAACTAATTTTTTGAAATGTATGCGCTTGGAGACCCCTCTTTAAAAATCCTGCCTTTGCCCCTGACAGTATACTTACTGACCTCGCTCCTGACTTGGGTTCAAGCCAGTGTCACGGCCTCACAACTTTATTTGCACCATGCATGATGTTGTCACGCTGGTGTCAGGACCCGCACTTAGCCCGTAGCCAAAGAGGACCCGGCTCAGGAGCGAGGAGGGTGAGTATAAGAATACTGTATGCTGGGGCCCTGTATCTAAGTATATCATATGGTTGGTTTAGATACAGGGCCCAGCAGAGATTATCACACATGACTACTGGCAATAAAGAGAAGTTGGGGGGGCCCAAGTAGGACATTTGCACAATGCCCATGAGCCTTTAGCTATGCCCCTGACAGAAACACAGCTCTTTACTGATATATTATATCCTCCCTTCTGCTGCTACTTCTACTAAATGTTATATATTATCCTGTTGCTGGATTCACAGCTACACTGCTCCTTACTGCTGTATGATCTCCATGCTGCTGCACCTTCTAGTATGTGTTGTATCTTACTCCAGTGCTGGATTTACAGCTAAACTGCTCATTACTTCTGTATATTGATTTCCATGCTGCTACTTTCAGTAGGTGTTCTATCTCACCCCAGTTCTGGATTCACAGTTATGCTGCTCATTACTGCTGTATGCTGTCCTTTATGCTGCTGCAGCTTCTAGCAAGTATTATATTTCACCCCAGTGCTGTATTCATAGCTGTACTGCTTAGTACTGCTGTATAATGTATTTCATGCTGCTGAAGCTTCTGGTACGTATAATATCTTACACCAGTGCTAGATTCACAGCTACACTACTAATTAATATTGTATAATATTTTCCATGCTGCTGCTTCTTCTAATAAGTGTCTAATAAGTGTTATATCTCAATCTAGTACTGGATTAAGCCCACTAGCTCAAAGTAAACGGAAAATTAGAGATATATCCTGCAGAGGGGAAAACACAAGATATGCAGGATAAAAGTGATCATGTACAAACATATGACAGCTTATTCTAAAAAGCCACTTAAAAGGTTAGTTACGTTGTAAAGTGACTTTGAATTTAAAGCCTCTTAAAAAAAAAGTTACTCTCCAGGGATATAATAAATCAAAGCTATTATAAGCACCCCTAGCTTATTACCTCACCCCATCATACTGCGTCCACCTTGCTATATGTATGAAGAAGGACACGCATACACCATTGCTGCCCTCTGTCACCTCATCCTCGGCTGTGTGGGGTTCCCTACTGATGAGCAGGTTTTCCTTTAATTAAAAGGCATCTTCTTTGCATGTTAGAGGAGGAGACGATGGACACACACAATGGTATGTTCCTCCTCTGACAAGCAGTGAAGTTACTGAATAGGCGCTGTCAGCTTATGTCAGCACGGGCTATAGCTGTGGCAGTAGCAGCATTGTAAACACTGACAAGCATATTATAAAAAGAGATTACATAAACATAAACTGATTTCTCTATGCTTGTCAGCGTAGCTGCTTTAGCCCTAGCACATATCAATGCAGATAGAATAAAGAAAGAAATAGACAAACATTACATTAAAAGACTGAGATAACAGAATAAGCTGCAATTCAATGTGTAGTGGTGTAAAGGATCTGCCAGGCACAGCTTCGGGGTTAACGCCCATAGGTAATCAGTCGGCACCTGAGTCTATGTCTCTGAGACTGACTCCAGCTTCCAACACTCAGGCTGGCAGGCTTAGGAGTGGGAGAGCCTATCGCAGCCTGGCCAGACTCAGCTAGCTCCCGCCCTCTGCCTATTTATACCTGCCTTTCCTGTTCCTCCTTGCTTGTGATTCTTCTCGTGTGGTTTCCTGGCTCAGCTACAGCTCCTGACTATTTGATCCTGCTCCATACTGACCCTGGCTTACTGACTACTCTCCTGCTCTGCGTTTGGTACCTCGTACACTCCTGGTTTGACTCGGCTCGTTCACCTCTCTTGTTGCTCACGGTGTTGCCGTGGGCAACTGCCCCATTTCCCTTAGCTTTGTGTACCCTTGTCTGTTTGTCTCGTGCACTTACTGAGCGTAGGGACCGCCGCCCAGTTGTACCCCGTCGCTTAGGGCGGGTCGTTGCAAGTAGGCAGGGACAGAGTGGCGGGTAGATTAGGGCTCACTTGTCCGTTTCCCTACCCCTATAATTACATAATCACAAGCCCGTTACCTAGTCTACCCTGGTCCCTGTCTCTACTATGGACCCCCTTGAGACCCTGGCCCAGCAAATGCAGGGTCTCTGCCTACAGGTCCAGGCCCTGGCTCAGAGGGTCAACCAGCCTGACACTACCATGGCAGTGCCCCTCACCTCACCCCTTGAACCCCACCTCAAGTTGCCTGACCGGTACTCAGGGGACCGGAGTACTTTTCTCTCCTTTCGGGAGAGTTGTAGGCTTTACTTTCGCTTAAAGCCTCACTCCTCAGGTTCTGAGAGCCAGCGGGTGGGTATAATTATGTCCCGGCTCCAGGAAGGGGCCCAAGAGTGGGCCTTCTCCTTGGCTCCTGATGCCCCTGAACTTTCCTCCGTTGATTGTTTCTTTTCTGCTATCGGACTCATTTATGACGAAACTGACAGGACTGCCTTTGCCGAGAGTCAGCTGGTGACCTTACGTCAGGGTAAGAGACCTGTTGAGGAGTATTGTTCTGACTTTAGGAAGTGGTGCGTAGCTTCTCGGTGGAATGACCCTGGCTTAAGGTGCCAGTTTAGGTTGGGTCTGTCGAACGCCCTGAAAGACCTGCTAGTTAGCTATCCCTCTTCTGACTCCCTAGACCAGGTTATGGCTTTAGCGGTACGACTTAACCGACGTCTCAGGGAACGACAACTTGAACGTTATTGTGTTTTCCCCTCTGACTCCCCCATGATGCCTCCCGAGGTCCCGTTGCTTCGCTCTTCCACGGAAGACTCGGAGGTACCTATGCAACTCGGGGCCTCCGTGTCCCCCCCGACAACTTAGAGAGTTCCGCAGGAAGAATGGTCTCTGCTTCTATTGTGGGGATGACAAGCATCAAGTGAACACCTGTCCTAGGCGTAAGAATAAGCAGCCGGAAAACTTCCGCGCCTAAGTGATCATCGGGGAGGTCACTTGGGCGCACAGGTATTTCCCGTAAATATGAAACGTAATAAAATCTTGCTTCCCTTTCAGGTCTCTTTTGATGGTCGGTCTGCTACCGGCAGTGCCTTCGTGGATTCAGGGTCTTCTACTAATATCATGTCTGTTGAATTTGCTATGTCTCTAGCTATGCCTTTCATTGATTTGCCTAAACCTGTTCCGGTAGTGGGTATCGACTCCACTCCTCTTGCTAAATGTTATTTTACACAGCATACCCCTGTTTTTGAACTCCTTGTTGGCTCCATGCATTCGGAGCAGTGCTCTGTACTGTTGATGCAGGGATTATCATCCGATTTGGTTTTAGGCCTTCCCTGGTTGCAGTTGCATAATCCCACGTTTGACTGGAATACTGGGGAGCTTACCAAATGGGGTAATGAATGCTTGACGTCATGTTTTTCTGTTAATTCTATTTCTCCCCCTGAGGAGGTGAACACGCTACCTGAGTTTGTGCAGGACTTCGCTGATGTTTTCTCTAAGGAGGCCTCCGAAGTGTTACCTCCTCATAGAGAATACGATTGCGCTATCGAATTGGTACCAGGAGCTAAGCTTCCTAAGGGTAGGATATTTAATCTTTCTTGTCCCGAACGTGAAGCCATGAGAGAGTATATCCAGGAATGCCTGGCCAAGGGTTACATTCGCCCCTCTACTTCTCCGGTAGGTGCTGGTTTCTTCTTCATAGGGAAGAAGGATGGTGGTCTTAGGCCATGCATTGACTACCGTAACTTGAATAAGGTCACTGTAAGGAACCAGTATCCCCTTCCTTTGATTCCTGATCTCTTTAATCAGGTTCAGGGGGCCCAATGGTTCTCTAAGTTTTATCTACGGGGGGCGTATAACCTTATCCACATCAAAGAGGGGGATGAGTGGAAGACTGCGTTTAACACGCCCGAAGGTCATTTCGAATACCTCGTCATGCCCTTTGGGTTGTGTAATGCTCCTGCGGTCTTCCAGAATTTCATAAATGAAATTTTAAGGGATTACCTGGGGGTTTTTCTTGTAGTGTACCTTGATGACATACTGGTGTTTTCCAAGGACCTGTCCTCCCACATTGAGCATGTCAGGAAGGTGCTCCAGGTCCTTCGGGAAAACAAACTGTTTGCGAAAACCGAAAAATGTGTGTTTGGGGTACAGGAGATACCATTTTTGGGTCAAATCCTCACTCCTCATGAATTTCGCATGGACCCCGCCAAGGTCCAGGCTGTGGCGGAATGGGTCCAAACTGCCTCCCTGAAGGCGTTACAGTGTTTTTTGGGGTTCGCTAATTATTACAGGAGATTTATTGCTAACTTCTCGGTCATCGCTAAGCCTCTTACGGACCTCACTCGCAAAGGTGCTGATCTCCTCCACTGGCCTCCTGAGGCTGTCCAGGCTTTTGAGGTCCTTAAGAAGTGCTTTATCTCCTTGCTCGTGATTCTTCTCGTGTGGTTTCCTGGCCCAGCTACAGCTCCTGACTATTTGATCCTGCTCCATACTGACCCTGGCTTACTGACTACGTTTGGTACCTCGTACACTCCTAGTTTGACTCGGCTCGTTCACCTCTCTTGTTGCTCACAGTGTTGCCGTGGGCAACTGCCCCATTTCACTTAGCTTTGTGTACCCTTGTCTGTTTGTCTCGTGCACTTACTGAGCGCAGGGACCGCCTCCCAGTTGTACCCCGTCGCCTAGGGCGGGTCGTTGCAAGTAGGCAGGGACAGAGTGGCGGGTAGATTAGGGCTCTTTTGTCCGTTTCCCTACCCCTATCATTACAAGTGGACAGAGCAGAAAGCATCTACTGCTGCCATACATACCATTTTCTCTTACTTGGGTCAGTGGGATGGATGTGCAAATGTTTAGAAGGAGGACACACTACTTTTTGTGCAGCTTGGGGAGGAAGACTATTAACCAGATGTCCTGCTTTTGGGGACACGGAGTTACAAGCTCAGGACTGCAATGAATTACTAGGAAAGACAGTGTGCAGATGATTACTTGGTGTGGTGCTGCTACCTGTTACAAGCCAGCTACTGATTGCAGTAATTAATGTAACGTGAAGGTATGAAAAACAAAGGAAAAATAGTTATTTTCATTATTATTTTGTGATTTATGCAATTGTACTTATACTGTGTCAATGCCAGGGCTTTGATTAGTGAAACAGTCTGTGGGATAACCCCTTTAAGCAACATTCAGAATAGCCTTCATTAAAAGTTTCCTACCATTTTGCTGCTGTAGAGTCTGTGTAACTCCTGTACATAGCTTACTGTGCTGCTGTTTCTGACATAGACCCTACAGCAAACTGCTCCTGACTGTGTCACTCTTTCTGTTCCCCCCTTTACTTCCCTAAGTATTAGATATAGTGGGAGGAGTATGTACACCGCAGATCAGAGATTGGAGAGGGGGGAAAGCATACAAGTCTTCAGGGAGGGCAAATCACACAAGCTAAACTGTATCAGAGTATAGATAAGGAGTAAAGCACTGGGGGAGGGAGAGGGAAACGGACAGGCTGTGTATCGTTGTAGAGAGAAAGGAGAGAATCCACAGCAGACTTGACTCTGCCAGGGAAGGCGGAAATCCTACACTCCTCAACATCAGCGTCTGTCAGCACAAGGGAGAGGAGATCCCTCTTGGGTTGCTGATAGAGAAATCAGAACAGGAATGAAGCTGTGCTGATACATGAGAGCTAGTGAAGCCCTCTGGAGTCACAGACGTCATATACAACAAGTTTAACTAGGAGGAAGGGACACGTCCACAGTAAGAGTCTGAAACTATTAGGAGCAGGTAACAGACTGCATGTCAGAGCATCAAAGAATGATTGATAGGAATAAGGATTGCACACTGAAACGTAGGACAACGTTTTTAACTCCAGGTAACTACTAACATATGAAAAACTGTCTTGCTTCTCTCCCGAGCTTCCCAGGAGATCTTCTGGACTCCCGGAAGAGAGGGCAAGTTTCCCAGGCACTGCAAATACTCACCCCTCCTGGTTTCAGCATTTCCAGGCACCACCTCAAATAACAATCTGATTGCTGACCCTAGTTTGTTGTCTGCGGAAGCACCTAGGCGTGCAGGAACAGAAGAGGTGAGTATCTGTACTTCTGGTCTAGGGTCTGTAAAAGAGATAGTAGTCTGGTCTGAGGTCTGCATAAGGGATAGTAGTCTGATCTGGAGTCCGTAGAAGAGATAGTATTCTGGTGTTGGGTCTGTATAAGGCAAAGTTTGGCCTGGGTCTGTTTAGAGGTTACAAGTCTGATTTGGGGTCTGTTTAGCTGATAGTAGTCTGGTCTGGGCTCTAGATTAAGAGGCTGGTCTGTATTCAGAGGGAGTCTTGTGTATGTATTTTGGAGGAATCTAGTCTAGGATCTTTATTTAGTGGAATTCTGGGGTCTTTATTTAGAGGATTCTAGTTTGGGTTTTTTATTAGGGGGGAGTCTAGTCTGGGGTGTTTATTTAGTTTTTTTTTATACTGCAGTCTGTATAGGATCAGGGGCTCTGGATAGTCTCTATTTATTTAGGATGTCTGGTCAGGGGTCTGAATAGTGGTATGGTCTGAAAAAGAGGCGTGGTCTACAAAAGTGGCACGGTCACAATATCAGAATCTTCCTGATGGTCATTACCAAAAGTTGGCCAGTACTGTACATGTAAAAAAGTGTCCTGTGGAGTTCTTCCTGTGTAAAATTAACCATACAAGGCATACAGGGATTTTTGTATTCCCTGCACCCCTCTCTGTGGGGTTTGTAGGAGCTGCTAGATTAACATTTCCCTGATTGCCCTGAAAAGTCGTGTATAACACTCTGAGGTCTTCTTGAAGAACATTTGTGAACATTTGTGAATCATGTGATGAACATTGTTGATTCACAATGAAATGTAAGAATTGTATAGCTGCAGCAGCACTCACTCACACACTGCCTATGCCTTCCTGACTAACACACTGACACTAACTGTCTCCTATTGCACAATAGGATGTGTCTAAAAGTGTTTTGGTTATTTTATTATTGCCATCAGACTACCCTTTAAATTCAAACATTTTTTTTTTTTTTAGAAAACTCACTGTTCCAAATTCCTTCATAAAAGAAACAATAAGTGATCTCACAAGAGGTCCACATCAGAAAGCACCCAATTCTCTGTGATATAAGAATGGGGCTGACATTACAAGAGGTCCTGGTGAGTGCTCTGAAGAAGCTGGAGGATTCAAGTTACCAGGGATTCATAGAGAAATTGAGTGTCTGGGAAGTGAGAGAACAATATAAAAATATTCCAAAGGATGAGCTGACTGGGAAAGATCCAGAACATGTTGCTGGTCTGATCAATGAATACTACAAATATGCCTATGGGGCTGAGGTGACCCTGGCTGTTCTAGAGGACATAGATGAGACAAAAGTCCGGGAGGAACTCCAGCATGACCTGAGGGAAGGTAAGAATTGATAATCTATATCTGACAAAAAAAAAACATAATTACCAACAAGGCAACAAAATAACATGTAATTTACGAAAATAAAGTCCAAAGTAAATTAGTGCTGCTTTAATAAGCTAGGTTTTCTCCTCACAATGCGACAAAAATTCACATTGAGATATAGCCTACACATATTCACAAGGGGATATGTAGTAGCCTATACACAAGACATTATTCAAAAATAAAAAGTAGGTGAAAAGTCAGAGCCTACTTACTAAAAGTGATGGACACTTAGCCTAGTAGTTTCTCACACACTCGGTGCTCTTCCTTTGTGCTAAAGCGGCATCCAGCTACCATATGGTAAAGTTCAGCAATGTATGTCCAGGAAGCCCCCTGGCATTTCGGGAACCCAAAAAGGTTAGGTGAACCTTGACAAATTCTTGAGAAAGAAATTGACAAACAGTCAGTCCGCGGTGTGGCCTCCCAAAATGGCGCAGAGGTGTTGGTTGTGGACTGCTAAGCTTTGTGGACACATCAGCTATCCTGAAGGTAAGCAAATTTCAAAAAGCCTTTAGAAATCGGGGCAGGTGCAGCTTCAGCCTGATCCCCATTAGTCACGATATATAGGAGTGACTTAGCAATTTATGCTGCTGCGGCCACCTCCATCGCCATCTTGGAGGATCTCGTGGGCGAGTGAGCGTTTCTTTTCTTCCAGTATTTAGGGAGATCCGGTTGATTTTTCCCCAATCTAGTGTTGTTTGGCAGATCATTGAACTTCTTCTTGGTAGACTTAACCATTATATGACTTTGAAGAGTGCTAAAAAAGCAGTCCGATCACACCTAGTGAATGAGCCACAGGCTTAAACGTCCATCACAGTTCGTGGTCAGGCTCTGCCCCATGCAGCCTTTGCTTTTGAAGCTCAATGAGCTTAAGATTTAATATAGTTTGCTACACCCCTTTGGTCTAGCTATCCATGCTGATGGAAAACACATCATAGATTATAACCCAGAAGATCTCTAGGATGTTTGTGACAAACTGGATATTGAGACAATTGAGATTCCATTGTGGATACCGGTTCACACTGATCTAAAGCTTCCAGAGTTGCCAAAGATAACACCATGGTCCTCAACTGGGAAAGTGAGATCTCCAAAAAGATTTCAACAAGACTTCGGTTTCTGCCGAGACCGTTACAAGATTAGACTTCATATACCATGAAGATTACTATTACTTATTTCTTATTGATATATAGGCATTCTCTTCCCTACTCAAGTATGTCTCTGATGACCAAATGGTCTTTTTTTATTGTTATTGTCATCTGGTTTACTGTTATTTTCCCCTGTAATTGCCTAGTTAAACTTTGCATAGTCTTCTTTATTCATAGGCCATATGATATCCAATTGCTGATGCTCTAAATTATATATTAGGCACCTTTAAAAATAGTACTGCGGTGCACGACTGTCATAGAGTTGTGAACCTGCTCATTCTCTGTAAAAAATGATAACTGCAGTGGAACTGCTTTTTTTCAGAATTTGTTGCTAAAATAAAAATGTATATAAATGAATGATAATGTAAATGTACCAAAAAATGACACCTACATAAAGTACAACTCGTCAAGCAAAAAACAAAGTCTCATACAGCTACGTCGTACAAAAAAAAAGTTATGAGCACCGGGTTGCGAATTTTGAAATATAAAAATATTGTTCTGGTCCTCATGGCCAAAATTTACCGAGTCCTAATGGGGTTAAAATGAATTCCTTATTGACCAAAATATCTTCCTTGGAGAAACTTCATTCAACTGCACAGGTAGCATAAACCTGAATTGACAACCTTGAGAGATAAGCTGAAAGATATCTTAAATCAAGATATGGCAAAGAACTTCTTGTACTATAAACAGAATATATATGTTTATGGAGAAAAAGGTGGAAAACATGTCAGCACTCATAAAAAAGCATAAGAAAAAGTCATTCATTTCACAGATTGAAGGGCCTCGAGGGTCTATATCTACCTTGACATCAAAAAAGAAAAAGAAAGCAGCACCTCCTGTAGTGATATAGAGTGGAAATCCTCGTCAGACACATGACCAGTGTCAAAACAGTAGGGATCTGTTTATTTCAACAAACTCGACGTTTCAGCCCTACTCAACGGGGCCTTTCTCAAGCCTCCCTACCTTGACATCAGATATAGCTAAAGAATTCCCTACCTATTATTCTTCTGCCTACAATCTAACAGATCCCACGTCTTGCAAGTTTGCTGCACAAAGAGACACAAAAATCAGTGCGTTTCTCAACTCTATTGATGTGCCTTCACTCACCACAGATGAGGCGGAGAATCTCCTACAACCGGTGACTCTTCCAGAGAGGAAGAAGGTACTTTTGGCCTCTCCCCAGGGAAAGCCCGGGTCCTGATGTCTTTACGATAGCTTATTACAGGAACTTTCAGGATATTCTCCTTCTTCACCTTACTCATACTTGCAATGCCTTGATGCAGGGTACTCCCTTCCTTAAGCAGTCTCTGGAGTCGCTATCCCAATCCTCCTCAAAGAGGGTAAAGATGTGACTTTTTACTTGAGTTACAAGCCAATAGCATTGCTAAATATTGCCTGGCAAATTGGCAAGTTCCTATCCAAATTAAACCAGTTTGACCAATTGCGATTTGTATGGGGGAGGTAAGAGTGATACAATGTATGGGACTGTTGAATGCGATGTATTTTGTGCATTCCTCTGGTACGCCATTGTCCCTTTTCGGCACAGATGCCGAAAAGGCTTCCAAAAGAGTTGCATGGGACTATATTTGATGCTCTCTTCTTAAATTCAACTTCCCGATGCAATTTGTTAATTCAATCTTCTTATTATATTCTGTAGCAACCCATAAGCTAGGATTAAGGTTAATGAGATCTTGTCCCCTCATTTTTCTATCACCACTTGGACAAGGCAGAGGTGCCCCCTGTCACCTACTTTCTTTATCTTGACTTTGGAGACACTTCTGAAAAGCAATAACATATGGGTCAGTGGCGCATGCGCCGTTCCCACACAGACGGCGTACGCTTCTGAGAATGGAAAGGCTCCCGTTCGCATTCTCTATGGGGTTGTAGCTGCCGTATTCCATCTCTGTATGTGTCGTTAATCAACACATAAAGATATGAAAAAAAAATGGCAGCCCCTATAGAGAAGTAAAAGTAAAAATACATTAAAAAGTAAATAATGAGAACACAATTAAATAACATTTTTGTTAATATTATATTAAAAGCAATATAATAAAAATAAAAAAATCATGACACCTCCCCTTTAATGATTAGAAATTTGCAACATGCATTTCCACAGGCATGGGAGATTTTGTCTGAATATAGGGAGCTCTTCAACTTCAAAATGAAGCTGAAATATTTAATATTTCCATATACATCCATGAAGCGACTGAAATTCAACAGAATACACACTTCTCATGCCTGTGTCCGATACTTAGGAATACAATTGAAAACTCATAAAGCTATTTGGGAAATTCATTGGTTCGAAAAACTGTAATCGACCATTAAACACAAGTTGTCTTACGTTTCTACTCATTTGCTAAACTGCAGAGCATCTTCCACACCTACCTTCATAATATCTTGGGAGGCAGAGTTGTGCCAGAAATTTAAAGAATGGGAAAGATCGGGGATTTTGAATTTTTCACATGGTTTTTCACGTTGCATCAGACTTAAAAAAAAAATCATTATAAATTGTTCACAGGGTGGTACAAAACACTAGAAAGACTGTACCATCTGGGATTGTCTGACTTCAAATTGTGTTGGAGGTGTCAAACTGGTATAGGAAGAATATCTCATACATGACGGCATTGCCCACACATTAAAAAGTTGATATGTGAACATAAATCGCTGTCGGGAAGATTTGTTCTAAATAGCTGCTAAGTATATGTCATGCTGAGAGACTAACGGGTGTCTTGTTTAACCCCTTCAGGACACAGCCTGTTTTGGCCTTCAGGACGCAGCCAATTTTTTCAAATCTGACATGTTTCACTTTATGTGGTAATAACTTCGGAATGCTTTTACCTATCCAAGCGATTCTGAGATTGTTTTCTCGTGAGACATTGGACTTTATGTTACTGGCAAAATTTGCTCGATACATTAAATATTTAATTGTGAAAAACACCAAAATTTTGCGAAAAATTGCAAAAATTAGCATTTTTCTAAATTTATTTGTATCCGCTTGTAAGACAGATGGTAATACCACACAAAATTGTTGCTAATTAACATCCCCCACATGTCTACTTTAGATTGGCATTGTTTTTTGAACATCCTTTTATTTTTCTATGACATCACAAGGCTTAGAACTTTAGCAGCAATTTCTCACATTTTCAAGAAAATTTCAAAAGGCTATTTTTACAGGGGCCAGTTCAGTTGTGAAGTGGATTTTAGGGCCTTATATATTAGAAACCCTCGATAAGTCACCCCATTTTAAAAACTTCACCCCTCAAAGTATTCAAAACAGCATTTAGAAAGTTTCTTAACCCTTTAGATGTTTCACAGGAATTAAGGCAAAGTAGATGTGAAATTTTCAAATTTCTTTTTTTTTTTGCAGAAATTAATTTTTCATCTATTTTTTTTGTAACACAGAAAGTTTTACCAGAGAAACGCAACTCAATATCTATTGCCCAGATTCTGCAGTTTTTAGAAATACCCCACATGTGGCCCTAGTGCACTTATTGACTGCAGCACCGGCCTCAGAAACAAAGGAACACCTAGAGGATTTTGGGGCCTCCTTTTTATTAGAAAATATTTTAGGCTCCATGTCGGGTTTGAAAGGCTCTTGCGGCACCAAAACAGTGGAAATCCCCCAAAAGTGACCCCATTTCGGAAACTATACCCCTTGAGGACATTATCTAGGGGTATAGTGAGCATTTTGACCCCGCAGGTTTTTTGGAGAAATTATTGGAAGTAGGCCGTGAAAATGAAAATCTACATTCTTTCAAAGAAAATGTAGGTTTAGCTAATTTTTTCTAATTTCCACCAGGGCTAAAAGGATAAAATACACCACTACATTTGTAAAGCAATTTCTCCCGATTAAAACAGTACCCCACATGTGGTAATAAACGGTTGTTTGGACACACGGCGGAGCTTAGAAGTGAAAGAGCGACATTTGGTTTTTGTAGCTCAAATTTAGCAGGAATGGTTTGCGGAGACCACGTCGCATTTGCAAAGCCCCTAAGGGACCAAAACAGTGAAAACACCAAAAAAGTGACTCCATTTAGGAAACTACACCCCTTGAAGAATCCATCTAGGGGTGTAGTGAGCATTTTGAACCCACAGGGGTTTCATAGATTTTATTAGAATTGGGCAGTGAAGATAAAAAAAAAACTTTTTTTCCAATAAGACGTAGCTTTAGCTCAACATTTTTCATTTTCTCAACAAATAAAGGAATAAAAAAAAAACAACATTTGTAAAGCAACTTCTCTGGAGTACGGCAATACCCCATTTGTGGTCATAAACTGCTGTTTGGGCACACGGCAAGGATCTGAAGAGAAGGAGCGCCATTTGGCTTTTGGAGCACAGATTTTGCTGGATTGGTTTCTTGACACCATGTCACTATTGCAAAGCTCCTAAGGTGTCAGTACAGTGGAAACTCCCCAAAAGTGATTCCATTCACAAAACTACACCCCTTGAGGAATTCATCTAGGGGTGTAGTGAGCATTTTGACCCCACAGGTGTTTCATAGATTTTATTAGAATTGGGCAGTGAAAATTAAAAAAAATCCTTTTTCTTCAATAAGACGTAGTTTTAGCTGAAAATGTTTCATTTTCTCGACAAATAAATGAAAAAAAGCACCACAACACTTGTAAAGCAACTTCTCCTGTGTACGGCAATACCACATATGTGGTCATAAACTGCTGTTTGGGCACACAGTAGGGCTCAGAAGGGAAGGAGCGCCATTTGGCTTTTGGAGTACAGATTTTGCTGGATTGGTTTCTGGGCGCTATGTCGCATTTGCAAAGTCCCTGTGGGACCAAAACAGTGGATGCCCCCCAGAAGTGAACCCATTTTTGAAACTACACCCCTCAAGGTATTCACTTAGGGGTGTAGTGAGCATATTAACACCACAGGTGATTGGCAGAAATTGGTGTGCACTCGATGTTGCAGAGTAAAAATGGGATTTTTTTTCTATAGATATGCCAATATGTGGCGCCCAGCTTGTGCCACTGGAGACACACACCCCAAAAATTGTTAAAAGGGTTCTCCCGGGTATGGCGATGCCATATATGTGGAAGTAAACTGCTGTTTGGGCACACTGTAGGGTTCAGAAGGGAGGTAGCGCCATTTGGCTTTTAGAGTGTGGATTTTGCTTGTAGTAGTCTTGTATTGAGTCTTACTGGTGTTTCCGTTTATAACGTGGGGGTACATGTAAGCCGGGCGGAGTATATAAGGGGCATAGTCAGGTGGTATAATAATGGGGTAAGCAAAAACAATAAAATAATCTATAGATGTGTGTTACGCTGTGACACAATCCTTTCTGCACAGGCCGGTGTCGCACTGATAAACTGTGTCCTTTCTTATCCCCCTTTTGGTCCACACTCCGCACCTTTGCAGTTTGAGGAATTTTGCTGAGAAGTGTTGTCCTGGTATAATACGGGCACCCTCACTTCCAGCAGATATGTTTTGGCCCTCCCCTTCCTGGTTCCCTAATTTTAGGGGCCTTGATAATTCGCCACTTGAAACAGAAGAAATGTTTCCCTCGGGCCGGCACAACTGCATATTTTTATTTCCTGGCTTATTGGAGCCTTAACTAATTTTATTTTTTCATAGACGTAGTGGTATAAGGGCTGTTTTTTTTTTTTGCGGGACGAGCTGTAGCTTTTATTGGTACCATTTTGGGGTACATGCAACTTTTTGATCACATGTTATCCTTTTTTTTTTGGGAGGCAATGTGACCAAAAAACAGAAATTCTGACATTATTTTTTAAATTCTTTCTATACAGCGTTCACCACGCGTTATAAATTACACGTTACCTTTATTCTGCGGGTCAGTCCGATTCCGGTGATACCTAATTTATAGAACTTTTTTATGTTTTACAACTTTTTGCACAATATAATAACCTTTGTAAAGAGAATGGATTTTTTCTGTCGCCATGTTGTGAGAGCCATAACGGTTTTAATTTTTTCATTGACGGAGCTGTATAAGGGCTTATTTTTAGCGAGACGAGTTATAGTTTTTATAGGTACCATTTTTGGGTACATGCGACTTTTTGATCACTTTTTATTTCAATTTTTGTAAGACAAAGTGACCAAAAAATAGCAATTATGTCAGTATTTTTTAGTTTTTTTTTACGGCGTTCACTGTGCGGAATAAATAACATAATATTTTTATAGTTACGGTCGTTACGGTCGCAGCGATACCAAATATGTATGGCTTTATTATTTTTTTCAATAATAAATGACTTGATAAAGGAAAAAGGGCGATTGTGTTTTGTGTTATTATTTGAAACTTTTATTGTATTTTTACAATTTTTTTTTTTTACTTTTTTGACACTTTTTTTTTACACTTTTCTTTAGTCCCACTGGGGGACTTGAAGGTCCAACTGTTTGTTTGATGTTCTAATACATTGCACTACCCATGTAGTGCAATGTATTAGAACTGTCAGTTGTTTACTGACAGCAAGCCGATCAGGCTCCGCCTCTGGGCGGGGCCTAATCGGCTAACGTAATGGCAGATAGGAAGCCTTTGTTAGGCTTCCATTTGCCATAGCAATCGCCCCCCCCGCAACAATCGCCCCCCCCGCAACAATCGGCCCCCGCAATCGCGTAGCGGGGTGCCGATGTTGCTATAAGAACTTAAATGCGGCGGTCACTATTGACTGCCGCAATTAAGGGGTTAATCGGTTCGGATCACCGCTGTGATCCGACCCGATGTTTTCCCCCAGTACTAAGGCTGCTAGTAGCAGTCTGTACTGGGAGATGCCGGGCTGCGGGGAGCGTCTGTGTGCTCTGTTAGGAGCACACGTGGATTAACGGGCTGCAGGCACAACAACCAGCTTTGCAACCCGTTAATCTACGTGGGGTGGTCGTAAAGGGGTTAAGTTAAAAAGGTCTCAAGAGACATATGGTAAATGACCTTTGTGTTCTACTCTTAGAATGTAAGGCTAAAGATACATTCTAAAACAAGATTGGACGTTTCTGTATTATACCATACGTGGAAAGTATATGTGTGAATATGAGGGCAAATCCTACTCTTGTATTGTTAAATAAAAGATACCTCTGGCCACTCCTGCCAGAGACCAATTTGTACACCAACAGTCGTATCATCTCTCCCGGACGGCCTCTCTCTCACCTCCAGAGAGTGTGTATTAATTGACTTGGAACTCATAGACAACTGCAGGGTAAGTCCTATGTTTTAAGGGACAAAGTAAATTCTGCAGCAACATACACTAAGATTGTGTTGACATTTGAACTGATAGATCTCGACTTGCCGGAAATCAAGCCATTCAAATCACACTAAACAACGGCAACAAAATGTTTGATCCCATTTTGCTGGCTCCAGCAAGCCCTATCTGTCAATGGGCAATGGATAAAGTCCATCAACTCATTAGATTGGAAGAACTGAGTAGTTGGCCAGAGCACCACCATCACAAGTTGTTACCTACCTGGGATGTTTTTGCCTTTGCTCTTGTAATACACAACTGTAAAACAAATGTATTCTGTATTTTGTTATTTTTTTGTTAATAAAAACTGATTTTATAAAAAAAAAAAGTAGGGGAGGAAAAAGATAACAGCTCCTAAATACCTCTTTGTGTGATTCTTTGCAATGTAGATAAGAGGTAAAGGGTGTAAAAAAATAATGTTATTTCTTAAGTTATTAAATCAAGAAACTGTTAATGTCTTATTTGATTTGACTTATAATTAAATTCTGATAAATGAACATTTTTATTTTGTGTTTTTTTTATTTGCAGTGGATTCTTCAAATAATGGACTTGGAACAAAAATGTTTACAGGTAAGAATTTATAATAGTGAAAAAAATATAAATGTCCACCACCACATGTTCTTTTATGTTTAGGCACAAAGAAATATAATCTACACTTTTAAAACATATATGTTCCAAAGCTCCAACTCCCCTGCTTCCCTCAAGAGAATAAAATGATAAAATTCTAAGCAGCAACACTCAATGTCAAGCAGCAGCTACAAAAGCAAATAGGATTTTAGTGTCTATAAAAAGATAGATAAAAATCTGTGATTCAAATGTAATATTACCCCTCTATAAATCCCCTGTAAGGCCACATCTTGAATATGGCATTCAGTTTTGGGCTGCACATTGTAAAAAGGATAAAAGACAACTAGAGAGGGTTTAAAGGCGGGCAACTAGTTTATTATATAGAATAGGAGGTGTCCCTTACTATGAAAGGCTACAGAGATTGGGCATATTCAGCTTGGAGAAAATATGTCTTAGAAGTGATCTTATTAGCATGTATAAATATATGTGTGGTCAATACAGAGAACTAGCACATATTCTGTTCCTTCCGAGGACTCTACAAAGGATCATGGGACATTCATTGCATGTGGAAGATATAAATATAGGAAAGGATTATTTACAGTTAGAGTAGTCAAACTATATTTTGCCCTACCCCAAGCGGTAGTAATGGCAGATACAAAGTCAGTATTTAAGAAAAGGCTAGATGATTATTTACTGACAGATGGCATTGAGGGTTATAACTAATCAAGCAATGAATGATGGGTAATTTATTGAGAAAGGCTGGACATGATGGATCTGGGTGTTTTTTCAACCTATAATGATATTGTGTCTTTCCCCAATGATTCTTTCTTTACATTTCAGACAGGGTAAACTTTATAGACGATCACCGATCAGATCTTATTATAAGGATAACAGATTTAGATCCAGTTTTACGTGATCTCCGGGACCAAGATCGACTGACTCAGGAACAGTACAATGATGTGATGAAAAAGACAACAACCGGGGAGAAGATGAAAGACCTGTGTGATATTATCAGATACTGGGAGGATATTGAGAAGTGTGAGGCTTATAATGTTCTCAGAAAATACAATGAACAAATCATCAGAGACTTGGAAAATAACAGGAATTGGACGATGATACTAAAATCATTGGCAGGTAAGTCTAGGTCATTATTTGACATTTTATATCTGATCCCCTTTAACCCCTTCGGGCTTTGGCCACTTTTGACCTTCTGGACAGATCCTCATATTTCAAATCTGGCATGTTTCACTTTATGTGGTAATAACTTTGGAATGCTTTCCCCTATCGAAGCGATTCTGAGACTGTTTTCTCGTGACACATTGGGCTTTATGTTACTGGAAAAATTTGCTCGATAAATTCAGTATGTAATTGTGAAAAACACCAAAATTTTGTGAAAAAATGCAAAAATGTGCATTTTTATAAATTTAAATGTATCTACTTGTAAGACAGGCAGTTATACCACATAAAATATTTGCTAATTAACATACCCCATAAGTCTACTTTAGATTGGCATCGTTTTTTGAATATTGTTGTAGTTTTCTAGTACGTTACAAGGCTTATAACTTTAGCAGCAATTTCTCACATTTTCAAGAAAATTTCAAAAGGCTATTTTTACAGGGGCCAGTTCACATCTGAAGTGGCTTTGGGGGCCTTATATATTAGAAACTCCCAATAAGTCACCCCATTTTTAAAACTTCACCCCTCAAAGTATTAAAAACAGCATTTAGAAAGTTTATTTTCCCTTTAGACGTGTCACAGGAATTAAAGTAAAGTAGAGGTGAAATTTACAAATTTCACTTTTTGTTGTTGCAGAAATTCAATTTAAATCCATTTTTTTTGTAACACAGAAGATTTTACCAGAGAAACGCAACTCAATATTTATTGCCCAGAGTCTGCAGTTTTTAGAAATATCCCACATGTGGCCCTAGTGTCCTAATGGACTGAAGCCTCAGAGGCAAAGGAGCACGTAGTGGATCTTGGGGCCTCCTTTTTATTAGAAAATATTTTAGGCACCATGTCAGGCTTGAAGGGCTCTTGAGGTGCCAAAACATTGGAAATTCCCCAAATTGACCCCATTTGGGATGCTAGACCCCTCAAGGAAATTATATAGGGGTATAGTGAGCATTTTGACCCCACAGGTTTATTGCAGAAATTATTGGAAGTAGGCCGTGAAAATTAAAATCTACATTCTTTCAATAAATATGTAGGTTTAGCTAATTTTTTCTCATTTCCACAAGGACTAAAGGAGAAAAAGTACCACCATATTTGTAAAACAATTTCTCCTGATTAAAACAATACTCCACATGTGGTCCTAAATGGCTGTTTGGACACACGGCAGGGCTCAGAAGGGAAAGAGCGCCTATTTTGGAAACTACACGCCTCAATCGATTTATTAAGGGGTGTAGTGAGCATCTTCACCCCACAGGTTGTTTCCATAAATGATTGCGCTGCGGATGGTGCAAAGTAAAAATTTTATTTTTCCCCTAGATGTGCTATTTCAGTGGGAAACATGTTGTGCCCAGCTTATGCCACTGGAGACACAAACCTCAAAAATTGTTAAAAGGGTTCTCCCGGGTATGGTGGTGCCATATATGTGGAAATAAACTGCTGTTTGGGTACACTGTAGGGTTCAGATGGATGGGAGCGCCTTTTGGCTTTTGAAGCGTAGATTTTGCTTGGTAGTAGTTTTGTTTGGAGGTTTACTGGTATTTCAGTTTATAATGTGGGAGCATATGTAAGCCGGGCAGAGTACAGCAGGAGCATAGTCAGGGGGTATATGAATGGGGTAAACAATAAAATAATCCATAGATGTGTGTTACGCTGTGAAGCAATCATTTCTGCACAGGCCGATGTCGCACTAATAAATGGCGTCTTTACTTATCCCCCTTTTGGTCCACACACCTTTAAGGTTAATGTAGAAAGAAGCTAATAAAGTTATTTAAAAATTTGTAATTAAAATTGTGCCATTTGGTAAAAATGACCGCAAACAGCCTTATGTAACACCTCTGAGCACATTTATTTAACCCCTTGCTGTGCAGTCGATTTTCATATTTTGATTTTCTTCACAAAATAATTTTTTAGTTTTCCGTCTATATAGCCGTATGAGGGCTTGTTTTTTTGCGGGGCGAGTTTTAGTTTTTCATGGCACCATTAATTCTACCATATAATGTACTAGGAAAGTGTAAAAAAAAATGTTTGTGCGGTGAAATAGGAAAAAAACTGTGATTCCTTAATTTTTTTTTGGGGGGGGGGGTTTGTTTTAACAGCATTCACCATGTGATAAAAACGTCATGTTAACTTTATTCTGTGGGTCAATGTGATTACAAAAAAAATGCGATTTGTTAAATTAATAAAAAACTTTTTTGTGGTGCCACATTCTGAAAAACATATATTTTTTTGTATTTTCGTGGGTTTGTTTTAACAGCATTCACCATGTGATAAAAACGTCATGTTAACTTTATTCTGTGGGTCAATGTGATTACAACAAAAATGTGATTTGTTAAATTAATAAAAAACTTTTTTGTGGTGCCACATTCTGAAAAACATATATTTTTTTTGTATTATCGTCGATTGAGCATTGTGGGGGCTTACATTTTTGGGTGGCGAGCTGCAGTTTCTATTAGGACTATTTTGAGGTACATGAGACTTTTTGAACACTTTTGATTCCATTTTTTGTGGGTGATGAAGTGACTAAAAGGCAGTGATTCTATTTTTTTTGTTAAATTAACTGAATATACACATAACATACTGTGCAGTGAGCAGATATGAGGGCTGTTACATAAGTACCCAAACACACGAGGTCAACTTTAACAGACCAATCATAATGATATACAGAATGAAAATGACATAGATCAACAAACAAACAAAAAACACCCCCCCCCCCCCCTGAAATACAGCTTTTCATTGTATACGAGAATTACAAAGAAAAAGGAGGTGGTTACAAAAATAATGCAGTCGGAAACGGAGTCCCAGTGGAGGATTGAGGGGACCAGAAGACACAAAGGTAGTTGTTAGCCAAGAAAATTATGACAAGACCATCAGAAACTAGTGAATATTTTGCGGGTTAGTTACCCAAGGCTGCCATATTTTGGTAAATTTGTCCGGGCACCCTCTGGCTCAATAAATAAGCTTATAAAGTGAGAGATTAGTATTAACCATGGAGATCATGCCTTTAGCGTAGGAGCCTTGGGATGTTTCCAGTGTAAAAAAAACAGCCATTCTTCTTTTGTTTTTGGTGTTTCGTTTTTCACGGTATTCCCCTGTGCAGTAAAAACAACATGTTAACTTTATTCTGCGGGTCATTACGATTACGGCAATACCAAATTTATATTTTTTTATGTTGAACTACTTTTACAAAGAAAAACAAATTATCAAAAAACAAAATAATGTTCTTGTCGCCATATTCTGGGACCCATAATTTTTACATTTTTCTGCCAATTAGGCTTTGTGAGGGCTTGTCTTTTGTGTGGCTAACTGTAGAGTTTATTTGTAAAATTTTGGGTTACAAAAGATATTTTTGATAACTTTTATTCCATTTTTTGTGGGAGACGAGATGACCAAAAAACAGCGATTCTAGCATATTTTTTTTTTAATGGAGTTCAGTGTGCGGGTTACATAATGTTATATTTTAATAGTTTAGGCTTTTACGAATGCGGCGACGCCAATTATGTTTATTATTATTATTTATCTGGCAGGGCTTAATAGGAGCAGAAGGATGGCAGATCTGGGGCCTTCATTAGCCCCCAGGTTGCCATGACAACCACAGCATTGCATTGGGGTGTGCCGATGATACGTCGGGGGAGCCGCCCCCTCTTTCTATTGGCTTAAACATCTAAAAGTTTAAACCAGCCGGATCCCGCTCGTTGCACTGGAGTTTCAGCTGTAGCATATGTAGCATGTTGTTCAATTTGCCTTTGGTCAACCCACTGATCTGTGGGATGCATTCCGGCCTCCTGGCCAGGCATCTGTGGACATCCACGTTGTGGCCCAGCTTTCTTAGCCACCCCAGTAATGTCCACGCCAAAAGCTGATGCCGAACCGCAATTGGCACATTCCCTTTTCAGGATAGTTGGTAACCCATCCAATGTCACCTAATCATTGATCGGCATACTGGTTCACCTTGCCGACCAACCTTATGGGGACTCTGTGTCCACATTTTCTCCTAGACAGATCCATGCGATCCCACCCTCCCTTTTTATCATCTGTCTCATCAGTATTCGCTCTACATACCGAGGACCTATCTGCCGCTTCCTCTCCTCATTGGAAACCCTTTTTCGAGAGTGAACTCTCGGATTCCAATTCGGAGCTAGATGTCAAGCAATCTTCCAAGTTGGCCTTTAGAGTTGACAGTCTCATCACTGTGATCATAGATATTTTACATCTTACAAATGTAGACCCTTTTCCCTATGTGGAGATAGCCACCTTCATTCACCCCAGGCAATCACACATTCCCTTTCCCTCCAACTTAGAGATTAAAGGGTAACTAAACTTTTAACAAACTTCTGACATGTGATAGAGACATGTCAGAAGTTTTGATCGGTGGAGGTACGAGCACTGAGACCCCCCACCGATCACTACAATGAAGCAGCAGAAGCACTCATGTGAGCGCTGAGTCGCTTTGTTTCTGTTCAGCTTTTTTTGGAAAGCCGAGCAGTTAGGGAGTGAGGAGGAAAAAATCTCCTTGCATGCGGACGACATGCTTCTGTATCTTAGGAATTTGTCGGATGTGGAGCAGGTCGTTTGGGGCTCTGTCGGGAATCCAGATCTATTGGTCGAATTCAATGTTCCTTCCCTTTTAGAGTATAGATCTAGTTAATCGGGTTCTAGGTGGTCTCCAAATTGTGGATCAGATGCGTTATTTGGGTAGTGTCATTTCAACGAAAATTGTGGATTATGCATCTTTAAATATTCTCCCCTTAATGGGTGCTCTAAGAAGTTAGGTTAAAACTTGGAATTGTCTCCCTCTGTTCAGGGCCTCGGGGATTGCTCTGATCAAAATAGTTATATTACCTATGGTGTTGCATATATTTGGCAAATCTCCACTTTGGATTCCAGGGAACATATTTAGCATACTGGAATTAATGATCTAACATGGCAGGGTAAGAAAACTCATATTGAATAAAGTTAATAATGTCGCCCAGTGATGGAGGGAGGGTTTGATCTACTTGATTTTATGGTTTATTTATTATCTTCGCAGATTCAGATGATAAAAAATGTTTTAAGATTGGCTCAGATTCATTATTTATAAAATTGTACAAAAGGGTGTATCATGAGCTATGTAGATTTACAAATAGAGATTGCCCAGTAAGGACAAATTTAAATGGAAAATGGGGGAAAGATTTTGGGAAGGAATACATAGTCACATGGTGGGAGGTGTTTACAGGAGTTAATAGTGTGTCACTAAATTATTCACATAGATTCTCCCAGTTTATGTTGGTACATCACTTGTACTTCACTCCTAAATGGGATACAGAGAGAATGATACCTGTCCAAGGTGTTATATAGATCAGGCTGATCTCATTCATTTGATGTGGTGATGCCCAAAATGGCATCGATACTGGTCCTCTGTAATTTAAACCATTGAATCTATCTTAGGTATGACTTTAGAGAACTCCGAAGGTTTAATGTTTTTGGGAGACCCCTCACAAGTACCGGGGCAGAAGCAGAGGAATGACTGTGATCTTGTGATTCAGTTCTTATTCTTGGCAAGATTACAGATTTTGAGAAAGTGGTTTGTAAAAAAATCTAGGAATCGAATGGCAAAAGGCAGTTTTTAGAATGCTGCTCTATGAAAGATCTTACTATCTCTCAAAAGGAGGTATGAATATTTTTGTAATAGATGGAGAAGTTGGATTGACCAACTAGATACTAGGGACAAGTTATTGCCATAAGGCCCAAAGTTTGATATTTTTTTTTCTCTACTCATGTTCCTTGGCATCAGGAAAGGGACAGGTGGGGGTGGGGTGGTATTGTATTTTCTTTTTTTTTCTTTTTATGGTTGAATTATGTTATTTAAAAGATTGCAGAATGGAATAATATAATAAAAAATATTATATATGTATATATATATATGTATATATATATGTATATGTATGTATATATATATATATATATATATATATATATATATATATATATATATATATATATATATATATATATATATATATATATATAAAAGAAAAGAGAAGAGTTCCAGGAGTATTGTGGGTCAAAAACAAGCTGAGAGTAGAAAATGCAAGTCAGTAAACAGAGGGTTAATCCAAGATGTGGTTCAGGGAGTAATCAGAGCTAGGTCAGTTACATGAAAATCACAAGCAAAACTGAGAGGCCAAGCCAGAGTTAAATATCCCGCCCAGGACCAGGATTGGATGCAGAAAGAGCGATCTACTGTATAGGATTGTCTCTGCATCACAAATCAGGAAGAATAAGGATAATAATTAATAATTATCCAAAGTAAAACATGTAAAATAAATAATACGAATAGTTATATAATGTAACACATTTTCTTTCAAATAAAGTTATTTTACTAGATTTGTCAGGGCTCAGATGATACACTATTATGTGATAGATGAGGAGCTGCTGTGAATATCATTCTAACAATTATTATGAACTGCAGATTATAACCTTTTACTTATTACATATTTGTATTCTATTTCCTGGACTCACTCTTCAGTGTTAGGGAGTCCGGAGGGGAATTTCTCCCCCCACCCAGTGACTGACGGTCAGGGCCGGCTCCAGGTTTATGTGGATCCTTGGGCGACACACAGGGGCGTAGCTAAAGGCTCATGGGTCCCGATGCAAAAGTTCTTATTGGGCTCCCCCCCCTGCAAACTTCTCATGGCCGACGGTCCGCAGCTTTCAGCTGCATCGCTGGGTCTCCTAAGTGAGCCAACGACGCACCAGTAGCAGCCAGAGGCGTCACTAAGGTCTTAAAATGTCAGGGGAAATAGCCCCAATACATATGTGTCCGCCCAAAAAAAAATGTGTGTATAGGAGACAGCATAGCATATCTATAGCACTACGACCCTATAAACTATGTATAGGATTAGATACATTGGCTCAGCAGACAGTATCACACATGATAGGATTAGATACAGTGGCTGAGCAGACAGTATCACACATGATAGGATTAGATACAATGACTCAGCAGACAGTATCACACATGATAGGATTAGAGATAGGGCCCAGCAGGCAGTATCACACATGATAGGATTAGATACAGTGGCTCAGCAGACAGTATCACACATGATAGGATTAGATACACTGGCTCAGAAGGCAGTATCACACATGATAGGATTAGATACAGTGGCTCAGCAGACAGTATCACACATGATAGGATTAGATACAGTGGCTCAGCAGACAGTATCACACATGATTGGATTAGATATAGGGCCCAGCAGACAGTATCACACATGATTGGATTAGATATAGGGCCCAGCAGACAGTATCACACATGATTGGATTAGATACAGGACTCAGCACGCTGATATTGCGGCTCCAGCGCTGGACCAAGGAAAGGTAAGAATAATAATTGTTTTGCTTTTTTATGTGTTACTAATTATTTTTGTGTGTTTGCGTTTTTTTACAGGTTCGGTTGTTGGACTTCAGATTCGAGGATTTCAATAAAATATTTTTTCTATGTGCTTGTATCTTTTTAAACTTTATTATCACCGCCTTAGTAATGGCCGCCGGTTGATTGACAACCTCCATTACTAAGGCGGGGCTTAATGTTAGCAGGTGCAGAGGCTAACACTAACCCCCATTATTACCCCGGTACCCACCGCCACCAGGGGTACTGGGAAGAGCCGGGTACAAACCAGTACCCGTCCATCTGTAGTGACGGGCAGGCACCAGGGTGGCCGCAGGCTGGTAGTATTAGGCTGGGGAAGGCCAAAAACAGTGGCACCTACCACCCTGGTAATGCTGCCTGCTGCTGCTGTGTTGTATCTGGCTGTTTATGAAAATTGGGGGGGGCCCGACATCGTTCTTTCCAATTATTTTTTATTTTATTTTTTTTAAATGACGTGGGGTCCCCCCCATTTTTCATAACCAGCCAGATACAATAAAGCAGCAGCAGCCTAGCATTACCAGGGTGGGAAGGGCCACTGTATCTGGCCTTTCCCCTCCTGATAATACCAGCCAGCGGCCACCCCAGTGGCCGACCATCACTACAGATGGTCAAGTACAGGATGGTACCCGGCTCTTCCCAGCACCCCTGGTGGCAGTGGGTACCAGGGTAATAATGGGAGTTAGTGTTAGCCTCTGCACCGGCTAACACTAAGCCCCGCCTTAGCAATGGATGCTGTCAATCAGCCGGTGGCCATTACTAAGGCGGTAGTAATATAGTTTAAAAAAAAACACAAAGACATAGAAAAAATATTTTATTGAAATAAAAAAAACTAACACAAGCCTCATTAACCATTTTATTGATAATAAAAAAAAAGCCGTCATCGAAGTAGTCCTGGAATTCGATGTAGTCCAACGACCGAACCTGTAAGAAAACACACAAAAAAAAACGATTAGTGACACATGTTAGTCTTAGATACAGGGCCCATGTGTGATACTGTCTGTGGGACCCTGTATCTAAGCCTACCACAAGGTAGGCTTAGATACAGGGTCCAGCAGACAGTAATCTTATACAGTATAAGATTACTGTGTGCTGGGGCGCTGTATCTAAGCCTAAAGTGTGGTAGGCTTATATACAGGGCCCATCAGACAGGATCACACATGGGCCATGTATCTAAGCCTGCCATGTGATTGGAATGAAGGGGAAGCAGCTCTTGTACGAGTGCTGCGGCCCCTTCAAAACAGCTGATTGGCGGGTCCCGGGAGCCGGACCCCGCCAGTCAGCTTTAGCAGTCAGGGCAACTAATCTTACCTTCCTCTTCAGCCGCGGCGGAGGTCCTGCCCTCTCGATGTTGTGCGCGGCGCATAGTGCTGTGACATCATGTGCTGCACACAGCGCTTGACGTCAGGACCTCCGCTGCGATCCGGAACCAGGAAGGTAAGTACAGTCTGTTACTATAGTAACAGGGGCCCGCGGCCCGAGTTACTATAGTAACTTTTTATTGATGTGGTGCGGGGGGCTGTGGGCCGCTGCGACCTCTATAGCTACGCCAGTGGCGACACAGACTTAGTGGGGGAACTCATGGCGGCAGTAAAATGGCAAAAATCTTCACTTTGTGCCCCCATATAGACGTTAGGCCCTGTCTATGCCCCCACATAGAAGTTAGGCCCCCAGTTTGTACCCCCATAAATTTAGTGCCCTTTGTAGAAAGTGCCACAAAGCCCTTTTCCCAGGTAGTGCCACACAGCCCCCTTCCCAGGTAGTGCCACACAGCCCCCTTCCCAGGTAGTGCCACACAGCCCTCCTCCCTAGTAGTGCCACACAGCCCCCCCTCCCAGGTAGTGCCACACAGCCCCCCTCCCTGGTAGTGCCACACAGCCCCCTTCCCAGGTAGTGCCACACAGCCCCCTTCCCAGGTAGTGCCACACAGCCCTCCTCCCTAGTAGTGCCACACAGCCCCCCCTCCCAGGTAGTGCCACACAGCCCCCCTCCCTGGTAGTGCCACACGGCCCCCTTCTCCCAGGTAGTGCCACACGGCCCCCTTCTCCCAGGTAGTGCCACATAGCCCCTGACGTCACTGTCCATATATGACCAGTGTTGTCAGGCGCAACCCCAGAGCCATAGTCCCGGGCTGAGCACTAACAGCACTCTGCCTAATAGTGTCATAGCTAAAGGCTCATGGGCCCTGGTGCAAGAATTGTGCTTGGGCTCCCCTACCCCTCCCCAACACCACCAGACCCCTGCGCATGCCTATGCCTAGTTGCCTTGCCCGACAGACCCCATGAATGCCCCCACAGTATAATGGCAGCCATAGCTGCCTCCTACACAGTATAATGCCCCCATAGCTGCCCCATACACAGTATAATGCTTCCTTAGCTGACAACCACAGTACAGTGCCCCCCATAGTTGCCCCTCACACAGTATAAAGCCCCCTACAGCTGCCCCGACACAGTGTAATGCCCCCCATAGCTTGCCACCACAGTATAATGCCCCCATAGCTGCCCCCCACAGTATAATGCCCCCATAGCTGCCCCATATAGTTTAATGTTCCAAATAGCTGCCCCCACAGTATAATGCCCCCATACAGTGTAATGCCCTCCATAGCTGCCCCATACAGTATAATGCGCCCGAAAACTGCCCCATACAGTATAATGCCCCATACAGTAATGACCCCCATAGCTGACACATACAGTATAATGCCCATGCCGTATAATGCCCCCCATAGCTGCCCCATAGAGTATAATGCCCCCCTACAGTATAATGCACCCCATAGCTGCGCCATACAGTAAAATGGCCCCCATAGCTGCCACATGCAGTATAATGTCCTTCATAGCTGCCACATACAGTATATTGCCCCACACAGTATAATGCCCACCACAGCTTGCCAATAATGTATAATGCCTCCTAGACAGTATAATTCCCCCATAGCTGCCACATACAGTATAATGCCCCCATAGCTGCCTCATACAGTAAAATGGCCCCCATAGCTGCCCCACAGTATAATGCCCTCATAGCTGCCCCATAAAGTATAATGCCCAAATAGCTGACCCATACAGTAAAATGGCCCCCATAGCTGCCACATACAGTATAATGCCCCATTTAGTATAATGCCCACTACAGCTTGCCCATACAGTATAATGCCACCATACAGTATAATGCCCTCCATAGCTGCCCCATACAGTATAATGCCCTCCATACAGTATAATGCAGCCTATACTTGACCAATGCAGTATAATGCCCCCACACAGTATAATGCCCCCCAAGCTGCCCCCCACAGTATAATGCCCCCATAGCTACCCCCCACAGTATAATGCCCCATAGCTGCTCCATACAGTATAATACCCCCATAGCTGCCCCCCACAGTACAATTCGCCCATACAGTATAATGCCCCCCATAGCTGCCCCATACAGTATAATGCCCCCCATAGCTGCCCCATACAGTATAATGCCCCCACACAGTATAATGCCCCCCATAGCTGACACATACAGTACAATGCCCATGCAGTATAATGCCACCATAGCTGCCCCATACAGTATAATGCCCCCAATACAGTATAATGCCCCACATGGCTGCCCCATACAGAATAATGTCCCCCATAGCTGCCCCATACTGTATAATGCCCCCATAGCTGCCCCATACAGTATAATGCCCCCATACTGTATAATGCCCCCATAGCTGCCACATACAGTATAATGCCCTCCATAGCTGTCACATACAGTATAATGCCCCCATACAGTTTAATGCCCCTATAGCTGCCCCATACAGTATAATGCCCATCATACAGTATAATGCAGCCTATACTTGCCCAATAAAGTATAATGCCCCCATAGCTGCCCCATACGGTATAATGCCCCACGAAGTATAATGCCCCCATAGCTGCTGCATACAGTATAATGCCCACTCAGCAGCTACAATATGACCCCCCCTCCCATACGCAGTATAATGCCACAATATGTAGCTAACAGAAAAATAATAACATAATTACTTATCTATCCACATTCCCTCGTCATGTGGAGGATTCTTCTCCTGCTCTGCACTGTGCTGTGAGTGATTCGGCGCTGACAGGCATGTTGAGGTCACTACATCGTGCCTGCCAGCGCCGAGCCGCCCGCGGCACAGTGAATGCTGGAGCAAGGCTCCAGCATTCAACCCAACTGAATCTGCGTCCTGCGGAAATAGATTCAGTTAGAAGTGGGACCGGCATGGTCAGCGCTGTGTGGTAATGGAGGCTCTGCAGGGCCCCCCAGGTTTAGGGACTAAGTTGCAGTTGCGACCGTTGCGGCCGCTATAGCTTCGCCAGGCTGGGACACTGTTCTGGTCCTGACATCACTGTCCACATATGGTCAGTGATGTCAGGGACTTTTCCAGAGACAGAGTCCCGGAGCAGAGCCGCTAGCGCTTTGCCTGGGACTCCTTCTCTACCTCGGACATCACTATCCATATATGGACAGTGATGCAGTGACCACGGCAGCATCAGCACCCGGCGGCCGAGTGGGCCCCCCAAGTGGAGTGGGCCCCGGGAACTTGCCCGGGTTCGCCGAGTGCTAACCCCGCCCTGCTGTGATGTCCCCCATTTATGGCGGCTGCCCCTGACTAGTGACATGTAATGTACTTACCTATCAGCAGATAACACCAGAGTCAGTGACAGTTTTCCATCTTCCTCACATTGTTATATTTCATGTAGACATTGTCAGAAAAAATAATCTGTTCCCCTCATCATATGTAGACTGATCGTCCTTCTCCATTTGATTCTTGCATTTCTTGTCTCCACAGCTAGATTTACTGCTGCGAGATACAGTTTCTGTAAGTATAAATGTGACTCCTGTATATTCTCCATATATCGCTCCCCTGTATATACATAAAGATCAGACATTGTTACAGACACATTTATCACATCCACATAACTATTCATTGTAAAGTGTCCAA
Source organism: Rhinoderma darwinii (assembly GCF_050947455.1). Classification (NCBI taxonomy): domain Eukaryota; kingdom Metazoa; phylum Chordata; class Amphibia; order Anura; family Rhinodermatidae; genus Rhinoderma; species Rhinoderma darwinii. The sequence continues at coordinate 421,626,585 of NC_134689.1, forward strand.
CAGCGGATTTATCAAGTACGTCGGCTCCGCTCTCTATCGCTGTCACCACCCTCCTCCTCTGGTGTCATCACCTCCTACAGCAGCTCAAAATGGTTCTACTGAAAGATTTAACTTATCTCGCAAAAAATAAGCTCTCATGAAGCTACATCAACAAAAAAAAATTACAAAATAATTAAAAAACAATTGTCGTTCTCTAAAGAGTGGCGATACTTTTTTTCCTATAAGAAATTATTTTATTGTGCAAAGTAGTAAAGTATTAGAAAACTGTATGGATGTAGCCATCTTTATCTTGCTGTAGCGTCTATCACACAACAAAAGCCATTGCAAAATCATTGAAAAGTCAAGATAAAGGATCTCGCCACTGTGTATTTAATGTGTTAGAAGTCAAGATAAAGACGGCTACAGTGTATCCAAAGAGACGCTGACTTCTACACAAGAAACGTTCCACACACCTTACCGCTCTTACATTTTTCTTGAGCATCTACTTGCTATTTCTGAGACAGGACATAACATAATACACTTGTGTAAGGAGGGAAAAGTTAAAGCAAATACGTGGTGAATAAAACCAATTTGATCTTTCACACTGGATTCTAGATCTGAGGTCTCTGGAAGTAACAGAATATTCTGTACATGAACTTTCTATACTGGTTGTTGTTTCCAGGGGCAGATTGCGAGCTTATAGTGGCCCTAAAAAAAAATCGAAACATGGCACCCTGTTGTGGGTGGGGCCAGCACAAGTAGGTGGAGTCAGCAAACCATTCGCTATAGCCACATAGGTGATAGATGTAATAATGCAGCCTTATTATTATTGTCAGCATTGGGCTGTGTTCACATCTGCATTGAATACTCTTCGGCTGCTTTTACACCAAAGTGTTTATATTATTATACTGTATTAGCGGAAAAAGCTCCCAGTATATGCAATAAAGGTTTTTTCCCATGAAGGACATTTATGACATATCCACAGGATATGTCATAAATGTCAGATAGATGCAGCTCCCACCTCTAGGACCTGCACCTATCTCTAGAACGAGGCCCCCTAAACCCCATTATGCTGTTCTGTGCTGCGGCTGAATGAGGTGAATTCCGACCATGAAAAAGATTATATGGTCGAGAGTTATGTAAACAGCATAGCTCGCATGTTTCGCTGCTTCGGTAACGGCCATTCATTACTATAGAAGTTACAGAAATAGCATAGCTCAGCAAAACTTCCATTCAGTTCCATGGGACTTATGGAAACAGTTTTACTGTTTACGTAACTCACGACCATATAACCTTTTCATGGTCGGAAGTTCACCTCATTCAGCCACAGCGCAGAGTGGCAGAACGGGGTTTAGGGGCAGGGCCGGCCTTGGGATAGATGGCGCCCAGTGCAAAATTATCTTTCGGCCACCCCATCATAAAAAGAATTCCCCATAAAAAACTATAATCCCCCCCACAGTATAAGTACAGTATAATTTCCGATATAGTGCCCACACAGTTTAATGCCCCTTTAGTGCGCCCCATACAGTATAATAATAATATTTAATAACATAATATATTATAACCCCTTCAAGGACACAGTATTTTGTCCTCTAATTATGCCCACACAGTATTATGCCTCCTAAAGTGCCACACACACAGTATATCACCCCCTGTAGTGCCCCTAGACAGTATAATGTCAACTTAATGGTCACCACATAGTATAATGCCCAACTCCCCTGGCTGCCACACACAGCCCTCCCCATGTAGATAGTCTCCCCCTGTAGATTTTGCCATACAGCCTCCTTGTAGACAGTGCCATATTCCCCAACCTCCTCCTTGTAGACAGCGCCGTACTGCCCCTCACCTCCACCTGGTAGACAGTGCCATAAATCCCCCCACCTCCCCCTTGTAGATTGTGCCATACAGCCCCCAACCTCCCTCATGTAGACAGTGCCATACAGCCCCAACTTCCTCCTTGTAGACAGTGCCATACACCCCCCACCTCCCCGTTGTAGATCGTGCCATACAGCCCCCAACCTCCCTCAGCTTCAACTGCAAAGGGGAGATATTTCCTCAACCTGTTGCAGGAAAATTTTATGGGCCAGTTTGTGGAAGACCCGACTAGAGGTGAAGCTTTGTTGGATATGGTCATTTCTAATAATGCAGATCTTGTTGGGAATGTCAATGTTTGTGAAAACCTCGGTAACAGTGATCATAATATAGCTACATTTTACCTATACTGTAAAAAACAAACGCAGGCTGGGAGGGCAAAAACATTTAATTTTAAGAAAGCCAATTTCCCCAGGATGAGGGCTGCAATTCAGGATATGGACTGGGAAGAACTAATGTCAAATAATGGAACAAATGATAAATGGGAGATTTTCAAATCTACTTTGAGTTATTATAGTGCAAAATTTATTCCTATAGGTAACAAGTATAAACGACTCAAATTAAACCCCACATGGCTTACACCTTCTGTGAAAGGGGCAATACACGCCAAAAAAAGGGCATTTAAAAAATACAAATCTGAGGGTACATCTGTAGCCTTTGTAAAATATAAAGAGCTTAATAAAATCTGTAAAAATGTAATAAAATTAGCAAAAATACAAAATGAAAGGCAGGTGGCCGAGGATAGTAAAACAAATCCCAAAAAATTCTTCAAGTATATAAATGCTAAAAAGCCAAGGTCTGAACATGTAGGACCCCTAGATAATGGTAATGGGGAGTTGATCACAGGGGATCAAGAGAAGGCAGAGTTACTAAATGGGTTCTTTAGCTCTGTATATACAACAGAAGAAAGAGCAGCTGATGTAGCCGGTGCCAGTGCTGTTAATATATCAGTTGTTATACTGAATTGGATGACTGTAGATATGGTCCAAGCTAAATTAAATAAAATAAATGTGCACAAGGCCCCTGGACCAGATGAGTTACACCCTAGAATTCTTAAAGAGCTTAGTTCAGTTATTTCTGTCCCCATTTTCATAATATTCAGAGAATCTCTAGTGACTGGTATAGTGCCAAGGGACTGGCGCAGCGCAAATGTGGTGCCTATTTTCAAAAAGGGCTCTAGGTCTTCCCCGGGTAATTATAGACCAGTAAGCTTAAAGAGGCTTTGTCACCAGATTTTGCAACCCCTATCTGCTATTGCAGCAGATCGGCGCTGCAATGTAGACTACAGTAACGTTTTTATTTTTAAAAAACGAGCATTTCTGGCTAAGTTATGACCATTTTTGTAGTTATGCAAATGAGGCTTGCAAAAGTCCAAGTGGGTGTGTTTAAAAGTAAAAGTCCAAGTTGGCGTGTATTATGTGCGTACATCGGGGCGTTTTTAATACTTTTACTAGCTGGGCGTTCTGATGAGAAGTATCATCCACTTCTCTTCAGAACGCCCAGCTTCTGCCAGATCACGCTGTGACGTCACTCACAGGTCCTGCATCGTGTCAGACGAGCGAGGACACATCGGCACCAGAGGCTACAGTTGATTCTGCAGCAGCATCTGCGTTTGCAGGTAAGTAGCTACATCGACTTACCTGCTAACGCCGATGCTGCTGCAGAATCAACTGAAGCCTCTGGTGCCGATGTGTCCTCGCTCGTCTGACACGATGCAGGACCTGTGAGTGACGTCACAGCGTGATCTGGCAGAAGCTGGGCTTTATGAAGAGAAGTGGATGATACTTCTATACACAACGCCCAGCTAGTAAAAGTATTAAAAACGCCCCGATGTACGCACATAATACACGCCCAGTTGGACTTTTACTTTTAAACACACCAACTTGGACTTTTGCAAGCCTCATTTGCATAACTACAAAAATGGTCATAACTTGGCCAAAAATGCTCGTTTTTTAAAAATAAAAACGTTACTGTAATCTACATTGCAGCGCCTATCTGCTGCAATAGCAGATAGGGGTTGCAAAATCTGGTGACAGAGCCTCTTTAACATCCATCGTGGGGAAAATGTTTGAGGGGCTATTGAGGGACTATATACAGGATTATGTGACAATAAATAGCATTATAAGTGACAGCCAGCACGGTTTTACTAAGGACAGAAGTTGTCAAACTAACCTAATCTGTTTTTATGAAGAGGTGAGCAGAAGTCTAGACAGAGGGGCCGCTGTGGATTTAGTGTTTTTGGACTTTGCAAAGGCATTTGACACTGTCCCCCATAGACGCCTAATGGGTAAATTAAGGACTATAGGTTTAGAAAATACAGTTTGTAATTGGATTGAGAATTGGCTCAAGGACCGTATCCAGAGAGTTGTGGTCAATGATTCCTACTCTGAATGGTCCCCGGTAATAAGTGGTGTACCCCAGGGTTCAGTGCTGGGACCACTATTATTCAACTTATTTATTAATGATATAGAAGATGGGATTAATAGCACTATTTCTATTTTTGCAGATGACACCAAGCTATGTAATATAGTTCAGTCTATGGAAGATGTTCATGAATTGCAGGCAGATTTAAACAAACTAAGTGTTTGGGCGTCCACTTGGCAGATGAAGTTTAATGTAGATAAATGTAAAGTTATGCATCTGGGTACCAACAGCCTGCATGCATCATATGTCCTAGGGGGAGCTACACTGGCGGATTCACTTGTTGAGAAGGATCTGGGTGTTCTTGTAAATCATAAACTCAATAACAGCATGCAGTGTCAATCAGCTGCTTCAAAGGCCAGCAGGATATTGTGGTGTATTAAAAGAGGCATGGACTCACGGGACAGGGATGTAATATTGCCACTTTACAAAGCATTAGTGAGGCCTCATCTAGAATATGCAGTTCAGTTCTGGGCTCCAGTTCATAGAAAGGATGCCCTGGAGTTGGAAAAAATACAAAGAAGAGCAACGAAGCTAATTAGGGGCATGGAGAATTTAAGTTATGAGGAAAGATTGAAAGAATTAAACCTATTTAGCCTTGAAAAAAGACGACTAAGGGGGGACATGATTAACTTATATAAGTATATTAATGGCACATACAAAAAATATGGTGAAATCCTGTTCCTTGTAAAACCCCCTCAAAAAACAAGGGGGCACTCCCTCCGTCTGGAGAAAAAAAGGTTCAAGCTGCAGAGGCGACAAGGCTTCTTTACCGTGAGAACTGTGAATCTATGGAATAGCCTACCGCAGGAGCTTGTCACAGCAGGGACAGTAGATGGCTTTAAAAAAGGGTTAGATAATTTCCTAGAACGAAAAAATATTAGCTCCTATGTGTAGACATTTTTCCTTCCCTTTTCCCGTCCCTTGGTTGAACTTGATGGACATGTGTCTTTTTTCAGCCGTACTAACTATGTAACTATATGTAACTATGTAGACAGTGCCATATAGTCCCCCACCTCCTCCTTGTAGACAGTGCCATACAGCCCCCACCTCCCCTGTAATGATGGGGGTAGGGAAACGGACAAGTGAGCCCTAATCCACCCGCCACTCTGTCCCTGCCTACTTGCAACGACCCGCCCTAGGCGACGGGGTACAACTGGACGGCGGACCCTACGCTCAGTAAGTGCACGAGACAAACAGACAAGGGTACACAAAGCTAAGGGAAATGGGGCAGTTGCCCACGGCAACACCGTGAGCAACAAGAGTGGTGAACGAGCCGAGTTAAACCAGGAGTGCACGAGGTACCAAACGCAGAGCAGGAGAGTAGTCAGTAAGCCAGGGTCAGTATGGAGCAGGATCAAATAGTCAGAAGCTGTAGCTGGGCCAGGAAACCACACGAGAAGAATCACAAGCAAAGGAGGAACAGGAAAGGCAGGTATAAATAGACAGAGGGCGGGAGCTAGCTCCGTCTGGCCAGGCTGCGATAGGCTCTCCCACTCCTAAGCCTGCCATCCTGAGTGGTGGAAGATGGAGTCAGTCTCAGAGACATAGACTCAGGTGCAGACTGATTACCTATGGGCGTATACACAGAAGTTGTGCCTGGCAGATCCTTTACAGTACCCCCCCTTTTATGAGGGGCCACCGGACCCTTTCTAAGTGGACCTGGTTTATTGGGGAAATGAAGGTGGAACTTCCTGACCAATACCTCAGCGTAAACATCCCGGGCGGGTACCCAAGTCCTCTCCTCAGGCCCGTATCCTCTCCAATGGACCAGGTACTGGAGGGAGCCTTGGACCATCTTGCTGTCCACAATCTTGGCCACCTCGAATTCCACCCCCTCAGGGGTGAGAACGGGAACAGGAGGTTTCCTCGAGGGAGCCAAGGACGGGGAGCAGCGTTTAAGGAGGGAGGCATAAAACACGTCGTGTATTCGAAAAGATGGGGGCAACTCCAGTCGGAAGGAGACAGGATTGAGGACTTCAATGACCTTATACGGCCCAATAAACTGGGGAGCAAACTTCTTGGACGGGACCTTAAGGCGCAAGTTCCTAGACGATAACCACACCAGATCCCCGACCATAAACAAGGGGTTAGCAGAACGTCTTCTATCAGCCTTAGTTTTTTGTACGCTCTGGGACGTCTCTAGGTTCTTCTGAACCTGGGCCCAGACTGTGTACAGTTCCCTATGAACGACCTCTACCTCGGGATTGTTGTAACTACCAGGTGAAACGGAGGAGAACCGTGGATTAAACCCAAAATTACAGAAAAAGGGGGAGACCCCTGACGAGTTACTGACCCGGTTATTAAGGGAAAATTCGGCGAGGGGAATGAATGGGACCCAATCATATTGACAGTCAGAGATAAAACACCTTAGATAAAACACCTTAAATACTGTTCTAGAGATTGATTAATCCTTTCAGTTTGGCCATTAGTTTCAGGATGGAAGGCAGAGGAGAACTTTTTACAGAAGGCTCTCCAAAACAATGAAACAAATTGTACCCCTCTGTCAGAAACAATATTGACAGGGACCCCATGGAGATGCAGGATGTGTTTGACAAACAAGGTAGCTAACGTCTTGGCATTGGGTAGTTTCTTGAGGGGCACAAAGTTGCACATCTTACTGAAGCGGTCTACTACAACCCACACCACCGACTTGCCTTGAGATGGAGGCAAATCGGTGATAAAATCCATGGAGATATGGGTCCAAGGTCTCTGGGGAATGGGCCAAGAACGTAGTAAGCCCGCTGGTCGGGACCTGGGAGTCTTGGACCTAGCACAAACCTCACAAGCGGCAACGTAGGCCTTAACGTCTTTAGGCAACCCAGGCCACCAATAGTTTCTGGCAATGAGGTGTTTGGTACCCAGAACGCCTGGATGACCAGATAGTGCGGAGTCATGATTTTCCCTAAGTACCCTGAGCTGGAATTGCAGGGGAACAAACAGCTTGTCCTCAGGAAGGTTCCCGGGAGCTGAACCTTGATCAGCCGCAATTTCAGAGACTAAATCAGAATCAATAGCGGAAATGATTATACCAGGAGGAAAAATACAAGCAGGATCTTCCTCCGATGGAGGGCTGGCCATGAAGCTACGCGACAGTGAATCGGCCTTAATATTTTTAGACCCAGCCCTATAGGTAACCAAAAAGTTGAATCTGGTAAAAAATAGCGCCCATCGAGCTTGTCTCGGGGTTAGCAGATTCTAGGAAAACCAGATTCTTGTGGTCGGTAAGGACTGTTACCTGGTGCCTAGCCCCCTCCAGGAAGTGGCGCCACTCTTCAAATGCCCATTTAATGGCTAAGAGTTTGCGGTTGCCAATATCATAGTTACTCTCAGTGGGCGAAAACTTCCTGGAGAAGTAGGCACAGGGACGGAGATGGGTGAGGGACCTGGTACCCTGGGACAAGACAGCCCCCACTCCCACCTCGGATGCGTAAACTTCCACGATAAATGGCTCCATTTGGTTGGGCTGAACCAGCACCGGGGCCGAGATAAAGCACTTCTTGAGGACCTCAAAGGCCTGGACAGCCTCAGGATGCCAGTGGAGGAGATCAGCACCTTTGCGAGTGAGGTCCGTAAGAGGCTTAGCGATGACCGAGACGTTAGCAATAAATCTCCTGTAATAATTAGAGAACCCCCAAAAACACTGTAACGCCTTCAGGGAGGCAGGTTGGACCCATTCCGCCACAGCCTGGACCTTGGCGGGGTCCATGCGGAATTCATGAGGAGTGAGGATTTGACCCAAAAATGGTATCTCCTGTACCCCAAACACACATTTTTCGGTTTTCGTAAACAGTTTGTTTTCCCGAAGGACCTGGAGCACCTTCCTGACATGCTCAATGTGGGAGGACAAGTCCTTGGAAAACACCAGTATGTCATCAAGGTACACTACAAGAAATACCCCCAGGTAATCTCTTAAAATCTAATTTATGAAATTCTGGAAGACCGCAGGAGCATTACACAAGCCAAAGGGCATGACGAGGTATTCGAAATGACCTTCGGACGTGGTAAACGCAGTCTTCCACTCATCCCCCTCTTTGATGCGGATAAGGTTATAAGCCCCCGTAAATCAAACTTAGAGAACCATTGGGCCCCCTGAACCTGATTAAAGAGATCAGGAATCAAAGGAAGGGGATACTGGTTCCTTACAGTGACCTTATTCAAGTTACGGTAGTCAATGCATGGCCTAAGACCACCATCCTTCTTCCCTACGAAGAAGAAGCCAGCACCTACCGGAGAAGTAGAGGGGCGAATGTAGCCCTTGGCCAGGCATTCCTGGATATACTCTCTCATGGCTTCACGTTCGGGACAAGAAAGATTAAATATCCTACCCTTAGGGAGAAAACATCAGCGAAGTCCTGAACAAACTCAGGTAGCGTGTTCACCTCCTCAGGGGGAGAAATAGAATTAACAGAAAAACATGACGTCAAGCATTCATTACCCCATTTGGTAAGCTCCCCAGTATTCCAGTCAAACGTGGGATTTTGCAACTGCAACCAGGGAAGGCCTAAAACCAAATCGGACGATAATCCCTGCATCAACAGTACAGAGCACTGCTCCGAATGCATGGAGCCAACAAGGAGTTCAAAAACAGGGGTATGCTGTGTAAAATAACCATTAGCAAGAGGAGTGGAGTCGATACCCACTACCGGGACAGGTTTAGGCAAATTAATCAAAGGCATAGCTAGAGACATAGCAAATTCCACAGACATGATATTAGCAGAAGACCCTGAATCCACGAAGGCACTGCCGGTAGCAGACCTACCACCAAAAGAGACCTGAAAGGGAAGCAAGATTTTATTACGTTTCAGATTTACGGGAAATACCTGTGCGCCCAAGTGACCTCCCCGATGATCACTTAGGCGCGGAAGTTTTCCGGCTGCTTATTCTTACGCCTAGGACAGGTGTTCACTTGATGCTTGTCATCCCCACAATAGAAGCAGAGACCATTCTTCCTGCAGAGCTCTCTACGTTGTCGGGGGGACACGGAAGCCCCGAGTTGCATAGGTACTTCCGAGTCTTCCGTGGAAGAGCGAAGCAACGGGAGTTCGGGAGGCATCATGGGGGAGTCAGAGGGGAAAACACAAAAACGTTCAAGTTGTCGTTCCCTGAGACGTCGGTCAAGTCGTACCGCTAAAGCCATAACCTCGTCTAGGGAGTCAGAAGAGGGATAGCTAACTAGCAGGTCTTTCAGGGCGTTCGACAGACCCAACCTAACCTGGCACCTTAACCCCTTCGCGCTCAGCGACGTAATAATCCGTCGCGCTAACTATATCGTTAGCACTCAGCGACGGATTATTACGTCGCGGGGATAACGGCCATTTCGGCCGTCCTCCCGACACATGCAGGAGCTGTGACAGCTGCTGTCTCGTACAGCAGCTGTCACAGCTCCTACAGCGGGGACCGATCGCTGTGTCCCCGCTAATTAACCCCTTAAAAGCCGTGTTCAATAGTGATCACGGCTTTTTAGGGGTTAAGCTACAATCGCCAGCCTGCTACGCGATAGCGGCTGGCGATGGTGGCTATGGCAACCGGAAGTCAGGACCCACTATGCTTGCTGTCAGTGAGTAGCTGACAGTTCTAATACACTGCACTACGCATGTAGTGCAGTGTATTAGAATTGCGATCAGGGCCTCCTGCCCTCAAGTCCCCTAATGGGACAAAGTAATAAAGTTAAAGAAAAGTTAAAAAAAGATGTGTAAAAATAAGAAAATAAAAGTTTTAAAAGTATTAAAAGTAAAAATTCCCCCTTTTCCCTTATCAGTCCTTTATTATTAATAAAAATATATAAAAAAACAAATAAACTATACATAATTGGTATCGCCGCGTCCATAACGGCCTGAACTACAAAATTATTTCGTTATTTATCCCGCGCGGTGAACGCCGTAAAAGAAAATAATAATAAACCGTACCAGAATCACAATTGTTTGGTCACTTCACCTCCCAAAAAATTGAATAAAAAGAGATCAAAAAGTCGCATTTACCTAAAAATGGTCCTGATCGAAACTACAGTTCGTTACGCAAAAAAAAAGTCCTCGCACGGCTTTATTGATGGAAAAATAAAAACGTTCTGGCTCTTAGAATAAGGTAACACAAAAAGTGAATGATTGTTTACAAAACGTATTTTATTGTGCAAACGCCATAAGACATAAAAAAAACTATAAACATCTGGTATCGCCGTAATCGTATCGCCCCGCAGAATAAAATGAATGTGTCATTTATAGCGCACGGTGCACGCTGTAAAAAATTTTTATTAAAAAAACAATAGTAGAATTGCTGTTTTTTAGTCACCACGCCACCTAAAAATAGAATAAAAACTGATCAAAAAGTCGCATGCACCCCAAGAAAACTACAATGGATTCCTCAAGGGGTCTAGTTTTCAAAATGGGGTCACTTTTGGGGATTTTCCACTGTTTTGGCACCACAAGACCTCTTCAAACCGGACATGGTGCCTAATAAAAAGGAGGCCTCAAAATCCACTGGGTGCTCCTTTGCTTCTGAGGCCGGTGCTTCAGTCCATTAACGCACTAGGGCCACATGTGGGATATTTCTCAAAACTGCAGAATCTGGGCAATACGTATTAAGTTGCGTTTCTCTGGTAGAACTTTTTGTGTTATAAAAAAAATGGGATAAAGAGGATTTTCTGACAAAATTTTTTTTTTCATTTCACCTCTACTTTGCTCTAAATTCCTGTGAAACACCTAAAGGGTTCATAAACTTTCTAAATGCTGTTGTGAATACTTTGAGGGGTCTAGTTTCTAAAATGGGGTGTTTGATTGGGGTTTCTAATATATAGGTCCATCAAAGCAACTTCAGAACTGAACTGTAACCTAAAAAAAAAAAAAAAATCAGGCAATACTTGGCTTCTTACATCATACTGATAATGAGCCGTGCCCACCCCGAGATGACCCCAGTTTTGACCATTTGTATAAATGGAGACCCCTATTAGACCGTTTCAGTGCCTGGTTTTCCCAAGCATACACCCCCAAGAAGTGTATTTCTATTGATGAGTCCTTGGTGGATTTTAAAGGGAGGGTTCAATTCCGCGAGTACCTGCCGGGTAAGAAGGCAAGGTATGGCGTGAAGATGTATGAGCTGTGCGAGAGTGCATTAGGGTATACCTACAGGTTTAGGATATATGAAGGGAAGGACACCAGTGCTCAGCCCCCATAATGCCCCCCCTTTACTGGGAGTTAATGCAAAAATTGTGTGGGATTTGGTGCACCCACTGCTGGACCAGGGTTACCACCTCTACCTGGATAATTTTTATACCGGCGTCCCACTCTTCAACTGCCTCGCTTCCAGTCCTGTGGCATGCGGCACTGCTAGAAGAAATCTGAGAGGCCTCCCTAAGACTCTGCAGGGCAAACAAGAAGGGGTGAGCGCAGGGCACATTCTAGCAGCAACATATTGTGTGTCAAGTACAAGGACAAAAGAGATGTCACACCAGTACCCATGTACCTGTACGAGGTACCAGTACAGAGACTCCTAAACCAGACTGCATCCTGGACTACAATAGGTACATGGGAGGGGTGGACTTGTCAGATCAAGTCCTGAAGCCTTACAGTGCCATGCGGTGTGGTATAAGAAGCTGGCCGGGCACATCATACAGATGGCATTGTACAATGTGTACGTGCTACGTCGATGTACAGGCCAGAGGGGAACTTTCCTGGAATTTCAAGAGGTGATTATCAAGAACCTAATCTTTAGGGACCAAGAAGGGGGGACACCCAGTACTTCTGGAAGCGAGGCCACACGCATCGTACCAGGGCAACACTTTCCAGGAGAAGTTCCCCAAACTGGCAAGAAGGGAAAAAGTCAAAAGAGGTGCAAAGTCTGCTATAAGAAGCTGATAAGGGATGACACAATATATCAATGTGACACGTGTCCCGAAAAACCAGAGCTCTGTATGAAAGAGTGTTTTCAAATTTATCATACATCCCTTGTTTTATAATTTACCCCAATTCTACTTACCCTGATGTACTCCGCACAGCTTATCCCCCCTTATCTTTCCCTTCTGAGCCCTGCTGTGTGCCCAAGCAGCTGATAACAGCCACATTGAGGGTATTGCTATACCCGGGAGAACCCACATTACAGTTTATGGGGTGTATGTCTCCGGTTAAAATGCTCACTACACCTCTAGATGAATGCCTTAAGGGTGTAGTTTTTAAAACGGGGTCACTTCTTGCGGGTTTCAACTGTACTGGGGCACACATGACTTTGCACAAGAAAATCCTGAGTAGGCCAAATGGTGGTCCTTTCGTTCTGAGCCCTCCCATGGGCCCAAATGGCAGTTTATCACCACAAATGGGGTATTGCTGCACTCAGGACAAATTGCGCAACAGAATGGGGTATTTTATTTCTTGTGAAAATAAGAAATTTTCAGCCAAAACTACATATTATTGGAAAAAATGCATTTTGTTTTAATTCCAAGCCCAATTCAAATAAGTTCTGTGAAAAAACTATGGGGTCAAAATGGTCACAACACCCATAAATGAATTCCTTGAGGGGTGTAGTTTCCAAAATGGGGTCACTTCTGGTGGGTTTCCATTGCTTTGATACCTCTGGGGCTCTGCAAATGCGACATGGCACCCGAAAACCAAACCAGCCAAATCTGTACTCCAACAAACACATAGCGCTCCTTTCCTTCTGAGCCCTCCCATGGGCCCAAACAGCAGTTTATCATCACAAATGGGGTATTGCCGCACTCAGGACAAATTGGGCAACAAAATGTAGTATTATATTTCTTGTGAAAATAAGAATTTTTGAGCTAAAACTACATATTATTGGAAAAAATATTATTTTTTTTAATTCCCAGCCCAATTCAAATAGGTGCTGTGAAAAAACTGTGTGGTCAAAATGGTAACAACAACCATAAATTAATTCCTTGAGGGGTGTAGTTTCCAAAATGTGGTCACTTCTGTGGGTTTCCATTGCTTTGATACCTCTGGGGCTCTGCAAATGCAACATGGCACCCGAAAACCAATCCAGCAAAATCTGGACTCCAACAAACACATAGCGCTCCTTTCATTCTGAGCCCTCCCATGGGCCCAAACGGCAGTTTATCACCACAAATGGGGTATTGCCACACTAAGGACAAATTGGGCAACAAAATGGGGTATTTTTTTCCCTGTGAAAATAATAAATTTTGATCACAAATGACATCTTATTGTAAAAAATGAAATTTTTTTAATTTCACAGCCCAATTCAAATAGGTGCTGTGAAAAAACTGTGCGGTCAAAATGGTAACAACAACTATAAATGAATTCCTTGAGGGGTGTAGTTTCCAAAATGGGGTCGCTATTCGGGGATTCCTACTGTTTTGGCACCTCAACACCTCTTCAAACCTGGCATGCTGCCTAAAATATATTCTAATAAAAAAGAGGACTCAAAATGCACTAGGTGCTTCTTTGCTTCTAGGGCTTGTGTTTTAGTCCACGAGCGCAATAGAGCCACATGTGGGACATTTCTAGAAACTGCAGAATCTGGACAATACATATTTAGTAGTGTTTCTCTGGTAAAATCTTCGGTGTTACAGAAAAAAATGAATCAAATTGAAATTCAGCAAGAAAAATGAAATTTGCAAATTTCACCTCCACTTTGCTTTAATTCTTGTGAAATGCCTGAAGGGTTAAAAAACTTTCTAATCGCTGTTTTGAATACTTTGAGGGGTCTAGTTTTTAAAATGGGGTGTTTTATCAGGGTTTCTAATACATAGGCCCCTCAAAGCCTCTTCAGAACTGAAGAAGTACCTTAAAAAAAAGGCTTCTGAAATTTTCTTAAAAATATGAGAAATTGCTGTTTAGGTTCTAAGCCTTGTAACGTCCAAGACAAATAAAAGAATGTTCAAAAAACAATGCCAATCTAAAGTAGACATATGGGAAGTGTGAACTAGTAACTATTTTGGGTGGTATAAACGTCTGTTTTACAAGCAGATGCATTAAAATTCTGAAAAATGCTATTTTTTCCAAATTTTCTCAAAATTTTGCACTTTTCACCAATAAACACTGAATATATCGACCAAATTTTACCACGAACATGAAGCCCAATGTGTCACGAGAAAACAATCTCAGAATCGCTTGGATAGGTTTAAGCATTCAGACGTTATTACCACATAAAGTGAAATATATCAGAATTGAAAAATGGGCTCTGAGCCTTAAGGCCAAAACTAGGCTGCGTCCTTAAGGGGTTAAGGCAGGGTCATTCCACCAAGAAGCTACGCACCACTTCCTAAAGTCAGAACAATACTCCTCAACAGGTCTCTTACCCTGACGTAAGGTCACCAGCTGACTCTCGGCAAAGGAAGTCCTGTCAGTCTCGTCATAAATGAGTGCGAGAGCAGAAAAGATCAACGGAGGAAAGTTCAGGGGCGTCAGGAGCCAAGGAGAAGGCCCACTCTTGGGGCCCTTCCTGGAGCCGGGACATAATTATACCCACCCGCTGGCTCTCAGAACCTGAGGAGTGAGGCTTTAAGCAAAAGTAGAGCCTACAACTCTCCCAAAAGGAGAGAAAAGTCTTCCGGTCCCCTGAGAAACGGTCAGGCAACTTGAGGTGGGGTTCAAGAGGTAAGGTGAGGGGCACTACCATGGTAGCGTCAGGCTGGTTGACCCTCTGAGCCAGGGCCTGGACCTGTAGGGAGAGACCCTGCATTTGCTGGGCCAGGGTCTCAAGGGGGTCCATAGTAGTGTCAGGGACCAGGGTAGACTAGGTATATGGGCTTGTGATTATGTAATGATGGGGGTAGGGAAACAGACAAGTGAGCCCTAATCTACCCGCCACTCTGTCCCTGCCTACTTGCAACGACCCGCCCTAGGCGACGGGGTACAACTGGGCGGCGGTCCCTACGCTCAGTAAGTGCACGAGACAAACAGACAAGGGTACACAAAGCTAAGGGAAATGGGGCAGTTGCCAGCGGCAACACCGTGAGCAACAAGAGTGGTGAGCGAGCCGAGTCAAACCAGGAGTGTACAAGGTATCAAACGCAGAGCAGGAGAGTAGTCAGTAAGCCAGGGTCAGTATGAAGCAGGAACAAATAGTACAAGAAGCTGCAGCAGGGCCAGGAAACCAAACAAGAAGAATCACAAGCAAGGAGGAACAGGAAAGGCAGGTATAAACAGACAGAGGGCAGGAGCTAGCTCAGTCTGGCCAGGCTGTGATAGGCTCTCCCACTCCTAAGCCTGCCATCCTGAGTAGTGGAAGACGGAGTCAGTCTCACAGACATAGAAGCAGGTGCAGACTGATTACCTATGGGTGTTGACACAGAAACTGTGCCTGGCAGATCCTTTACAGTATATGGGTATTTAGCTTGGTACTGGTGTATTTATTTACTGAGCTTTGTTCTGGTGCTGTATTTATGTACTGAGCTTTGTTCTGGTATTGTATTTATGTACTGAGCTTAGCACTGGTGTATTTATGTACTGAGCTTTGTTCTGGTGCTGTATTTATGTACTGAGTTTTGTTCTGGTATTGTATATATGTACTGAGCTTGGTTTTGGTGCTGTATTTATGTACTGAGCTTGGTTCTGGTGTTGTATTTATGCACTGAGCTTGGTTCTGGTGCTGCTTTTATCTACTGAGCTTGGTTCTGGTGTTGGATTTATGTACTGAGCTTTGTTATGGTGCTGTATTTATGTACTGAGCTTTGTTCTGCTGCTGTATTTATGTACTTAGATTGGCACTGGTGTTGTATTTATGTACTTAGCTTGGTTCTGGTGCTGTATTTATGTAATCAGCTTGGTTCTAGTGCTGCATTTATGTATTGTGCTTTGTTCTAGTACTGTACTTATGTACTGAGTGTCACGTTGGGTACGTGGACCCACTGAACCGTACTGCCTTGACGGTATGGCAGCTGGCCAACAGGACACGGGTTACAGTCTATAGTTCATATAGTGTACCTGTGGTAGCTCAGACAGTAGCAAGACAGGCTCGGCTGGGACTAGGCAGCAGGCAGGCGCCAGGCGTGGTGTAGCGGGACAGGCGTGGTAAACAGCACAGCATGACTTCAGCTCAAAACGGCACATGACCAGGATAGCACGGGATACAGGTTACAGGTAGCAGGAACGGGAAAACCAGGGAACTGGAAAACACTTAGGAGAACATTTGCATAGACAGACTAGGGTAATGACAACAATGCTCAGGCAAGGCAGGAAGGGAGTGGGCCCCTCTTATAGTTCAGGGTAATCATGGGCTAATTTTGACTTAATTTCAGGTGCACGCACTGGCACTTTAAGAGCAGTTACGAGTGTGCGTGCGCGCCCTACGGGACCCGGCCGGAAGAAGCGGAAGTGAGCGCTGGCATCTCCTGAGGAGGAGATGGGGATCAGCGCTCACAGTTCCATGGCTGCGGGCGTCAGGAGGTGAGTGAGCCTGACAGCCCACGGCCATAGGCATGACACTGAGCTTGGTTCTGGTGCTGTATTTTTGTACTGAGCTTTGTTCTTGTGTTGTATTTATGTACTGCACTTGGTTATGATGTTGTATTTATATACTGAGCTTTGTGCTGGTGCTGTATTTATGCACTGAGCTTTGTACTGGTGTTGTATATATGTACTGAGCTTTGTTCTGGCGCTGTATATATGTATTGAGCTTGGTTCTGTAGCTGTAAATATGTATTGAGTTTGGTTCTGTGGTTGCATTCATGTACTGAGCTTTTCTCTGCTATTGTATTTATGTACTGAGCTTGGTTCAAGTACTGTATTTTGTGTACTGAGCTTAGTTCTTGTGTTGTAATTGTGTGCTGTGCTTGGTTTGATGCTGTATATATGTACTGAGCTTGGTTCTGTTGTTCTATATATGTACTGAGCTTGGTTCTGGTGTTGTATTTACATACTGAGCTTGGTTCTTTTGCTATATTTCTATACTGAGCTTGGTTCTAGTACTGTATAACTGTATTTAGCTTGGTACTGGTGTATTTATTTACTTAGCTTTGTTCTGGTGCTGTATTTATGCACTGAGCTCGGTTCTGGTGTTGTATATATGTACTGAGCTTGGTTATGGTGTATATATGTACCTGAGCTTGCTTATGGCACTGTATTTATGTACTGAGCTTTGTTCTGGTGTATTTATTTACTGAGCTTTGTTTCTTGTGCTGTATTTATGCACTGAGCTTGGGTCTGGTGTTCTATATATGAACTGAGCTTGGTTCAGTAGCTGTATATATGTACTAAACTTTGTTCTGGTGTTGTATTTATGTACTGAACTTGTTTCTGATGTTATATTTATTTACTGAGATTTGTTCTGTTGCTGCATTTATGCACTGAGCTTGGTACTGGTGTTGTATAAATGCACTGAGCTTTGTTCTGGTGTTGGATTTATGTACTGAGCTTGGGTCTGGAGTAGTATTTATTTACTGAGCTTTGTTCTAGTGCTGTAATTATGCACAGAGCTTGGGGCTGGGGTTCTATATATGTATTGAGCTTGGTTCTGTAGCTGTATTTATGCACTGAGCTTGGTACTGGTGTTGTATAAATGCACTGAGCTTTGTTCTGGTGCTGTATTTATGTACTGAGCTTGGGTCTGGAGTAGTATTTATTTACTGAGCTTTGTTCTAGTGCTGTATTTATGCACAGAGCTTGGGGCTGGTGTTCTATATATGTATTGAGCTTGGTTCTGTAGCTGTAAATATGCACTGAGCTTGGTTCCGGGGTTGCATTTATGTACTGTGCTTTCTCTGCTGTTGTATTTATATACTGAGCTTGGTTCTGGTGCTGTATTTATGTACTGAGCGTTGTTCTAGTACTGTATTCATGTACTGAGCTTTGTTCTGGTGCTATATTTATGTACTGAGCTTGGTTCTAGTACTGTATTTTGGGTACTGAGCTTGGTTCTGGTGTTGTATTTGTGTACTGTGCTTGGTTTGATGCTATATATATGTACTGAGCTTGGTTCTGGTGTTCTATATACGTACTGAGCTTTGTTCTGGTGTTGTATTTACATACTGAGCTTGGTTCTTTTGCTGTATTTCTATACTGAGCTTGGTTCTAGTACTGTATATGTGTATTTAGCTTGGTACTGGTGTATTTATTTACTGAGCTTTGTTCTGGTGCTGTATTCATGCACTGAGCTTGGTTCTGGCACTGTATTTATGTACTGAGCTTGGTTCTAGTGTATTTATGTACCTGAACTTGGTTCTGGCACTGAATTTATGTACTGAGCTTTGTTCTGGTGTTGTATTTATTTACTGAGCTTTATTTCTTGTGCTGTATTTATGCACTGAGCTTGGTTCTGGTGTTGAATTTATGTTCTGAGCTTGGTTCTAATACTGTATTTATGTACTTAGCTTGGTTATGGTGTTGTATTTATGTACTGAGCTTTGCTCTGGTGCTGTTTTTTTGTACTGAGCTTGGTTTCGGTGTTGGATTTATGTACTGAGCTTTGTTATGGTGCTGTATATATGTACTGAGCTTGGCTCTAGTGCTGTATTTGAGTGGGATGGCAGCAGGCCAACAGGTACAGCACAGAGTCTATAGTCCAGAAAGAGTATCTGAGGCAATATAGACAGTAGCAAGGCAGGCTAGGCTGGGACCAGGTAGCAGGCAGACGTCAGGCGTGGAGTGGCGGAACAGGCGTGGAATGAAGCAAAACACGACAACTGCTCAGCGCGGTACTCGATCTGGATAGCACGGGAAACAGGATACAGGAAAAATACACTAGGAGACCTTTTGCAAGACAGACTTTGGGTAACGAACAACAATGCTCAGGCAAGGATCAGAAAGGCGGTGGCCTTCTTATAGTCCAGGAATTCATGTGAGTTGATGACTATAGTCTTCATGTGCGGGAGACACTCTCAATACCCGGAAGTGTGTGTCAGCACCTCACAGGGGGACGACGCAGCACAGCAGCAAGATGTCCATGGTCACGGTCGTCGAGGGGTAAGTTAGAACCATGGACCGCAGCCATAGACGTTACAGTATTTATGTACTGAGCTTTGTTCTGGTGCTATATTTATGTACTGAGCTTGGTTCTGGTGCTGTGTTTATGCACTGAGATTTGTTCTGGTGATGTATATATGTACTGAGCTTTGTTCTGGCTCTGTATTCATGTACTGAGCTTGGTTCTGGTGTAGTATTTATTTACTGAGCTTTGTTCTGGTGCTGTATTTATGCACAGAGCTTGGGTCTGGTGTTCTATATATGCATTGAGCTTGGTTCTGTAGCTGTAAATATGTAGTGAGATTGGTTCTGGTGTTGCATTTATGTACTGAGATTTTTTCTGGTACTGTATTCATGTACTGAGCTTGGTTCTGGTTTTATATTTATGTACTGAGTTTGTTCTGGTACTGTATTTATGAACTGAGCTTTGTTCTAGTACTGTATTCATGTACTGAGCTTGGTTCTATATTTATGTACTGAGCTTGGTTCTAGTACTGTATTTATGTACTGAGCTTGGTTCTGGAGTTGTATTTGTGTACAGTGCTTGGTTTGATGCTGTATATATGTACTGAGCTTGGTTCTGATGCTGTATATACAGTGAAGGAAATAAGTATTTGATCCCTTGCTGATTTTGCAAGTTTGCCCACTGTCAAAGACATGAACAGTCTAGAATTTTTAGGCTAGGTTAATTTTACCAGTGAGAGATAGATTATATATATATATTAAAAAAAAAAAGAAAATCACATTGTCAAAATTATATATATTTATTTGCATTGTGCACAGAGAAATAAGTATTTGATCCCTTACCAACCATTAAGAGTTCAGCCTCTTCCAGACCAGTTACACGCTCCAAATCAACTTGGTGCCTGCATTAAAGACAGCTGTCTTAAATGGTCACCTGTATAAAAGACTCCTGTCCACAGACTCAATTAATCAGTCTGACTCTAAACTCTACAACATGGGCAAGACCAAAGAGCTTTCTAAGGATGTCAGGGACAAGATCATAGACCTGCACAAGGCTGAAATGGGCTACAAAACCATAAGTAAGACGCTGGGTGAGAAGGAGACAACTGTTGGTGCAATAGAAAGAAAATGGAAGACATACAAAATGACTGCCAATCGACATCGATCTGGGGCTCCATGCAAAATCTCACCTCGTGGGGTATCCTTGATCCTGAGGAAGGTGAGAGCTCAGCCGAAAACTACACGGGGGGATGATGGGGGGGAACTTGTTAATGATCTCAAGGCAGCTGGGACCACAGTCACCAAGAAAACCATTGGTAACACATTACGCCGTAATGGATTAAAATCCTGCAGTGCCCGCAAGGTCCCCCTGCTCAAGAAGGCACATGTACAGGCCCGTCTGAAGTTTGCAAATGAACATCTGGATGATTCTGAGACCGATTGGGAGAAGGTGCTGTGGTCAGATGAGACTAAAATTGAGCTCTTTGGCATTAACTCAACTCGCCGTGTTTGGAGGAAGAGAAATTCTGCCTATGACCCAAAGAACACCGTCCCCACTGTCAAGCATGGAGGTGGAAACGTTATGTTTTGGGGGTGTTTCTCTGCTAAGGGCACAGGACTACTTCACCGCATCAATGGGAGAATGGATGGAGCCATGTACCGTCAAATCCTGAGTGACAACCTCCTTCCCTCCACCAGGACATTAAAAATGGCTTGTGGCTGGGTCTCCCAGCGCGACAAAGACCCGAAACATACAGCCAAGGCAACAAAGGAGTGGCTCAAAAAGAAGCACATTAAGGTGATGGAGTGGCCTAGCCAGTATCCAGACCTTCATCCCATCGAAAACTTATGGAGGGAGCTGAAGATCCGAGTTGCCAAGCGACAGCCTCGAAATCTTAATGATTTACAGATGATCTGCAAAGAGGAGTGGGCCAAAATTCCATCCAACATGTGTGCAAACCTCATCATCAACTACAAAAAACGTCTGACTGCTGTGCTTGCCAACAAGGGTTTTGCCACCAAGTATTAAAGAGGCTCTGTCACCAGATTGTGCAACCCCTATCTGCTATTGCAGCAGATCGGCGCTGCAATGTAGATTACAGTAACGTTTTTATTTTTAAAAAACGAGCATTTTTGGCCAAGTTATGACCATTTTCGTATTTATGCAAATGAGGCTGGCAAAAGTACAACTGGGCGTGTTGAAAAGTAAAAGTACAACTGGGCGTGTATTATGTGCGTACATTGGGGCGTGTTTACTACTTTTACTAGCTGGGCTTTCTGAAGAGAAGTATCATCCACTTCTCTTCAGAACGCCCAGCTTCTGGCAGTGCAGATCTGTGACGTCACTCACAGGTCCTGCATCGTGTCGGCACCAGAGGCTACAGATGATTCTGCAGCAGCATCGGCGTTTGCAGGTAAGTCTATGTAGCTACTTACCTGCAAACGCTGATGCTGCTGCAGAATCAACTGTAGCCTCTGGTGCCGACACGATGCAGGACCTGTGAGTAACGTCACAGATCTGCACTGCCAGAAGCTGGGCGTTCTGAAGAGAAGTGGATGATACTTCTCTTCAGAAAGCCCAGCTAGTAAAAGTAGTAAACACGCCCCGATGTCCGCACATAATACACGCCCAGTTGTACTTTTACTTTTCAACACGCCCAGTTGTACTTTTGCAAGCCTCATTTGCATAAATACGAAAATGGTCATAACTTGGCCAAAAATGCTCGTTTTTTAAAAATAAAAACGTTACTGTAATCTACATTGCAGCGCCTATCTGCTGCAATAGCAGATAGGGGCTGCAAAATCTGGTGACAGAGCCTCTTTAAGTCTTGTTTGCCAAAGGGATCAAATACTTATTTCTCTGTGCACAATGCAAATAAATATATATAATTTTGACAATGTGATTTTCTTTTTCTTTTTTTATATATAATCTATCTCTCACTGGTAAAATTAACCTAGCCTAAAAATTCTAGACTGTTCATGTCTTTGACAGTGGGCAAACTTACAAAATCAGCAAGGGATCAAATACTTATTTCCTTCACTGTATGTACTGAGCATGGTTCTGGTGTTGTTGTATTTATATATAGAGCTTGGTTCTAGTACTGTATATGTGTATTGAGCTTTGTTCTGGTGTTGTATTTATGTACTGAGCTTGGTTCTAGTGCTGTTTTTACGTACTGAGCTTGGTTCAGGTGTTGTATCTATGTACTGAGCTTTGTTCTGGTGTTGTATTTATGGACTGAGCTTGGTTCTGGTGTTGTATTTATGTACTGAGCTTGTTTCTGTTGTTGTATTTATTTATGTATTGAGCTTGGTTCTTGTTCTGTATTTATGCACTGAGCTTGGTTCCGGTGTTGTATATATGTACAGATCTTAGATCTTGTTTTGTATTTATATACTGAGCTTGGTTCTAGTCCTGTATAAATGTATTAAGCTTGGTTCTTGGGCTGTATATATGTACTGAGCTTTGTTCTGGTGCTGTACTTATGTACTGAGCTTGGTACTGGTGTTGTATTTTTATACTGAGCTTGGTTCCAGTCTTGTATTTATGTACTGAGCTTGGTTATGGTTCTGTATATATATATTACTGAGCACGGTTCTGATGCCGTATGTATGTACTGAGCTTAGTTATGGTGCTGTATATATGTACTGAGTTTGGTTATTGTGCTGTATTTATGTGCCAAGCTTGGTTCTAGTACTTTATATATGTATGTATTAGTATTGAGCTTTGTTCTGGAGCTGTATTCATGTACTGAGCTTGGTTCCTATGCTCTATATATGTACTGAGCTTATTTCTTGGGATGTATTTATGTATGAGCTTGGTTCTGTTACTGTATATATGTACTAAGCTTGGTATTGGGGCTGTAATTATATAGGATATATTTAAAAAACAAAATTACAGGGCAGATGGAATTGTTTTCAATTCATTGTATATTTAATGGGAACATGTCAGGTAGTTGAAATTATAGACCGGTAAGCTTAACATTAATCGTGGGAAAAATGTTTAAGGGGCTATTGAGGGACTATATACAGGATTATGCGAGAACAAATAGTATTATAAGTGACAGCCTGCTCGGACTTACTAAGGACAGAAGTTATCAAGCCAACTTGATTTGTTTTTATGAAGAGGTGAACAGTAGCCTAGACAGAGGGGCCGCGGTGGATATAGTGTTTTTGGACTTTGCAAAGGCATTTGACACTGTCCCTCATAGACGTCTAATAGGTAAATTAAGGACTATAGGTTTAGAAAGTATAGTTTGTAATTGGATTGAGAATTGTCTCAAGGACCGTATCCTGAGAGTTGTGGTCAATGATTCCTACTCTGAATGGTCACCGGTTATAAGTGGTGTACCCCAGGGTTCCGTGCTGGGACCACTATTATTCAGCTTATTTATTAATGATATAGAGAATGGGATTAATAGCACTATTTCTATTTTTGCAGATGACACCAAACTACGTAGTAATGTTCAGTTTATAGAAGATGTTCGTGAATTGCAAACTGATTTGGACGCACTGAGTGTTTGGGCATCCACTTGGCAAATGAGGTTTAATGTAGATCAATGTAAAGTTATGAATCTGGGTACCAACAATCTGCATGCATAAGATGTCCTAGGGGGTGTTGTGCTGGGGGAGTCACTTGTTGAGAAGAATCTGAGTGCACTTATAGATCATAAACTAAATAACAACATGCAATGTCAATCAGCTGCTTTAAAGGCCAGCAAGATATTGTTGTGTATTAAAAGAGGCATGGACACGTGGAATAGGGATATAATATTACAACTTTACAAAGCATCACTGCAGCCTAATCTAGAATATGTAGTTCAGTTCTGGGCTCCAGTTCATTGAAAGGATGCCCTGGAGTTGGAAATAAAAACAAACAAGAGCAACAAAACTAATAAGTGGCATGGCAAATCTAAGTTATCAGAAAGATTAATATAATTAAACCTATTTAGTCTCGAAAATAGACGACTAAGGGGGGACATGATTCATTTATATAAATGAAACATACAAAAAATATTGTGAAATCAAGGCTGATAGGGATGTAGAACTGGCAGGGAGATGTCAATCATGATCTGGTGGGCGCCATTTTAATTTTTTCTTCAGGCAGCAGAATAGCTAGAATCGGCACTGCGTATAACGTATAGTTACGTCATAGCTGGGTAGGGGAAATATGGAGCAGGTTCACAGGCTGAGCCCGCTCTATACAACATGTGTGTCGGCTGTGTGTTACCATCAGCCCATCACTCACAGTAAAATAACCATCAGCCCACCACACACTGTAAAATAACCATCAGGCCACCACTCACAGTAAAATGACCGTCCGCCTGCCACTCACAGTAAAATGACCATCAGCCGCCCACTCACAGTAAAATGACCATCAGCCCCCCACGCACAGTAAAATTACCACTAGCCCCCACTCTCACTAAAGTGACCTTCTGCCCGCCACTCACAGATTCCCCCTGTAGATAGTGCCACACAGCCCCAGTCAGTAGTGCCACACAGCCCCTTGTAGGTAGTACCCCACAGCTCCCAGTTGGTAGTGCCACACAGCCCCCTGTAGGTAGTGCCACACAGCCCCCTGTAGGCAGTGCAACACAGTCCCCTTGTAGGTAGTGCCACACAGTCCTCATGTAGGTAGTGCCACACATCCCACATCCCCCTTGTAGATAACACTCCTACTTCCTGTAGATAGTGCCACTTTAGTTCACTGAAGGAGCGGAATCCCCCTGTGCTCCGCTTGATGTCTTATGTCCGTATACATACAATGACATAAGGGGCAACTCCTGAAGCGGAATCCCCGTCCACAGCGTTGCCAACGCTGTGACCGGGGATTCCACTCCAGGAGAACCCCTTGTTGTCTGTGTCCATTTATGGACAGTGACGTCACTGGCTTCTCCTGGAGTGGAATCCCCGGTCACAGTGTCGGGGATTCCACTCCAGGAGAAGCCCCTGACATCTCTGTCCATTTATGGACAGTGACGTCAAGGGCTTCTCCTGGAGTTCAATCCTCGGTCACAGAGTCGCAACGCTGTGGTCGGGGATTCCACTTCAGGAGTGGCCCCTGATGTCACTGTCCATATATGGACAGGGACATCAAGCGCTCCATCCAGGAGTGGAATACCCAGCCACACGGGGATTCTGCTCCTTCAGGAAGCTGCAGTGGCGCTAGTAGATAGCAGAGCAGGAAGGTACCTCCCTGCTCTGCTATAGTGGCGTTGCTACGACTGTAGCAGCCGCAGTGGCTGCTAGTGGCCCCGCCGGCCATCGGGGTCATGGCCGGTGCCGACGCCAGCGGCCGCTTTGGCTGCTACAGCGGTAGCAACGCCGCTGAGTGAAGAAGCGCACAAGCGGAAAGGCGGCTGCTGAGTCACTTTTGAAACAAGCAAGGGAAGGGAGCCAGCACAGCACACCCTTCAACCTGCCAGAGTGATGCGACCTGTGCAATGGCACGGGTCCCACACCCCTAAGGCCGGCCCTGGCCATAACACAGTATGCAGCAGCAATATCGGTACCTGCCATTCAGCCAGTAGATGCAGGCCACAGTTTTCATCACCTCCAGTGACTTTCTACAGTAGGGCTGAGTGGCACTATTTACAGGGGGCTATGTGACACTATCTACAGCAGGGTGTGTGGCACTACCTACAGGGGGTGTGGCACTATCTATAAGGGGCTATATGGAAAAATCTACACCGTTGTGTGTGGCACGATCTACAGAGGGCCCTGTGAGGCACTAGCTACAGTCGGCATTGTGGCACTAACTACAAGAGTGGTGTGTGTGTGTGGAACTATCTACAGGGGTGTGTGGTACTTTCTACAGTGGGGCATTGTGGCACTATCTACAGTGGGGTTTATGGCACTATTAACAGAGGGCACTGTGTGACACTATCTACAGGGGTTTATGGCATTATCTACAGAGGGCACTGTGTGTCAGTATCTCCAAGGGCACTGTGTGGCACTATTAACAGAGGGCATTGTGTGGCACTATCTAAAGGGGGTGTGCGGCACTATCTACAGGGGGGTGTGACACTACCTACAGAGGGCTTTGTGGCACTGCCTACAAGGGGGCTGCGTGGCACTACCTACAAGGGGGCTAAGTGACATTACCTACAAGGGGCTATGTGGCACTACCTACAAGGGTGCTGTGTGGCACTACCTACACGGGGGCTGTGTGACACTAACTACAGGGGGATATGTGGCACTACCTACAAGTGGGCTGTGTGGCATTACCTATTACTATCTACAGAGGGCACTGTGTGGCAGTGTATCCAAGGGCACTGGCTGGCACTATTAACAGAGGGCATTGTGTGGCACTATCTAAAGGGGGTGTGTGGCACTATCTACAGGGGGGGTGGCACTATCTACATTAGGGCCAACAGACCTAAATTTGTTGTAAGTACAAGGATACTGACTGCTGGGATCCTGTATCTAAGCCTATCATGTGTGATACTGTCTGCTGAGCTGCTAAATCTAATCTCAGCATTTGTGATACTGTTTTTTGAGGAAATGTTTGTAATTATTTTAAGTTGTGTAGCTATAGGGAACATAGTCTTATAGCTCTGCTGTCTCCGAGATGATAGATAGATAGATAGATAGATAGATAGATAGATAGATAGATAGATAGATAGATAGATAGATAGATAGATAGATAGATAGATAGATAGATAGATAGATAGATAGATAGATAGATAGATAGATATGAGGGCTAATTTTTTGCAGGACGAGCGGTACTTTTTATTGAAACCATACTTTGGTACATACAATTTTTTTCATAACGGTTTACTACATTTTTTTTAGATCTAAGGTGACCAAAAAACAGCTATTCTGATGTTTTTTTTGTCAATTTTGTCTTTACGGCATTCAGGAAGTTCACTCATCTCTTGAAGACACATCTGTAGATGGTCCTAGTGCAAAAATTTCCAAGGTGGGAAGCGGGAGGTATATATACTGTATATTTATTTCAATTGGGTGCTGGGCTTTCTGAAGAGATGGGCATGGAGGATAGTAATGTCTCTCTGGAGTAGGGGTAGTTTAGGACATAGTGGTTCTGTGTATGTATAAGTGACATGGAGGGTAGTAATGTCTCTCTGGAGTACAGTATGTAGGTTATTTAGGACATATGGGTACTGTGTATGTATAAGTGGAATGGAGGACTGTAATGTCTCTCTGGAATACAGTATGGGGTAGTTTAGGACACAGGGGTACTGTGTATGTATAAGTGGCACGGCGGAAAGTAATGTCTCTCTGGAGTACAGTGTGGGGGTAGTTTAGGACATACGGGTAAAGTGTATGTATAAGTGGCATGGAGAGTAGTAATGTATCTCTGGAGTACAGTGTGGGGGTAGTTTAGGTCATAGGGGTACTGTGTATGTTTAATAGGCATGGAGGGTAGTAATGTATTTGGAGTAAAGTGTGTGGTTGGTTGGTTGGTTGGTTCAGTTCCCGACAGTTTTTTTTACCAAAAACTTGACACAATTTTTGGCACACGCCGGGGTATGTTAAACAACTCAGCCTTTCGCTAGGTTACATCCCTTTTGCTGCTAAGCCACGTCCCCTTGTTAAGCATTGTGCAAAATGTGAATAAAACAGTGGTACTCCCTGACTGCAGGGACAGGTTTAGAAGGGGTTAATGTTATAGGGGCAGACTATATTTCATATGTGGGAAGAGTTAGGTGGTTAAAAGGGGTTTTCCAGCCAATAAAAATCGATGGTCTATCCTCAGGATAGCCCAGCAATAGCTGATGGGTCGGGTCCCATCAGTGAAGTGAAGGGGAGAAAAGGTTGCAATACCTGAGAATTAGCTTGTCGAAGATTCACAGAGAGTAAGAAGAAATGAAGGGGAAGCAGCAGTCGTATGAACCCTGCAGTCCCTTCATACATCTGATCAGCGAGGGACCCGGGATTCGGACCCCGACCCATCAACTATTGACGGCCCATCCTGAGTATAGGCCATTCATTTTTATTGGTTGGAAAACCCTTTTAAGCCCTTCCCGACATTTGACGTATGGCTAGGTCATAGCCGGGTAGGGGAAGTATGGAACGGGCTCACGGAGTGAACCCGCTCCATACGATGCGGGTGTCAGCTGTATGTTACAGCCGACACTTCACAGTAACGAGCGGGATCGCGCTCGAGCGCGATCCCACATTTTAACCCGTTGAATGCCGCGGTCAATAGCGACCGCAGCATTTAAATCTTCAGAAAAAGGGGGTGAACCACTCTAGCAGCTCATCGCTCCCCCCAATGCAATCACGGGGTGGCGATGGTTGCTATGGCAGCCTGGGGGCATAATGAAAGCCCCCAGGTCTACCATCTTTGTCCTCCTTAATTAATAGAAGCCTGTCAGAATCTCAATATACTGCAATACATTAGTATTGCAATATAAAGATCGCTGGTTTTAGTCCCCTAGGGGAACTAATAAAAAAAGTTAAAATTTGTAAAAAACATACTAGAAGTTAAAAAAAAAATTTTTTTCCCATTTTTCCCCTAGAGCATTGTAAAAAAATAACTAAATAAACATAATTTTTATTGCCACATCCGTAAAAGTCTCAACTATTACAATATATCATTATTTAACCCGCACGGTGTAAGCCGTAAAAAAAACCCCCTGTAAACGCCAGAATGGCTATTTTTTGGTCATCTCCCACAAAAAATGGAATAAAAAGTGATCAAAACCTTGCATGTACTCCTAAATGGAAGCGTTAAAAACTACAGCTTGTCCCGCAAAAAATAAGCCCTCATACCACTTAATCGACGAAAAAAAATCTAAAAGTTATGGCTCTCAGAATTTGGCTACACAAAATAAATGTTATTTTTTACACTTAGTTTTTTCCTTGTAAAAGTAGTAAAACATAGA
This sequence comes from Rhinoderma darwinii, assembly GCF_050947455.1. Lineage (NCBI taxonomy): Eukaryota > Metazoa > Chordata > Amphibia > Anura > Rhinodermatidae > Rhinoderma > Rhinoderma darwinii. The sequence continues at coordinate 421,655,539 of NC_134689.1, forward strand.
AAAAACTATATATATTTGGTATCGCCATAATCATATTGACCAGCAGAATAAACTTAAAATGTTTTAATTTCACAGTGAATTATGTGAAAACTAAGCGCAAAAAACAATTAAGGAATCGCTGTTTTTTTCGTTTTCTACCCCACAAATATATTTTTTTAGATTTCCCAGTACATTATAAGCACAATAAATGGTGCTACAAACAACTACAACTCGACCCGCAAAAATCAAGACCTCACAGTACTATATCGACAGAAAAATGAAAACGTTATGGCGCTGAGCGCTTTGCTCTTTCGACTGTGATCAGTGCTGCCTGTCAAGCTGAAGACGGCTCACATGGACGTTTTATGAGAGCTGTCTTCAGCCTGATGAGGAGCACTGATCACAGACAAAGAAACAAATCACGCAGCTGAGCGATTTTGCACCTTCATTTCAACAACAGTGGGGGTCTCAGCACCCGGAACCCCATCGATCCAAACTTTTGATATGTCTCTATGACATATCAAAAGTTTAATGAAAGTGTAGTTACTCTTTAAGGGGTGCGGACCATCGGGATTGGTGGTCCCAGGATCATGTGACCAAATATTTGTGTCCCGTCCTCTCACCCTGTTTTGCACGTGTGGAGATGTGTTTGTTTGTTTGTTTGAAGTCACAGCTGGCGATTTTTATCGTACTGGTTGAACCATTGGGCGTCTCTTGCCGATGGGCGAACGGCTATGGGTTGATCAACTTCATTAGTAATCTATCTGGCTACTGCAAAAGGTTATAAATAAATGTGAAGCCGACCACCACCCACTAAAGTTAAAATGGCGACGGTGTCGTTATTTATTAATAAAAAATGGTGCCAAGGACATGTCGTAAGTGGCCAGCCGTTCAGTTCCCTGCAGTCTAATAAATTTGTGGCACGACTTGTGTTAAATAGTAAATCTGCCCATTGTGTTCCTTCTTCAGACTTACATTAAATTATCAAAACTAAAATGAATACACGATACATTCCATTTAAGATGTCCTAACTGAGTAATCTGAGACGGACTGGTCGCTAGAGACACGTTACCTGATACACAATCATTAAGGCTTTTTTCAGACGAACTTCTAATATGTCCATGTGATGGCAGTTGAAACAATGGCCGTCACACCGACCTATGTAATTCAATGGGGTCGTTCACACGGCCGTTGTTTCAACAGACCGTGTGAAGGGTTCGTGAGAAAATAGGACATGTCCTATTTTTTCACGCTTCACGCATCCCTCGATAGACTCTAGTGATAACGCGTCTCGCAGCGCAGATCACAGATGCACCTCAGACATGAAAGACGGACATTTTTCATATCCGAGACTATGGTTGCTATGCAGTAAATGCCTAGCAACTGTTTTTTTTTAAACATAATAATTCTGTTTATATTAATATCTTCCTGTCATATGATAGATTTGATCTGCTAATAATATCACAAAATGTAGATTATATATTTATATTCTGTCTCCCGGACTAACTCTGTCCCCCCCACCCAGTGACTGACAGTCCCCCCTGTTATGGCGGCTTCCCCTGACTAGTCACATGTAATGTACTTACCTATCAGTAGATAACATCGGAGTCAGTGACCGTTTTCCATCTTCCTCACATTGTTATATTTCATGTAGACATTGTCAGACACAATAATCTGTTCCCCTCATCATATGTAGAGTGATCGTCCTTCTCCCCCGACATCACTGACATCATCCGCTCTACAATGGCGTCATGTAAAATGTTAGATTGTTCCTCTTCCCTCTGTGTGATTCTTGTATTTCTTGTCTCTACAGATGAATATAAAGATGAAGACTATGGTACGAATGAGCCACACAACACAGAACCTGAATCATCCTTTAAGTATAAATGTGACCAGTGTATATTCTCCATATATCGCTCCCTCGTATATACATAAAGATCAGACATTGTTACAGAAAACATTTATCACATCTACATAACTATTCATTGTAAAGTGTCCAACAGCCGATTTATCAAGTGTGAGATGATCTGGGGGGACCACGGTCTTCTATCCTTTAAAGTGACACTCCGGTTTTAGCTGAAAATGTAACTTTTGATGGGAAATGTTGAGTTTATTAACCTGGTGTTCTCTGTTTTACTTTTGCTGCCTTTGAGCCGCAGATTCCCGGGCCCCCTCTTCTGTCATTCAAGATGGCTGCCACAGTTTAGAGACTGCCCAATTCACACTGTGCTCTAGTAGTCCGAGACACTCTCCGCTGTAATCCGATAGACAGCGCTGCTCACGTGATATCTAGCGCTGCTTACATGAATAGAACTAGCCAATCAGATAACAGGGGAGAGTTTCCCAGACTATCAAAGCTCAGTGTGCATTAAGTAGTCTGAGAAGCGCTGCCTCCATCTTGGATGACAGAAGAGGGGGCACGGTACACGCAATAAAAAAAAAAAAAAGAAAACCACCAAACTTGATGATTTTTGGTCACCTTAGCTCCCTCAAAAATTGATTAAAAAGTTATCATAAAGTTGTATGTACACCATAATGGTAAAAATAAAAACTAAAGCTTGACCCGCGAAAAAATAAACCATAAAAAGTTACGGCTCCCAGAATATGGCAACACAAAACTATGTTTTTTTTTATTAATAGTTTTTTTTTCTCTGTAAAAGTAGTAAAACATAAATAATATATAAATTTGTTATCTCTTTAATTGTATCAAACCGTAGAACAAAGTTAACATGTCGTTTTTACCGCACGACGATTGCCGTAAATACGAAACCCAAAAAATCACAGGCGCAAACACTGTTTATTTCCTATTTAACCCCACAAATATTTTTTTTGCAGTTTCCCTATACATTATAAGATATGATAAATTATGCTGTAAAAACGACAACTCATCCTGAAAAAAACAACCCCTTATGTAGCTGTATCGATGGAAAATTAAAAAGTTCTGACTTTTAGAAGGCGTGGAGGAAAAACCAAAAATGAAAATCCTAAAATTACTGCTTCTCCAAGGGGTTAATACTTAACTTTAAGTATAAATGTGACCCGTGTATATTCTCCATACATTAATACCCTCCGAACTAAATGAAAAAAAAATGAAAAATGCTAAGATACATGAACCACAAAATGGTGCTATTAAATAATATAACTCGTCCTGTAAAAGGAAAAAGCCTCATATGTAGTAAAAAGAAAATATTGTTATGGCTGTTAGAGCACCGTGAGGGAAACATTTCATTGCGGCCCTTTGGGTTAGAACAATAGGACAATGAGCCCCTTAGGGTGGTCTTACTTGGCCCGACGCGGACCCTGTAAACGAGCAGCGATCAACCAGACAGTTCATGGATCGTCGCTCGTTTATTTCTTTCACAAGGAGCTATGTATGAAGATGAGCGCTCGTTACTCCGATCACTGGTCCCCATACATTATTATCATGTCGGGAGCGCGTCTTCTTGATTACACAGGGAGATTTGCTGCTGATAATATAATATTTTCTGTTGCATAAACAATACAATCACCCGATGATCGAGCGCTTACACAGGGAGATGGTCGGGAACGAGCTTTCTATTAACGCTTGTTGCCCGATAATTGGCCCGTGTAAAAGGCCCTTAGACCCTGCGCATGTGCAGAGGATGTTTGGCCGGCAGAGATCACTCCCGGGATCCGGACACATGACTTGTTCTCCCAGTAAGAATATTTATGATAATTTATACTTGTTATGTGACTTTAAGAGAACATTCAGTAACTTGCATACACGGCAATCAATGATGAGAGTAGTGGAACGTGTCCTAACTGGTGGTAGAAGCCGAGTGGCATTTAGGGATTTATTTTTAGGTGGGACCACAGCTGAACTCAGTCTCCTATCCTGTATGGTAAGTTCAGGAATTTTGAGGCAGATTTTGAATTCCCAGCGTTGTTTGCCACTTTTTTCTTCACATTTCCTGCAGTGTCTTTTGCCCACGTTTTTCTAAGCCATTAAAGAAAATGTAAAAAACGCCGGCAAAAAAATGCTCCAAACAAGCTCCGCAGGTTTTTTCTGCCTTCCAATGATTTCAATGGCAGGTAAGAGGCTGAAACCGTTTGAAGATAGTGCATGGCACTTTTTTTTTCCGCAAGCTTCCAAAAGTTGCCCTGAAAAAAAAACTCTGCCTCACATTGAAATGAATGGGGGTAAATTAGCGGCGGTTCTTGGTGCTGATTCCGACACAGTTTCCACACCAAAATCAGTTCCAAAAAAATGCTGTGTGAACTGACGCTTAAAGCGACTATTCAATTCCAACTGAAAATATAACGTTTGCTGGGAAATGTCGAGTTTATTTGTCTGGTGTCCTCCGTTTTTCTTTTTGTGCCTTTGAGCCACCGATTCCCGGGCCCCTCTTCTGTCATTCAATATGGCTGATCTGTCATTGTCAGACACAATGATCTGTTCCCCTCATCATATGTAGACTGATCGTCCTTCTCCCCCGACATCACTGACATCATCCACTCTACAATGGCGTCACGTGAAACGTTAGATTGTTGTTCCTCTTCCCTCTGTGTGATTCTTGTATGTCTTGTCTCTACAGCTGGAGTTCTTGATGATGAATATTTATCATGCCGTAAGTATAAATGTGACCCGTGTACATGTTCCATATATCGCTCCCCTGTATATACATAAAGATCAGACATTGTTACAGAAAACATTTATCACATCCAGATAACTATTCATTGTAAAGTGGCCAACAGTGGATTTGTCAAGTGCGAGATGATCTGGGGTGACCACGGTTTTCTATCCTTTAAACCCTTCCCGCACCTTGACGTAACTGCACATCAAGATGAACAGTAACTTTGCGGTTATGTCTGTAATTTGACAGTTAACCGTTCATCGCCGCTGATTTCGGCAGTTAACCCCTTTGATGTGGCAGTCGATTGCGATCGATGCATTTACGGAGTTTAGCGGAGATCAGCAGCCCCCACGTGAAATCATGGGGGCTGGCGATGGTACCCATGGCAACCAGACGCCAGACAGACAATGGCTTCCGGGCTGCCATATACAGAAGCCTATGAGGACCAGCCACTGCTGGTTCTCCGAGGCTTCCTCTCAGAGTGTCTGTCACGTCACAATGACAGAATACATTACACTACGTAGGTAGTGTAATGTGTTCCAGCAACGATCAGAGCTGCAAGTCTAAGTGTCCCCTAGTGGGACAAGTAAAAAAAGTTAAAAAAAAATAATAAAAATGTTTTATAAAAGTTTAAAAATAAAAGTGATTAGTTACATCAACAACATTTTTTTCCCTATAATAAGTCTTTTATTATAGGGAAAAAATGAATACGTTTAAAAGTACACAAAATATACAATGAAAAGTGATCAAAAAGTCGCATACATGCCAAATTAGTACCAATAAAAACTACAACCCATCCCGCAAATAACAAGCCCTTACACAGTGTTTTTGACATAAAGATAAAAAAGTTAAGGCTCTCAGAATATGGTGACAAAAAAAATTAATTATTTTAAAAAAAAAGTGATTTTATTGCGCAAACGCTGCAAAACTTAAAACAAAAATCTATATACATGGTATCGCCATAATCGTATCGACCCGCATAATAAAGTAATATTGTCATTTATAGTGGAGGGTAAACGCCCTAAAAAAAGAATAAAAAACATTGTCAGAATTGCTGGTTTTTGGTCAGCTTGCTTGATAAAAAAAACACGCATGTACCCCAAAATGGTACCAATGATAACTACAGATTGCCCCGCAACAAATAAGCCCTCACACTGCTCCGGTGAAGAAGAAATAAAGAAGTTCTGGCCCTCAGAATATGGCGATGCAAAATTTGTAGAGTGTCCAAAAGCACCATTTATCAGTGCGACACCAGGCAATGCTAATTTTTGCAAATGTTCTCAAAATTTCGGTGTATTTCACACATAAATATTAAATTTATCGACAACATTTTTTTACGAACATAAAGTACAATATGTCACAAGAAAACAATCTCAGAATCTCTTGGATAGGTAAAAGCATTCCCAGGTTATTACTACATAATGTAATGTCGGGGTAGGGAAACAGACAAGTGAGCCCTAATCTACCCGCCACTCAGTCCCTGCCTACTTGCAACGACCCGCCCTAGGCGACGGGTTACAACTGGGCGACGGTCCCTACACTCAATAGGTGCACGACAGACAAACAGACAAGGGTACAAAGAAGTCAGGGAAATGGGGAAGTTGCCCACGGGAACACCGTGAGCAACAAGCGAGGTGAACGAGCCGAGTCAAACCAGGAGATGAGCGAGGTACAAAAACGCAGAGCAGAAGAGTGGTCAGAAAAGCCAAGGTCAATCACAAGCAGAGGATCAGTAGTTCAAGAAGCTGCAGCAGGGCCAGGAAACCAACAGAGAAGAATCACAAGCAAAGGAGGAACAGGAAAGGCAGGTATAAATAGACAGAGGGCGGGAGCTAGCTCCGTCTGGCCAGGCTGTGATAGGCTCTCCCACTCCTAAGCCTGCCATCCTGGGTGGTGGAAGATGGAGTCAGTCTCACAGACATAGAAGCAGGTGCAGACTGATTACCTATGGGCGTATCCACAGAAGTTGTGTCTGGCAGATCCTTTACACATAAGGTAAAACATGTCAGATTTGAGAAAATCGGCTTCGTCCTGAAGGCCAAAACAGGCTCAGTGCTGAAGGGGTTAAAGTGACACTCCGCTTTTAGCTGATAATGTAACGTTTGCTGGGAAATGTTGAGTTTATTAATCTGGTGCCCTCGGTTTTGCTTTTGGTGCCTTTGAGCCACAGTTTCCCAGGCCCCCTCTTTTGTCATTCAAGCTGGCTGCCGTGGTTTACAGACTACCCAATGCACACTGCGCTCTAATAGTCTGAGACACTCTCCCCTGCTAGTTATGGTCATGTAAGCGCTGCTCACGTGGTTTCTAGCGCTGCTTACATGACCAGAACTAGCCAATCAGATAACAGGGGAGAGTGTGTCAGACAACCAAAGCGCAGTGTGCATTAAGTAGTCTGAGAAGCGCTGGATTATAGAAGAGGGGGCACAGTAAACGCAATGAAAAAATAATTAAAACCACCAGAATTGCTGTTTTTTGTTCAACTTAGCTCCCCAAACAATTGATCAAAAAGTTGCATGTACCCCATAATGGTACCAATAAAAACTAAAGCTTGCCCTGCCAAAAAATATGCTATAAAAAGTTCAGGACCGGGCTATTTTGATCATTCAGGACCAGACACTGTTTAGCCCCTTTTAGCACATGTTAATTAATGGCTATAACTTTTTTATTTGTTGGGCTAACTACGTGATTTTTGTGACGTTTTTTTTCCGTAGATAATGCAGGTTTCTTTTTTTATCATTTTTATACACACCTTTTTTGCTATTTTAGAATTTTTATTCGTAAAGTTTGAAAATAATAGTAAAAAAATAAGCTGTTTTAAGTTTCAGCTATTTGTTTTTGGTAATAACATAGTTTTACCCTAAAATAGACCCAATTTGTGATCGACATTGTCTACCATAAATGTTAATATATTACATGTCTATATTAGGGTAATTGGGTCAGCGCTTGCGTTACAAAGATGATTGGCAGGGGGGAACGTTACAGGGGAAATCAGCCCTCTCATAGTGACTATTGTCACTAATAGGGCTGTGCTTTGTCTAGTTAGACCCAACAGCAGTCTGTCAGTAACGGCACCCGGCGATCATGTGACCAGTCACATGATCACCTGGAGGAATAGAGATAGCGCTGCTGCTGCTGTCTCTATTCCTATACACAGCATTCATTGAGCGCTGTCTAAAAAGACATCAGAGAAGACAGAAGCAATGAAAGCTGCTTCTATCCTCTCCTCAGGGTCCCTGGCAGTCACTGTCAGCCGGAGACCCGACATTCAGCTGCCCGATCGCGTGGGCAGCAAGTTAAAACCCGAGCCGTAAAAAGTCTATGGCTCGGGTTTTAAGGACCCTGACCGCTGGCCGTAAAAACACAGCCAGCGGTCGGGAACCAGTTAAAAAGTTATGGCTCACAGAATACGGTGACACAAAACATTTTGTTAACAAATAGTTTTTTCTTTGTAAAAGTGGTAAAACATACATTTGGTAGAATTGTAATTGTATCAAACCGTACAACAAAGTTAACTTGTAGTTTTTACCGCATGATGACCGCCGTAAATACGAAAGCCATAAAACCCAAGCGGTCCCACTGTGCTTTGCCTATTGAACCCCACAAATATTTTTTTTTGCAGTTTTTACTATACATTATATGATATAATAAATGATGTCGCAAAAAGGACAACTCGTCCTGCAATAAACAACCCCCTATGTGGCAATATTGATGGAAAAATAAAAAAGGTCTGACTTTTGGAAGGCGCGGAGGGAAAAACAAGAATGAAGATCCTAAAATTACTGCTTCTCCAAGGGGTTAAAACCCACCGATATAAATTAAAAAATAATGCTAAGACACATGTACCCCAAAATGGTGCTATTAAATAATATAACTTGTCCTGCAAAATAAAAAAACAAAACCTCATATGTACGTAAAAAGAAAATATTATTATGGCTGTCAGAGCACCCTGAGGGAAACATTTCATTGCGGCCCCTTCGGTTAGAACAATAGGACAATGAGCCCCTTAGGGTGGTCTTATACGGCCCGACGTGGACCCTGAAAACGAGCACTGATCAACCAGACAGTTCATGGATCGTCGCTCGTTTGTTCCTTACACAAGGATCTATGTATGAAGACGAGCACTGGTTACTCCGATCACTGGTCCCCATACATTATTATCATGATGGGGGGTGCGTCTTCTTGATTACACAGGGAGATTTGCTGCCGATAAGATAATATTTTCTGCTACATAAATGATACGATCAGCAGATGAACGAGCGTTTACACAGGGAGATGGTCGGGAACGAGCTTTCTATTAACGCTTGTTTGCCCGATAATTGGCCCGTGTAAAAGGCCCTTAGACCCTGCGCATGTGCAGAGGATGTTTGGCCGGCAGAGATCACTCCCGGGATCCGGACACTTGTTCTCCCTAGGAAAAATATTTATGATAATTTATACTTGTTATGTGACTTTAAGAGAACATTCAGTAACTTGCATACACGGCAATCAATGATGAGAGTAGTGGAACGTGACCAAACTGGTGGCAGAAGCCGAGTGTCATTTAGGGATTTATTTTTAGGTGGGACCACAGCTGAACTCAGTCTCCTATACTGTATGGTAGGTTCAGGAATTTTGAGACAGATTTTGAATTTCCAGCGTTGTTTGATGGTCTTTTTCTTCACATTTTCTGCGATGTCTTTTGCACACATTTTTATAAGCAATTGAAGAAAATGTAAAAAACACCGGCAAAAAATGCTCCAAACGAGCGCCGCAGGTTTTTTCTGCCTGCCAATGATTTCAATGGCAGGTAAGTGGCTGAAACCGTTTGAAGATAGTGCATGGCGCTTTTTTTTTCCGCAAGCGTCCAAAAGTTGCCCTGAAAAAAAATCTCTGCCTCAAATTGAAATGAATGGGGGTCGATTTGGGGTGCTTCTTGGTGCTGATTACGACACAGTTTCCACATCAAAATCAGTTCCAAAAAAATGCAGTGTGAACCGACGCATAAAGCGACTACTTAATTCCAGCTGAAAATTTAACGTTTGCTGGGAAATGTCTAGTTTATTTGTCGGGTGTCCTCCGTTTTGCTTTTTATGCCTTTGAGCCACCAATTCCCGGGCCCCCACTTCTGTCATTCAATATGGCTGATCTGTCATTGTCAGACACAATGATCTGTTCCCCTCATCATATGTAGACTGATCGTCCTTCTCCCCCGACATCACTGACATCATCCGCTCTATAATGGCGTCACGTGAAACGTTAGATTGTTGTTCCTCTTCCCTCTGTGTGATTCTTGTATTTCTTGCCTCTACAGCTGTAATTTCTTCTTTGGGATACAGTTTCTGTAAGTATAAATGTGACCCGTGTACATTCTCCATATATCGCTCCCCTGTATATACATAAAGATCAGACATTGTTACCGAAAACATTTATCACATCCACATAACTATTCATTGTAAAGTGTCCAACAGCGGATTTATCAAGTGTGACATGATCTGGGGGGGACCACGATCTTCTATCCTTTAACCCCTTCTCGCACCTTGAAGTAACTGCACATCAAGATGAACAGTAACTTCGCGCATCTCGACATGCAGTTACGCCTGTAATTTGACAGTTAACCGCCACGCGGTGCTACACTGCAGCGGCGGTTAACTTTGCAGGGTGTCTGCCTTGATTTCCCTGTCGCCGATCAGCAGCCCATCGCCGCTGATTTCGGCAGTTAACCCCTTCGATAAGGCGGTCGATTGCGATCAACGCATATAAGGAGTTTAGCGGAGATCAGCAGCCCCCACGTGAAATCACGGGGGCTGTCGATGGTACCCATGGTAACCGGACGCCAGACAGACAATGGCTCCCGGGCTGTCATGTACAGAATCCTATGAGGACCAGCCACTGCTGGTTCTCCGAGGCTTCCTGTCAGAGTGACTGTCACGTCACAATGACAGAATACATTACACTACGTAGTGTAATGTGTTCCAGCAACGATCAGAGCTGCAAGTCTAAGTGTCCCCTAGTGGGACAAGTAAAAAAAGTTAAAAAAAAATAATAAAAATGTTTTATAAAAGTTTAAAAATAAAAGTGATAAGTTACATCAACAAAAAAATGCTTTTTCTCCTATAGTAAATGTTTTATTATAGGAAAAAATGAACACGTTAAAAAGTACATATATTTGGTATCACCGCGTTTGTACTGACCCCAACTATAAAACTATAATGTTATTTTTCCTGCACGGTGAACACCCCAAAAAAATAAGTAAAAAAGAATGCAAGAATCACTATTTTTTGGTCACCACCGCTCCCAAAATATACAATAAAAAGTGATCAAAAAGTCGCATTCACGCCAAAATAATAATAACAACTGCAACCCGTCCGGCAAAATACTAGCCTTTACACAGCTTTTTTGACTGAAAATTAAAAAGTTATGGCTCTTAGAATATGGTGACACAAAAAATAAATTATTTTATAAAAAAAGTGATTTTATTGCCCAAACGCTACAAAACGTAAAAAAAAACTATATACATGGTATCGCCGTTATCGTATCGACCCGCAGAATAAAGTAAAATTGTCATTTATAGCGCAGGATGAACACCATAAAAAAAAAAAGAATAAAAACCATTGTTAGAATTGCTGGTTTTTGGTCAGCTTGCTTGCAAAAAATGTAATAAAAACAGATGAAAAAAAAAATTACATGTACCCTAATATGGTACCAATGAAAAGTACAGATTTTCCTGCAACAAATAAGCCCTCCCACGGCTCCGGTGAAGAAGAAATAAAGAAGCTCTGGCTCTCAGAATATGGCGATGCAAAATGTGCAGAGTGTCCAAAAGAGGATAAGATCGGGCACATTTATCAGTGCGACACCGGCCACATATCTGCGGATTATTATTTATTTACCACATTATTATACCCTCTTATTATACCACTGATGTTCTCCACACAGCTTACATTTGCCCCCACATTATAAACTGAAATACCAGCAAAACGCCAAACAGAACTACTACCAAGCAAAATCTGCGCTCCAAAAGCCAAATGGCGCTCCCTCCTTTCTGAGCCCTACAGCGTGCCCAAACAGCAGTTTACGCCCACAGATCTGGCATCTCTATACCCGGGAGAACCCGATTAATATTTGATGAGGTATGTGTCTTCAGTGACACAAACTGTGCACAACATATTGTGCACTCAAATGGCATATCAGTGGAAAATGTTAATTTTCACTCCGCAACACCCTTGCACATTAACCCCTTCATGCACTACGACTTAATAGCATGTTGTTGTGTGCGGGGGGGGGGAGGGGGTGGGGTTGTATGGAGCGGGCTTACGCACTGAGCCTGTGCCACACATTGCGGGTGTCAGCTGTGTATTACAGCTGACAACCGGGACTAACGGATAGGAACAGCGATTGCGCTGTTACAGGAGCTTGTAATAATGACAATATACTGCAATACATTAGTATTGCTGTGTATTGTACCAGTGATCTAATGATCGCTGGTTCAAGTCCCCTAGGGGGGACTAATAAAATGAAATAAATATTTTTTCACAATTGTTTCACTAAAGCAATGTGAAAAATAAAAAAAAATACACAAAATTGGTATCGCTGCATCCGTAAAAGTCCGAACTATTACACTATACCATTATTTAACTCACACGGTGAACGCTGTAAATAATACAGAATTTAAAGCGCCAAAATTGCTGTTTTTTGATCACCTCAGCTCTAAAAGAAATGTTAATAAAAAGTGTTCAAAAAGTTGTATGTACCAAAAAATGGTACCAATAAAAACTACCATAGGTCCCGCAAAAAATGAGTCCTCACAAAACTTTATTGACGGAAAATTAAAAACGTTATGGCTCTTGGAATGCAGGGAGTGAAAAACAAAAATAAAAATGCAAAAAATGGATCAGTACAGAAAGGGTTAATTAATTTCTAATAAAAAAGCATTTTTGGGGTATTCTGCCGTACTCAGGAGAAATTGCTTTACAAATGTTGGGGTGCTTTTTCCTCCTTTATTATTTGTGAAAATTCAAAAAATCAACATTTTAGTGGGAGTAATGTTGATATTCATTTTCACGGCATAATTTTAAAAAATTCTTTAAAAGACCTGTGGGGTCTAAATGCTCACTATACCCCTAGATAGATTCCTTAAGTGGTGTAGTTTCCTAAATGCGGTCACTTTTGTGGTATTTTCACTGTTTTGGTCTCTCAGGGGCTTTGCAAATGCGACATGACACCCAAAAAACATTCCAGCAAAATCTTTGCTCCAAAAGTCAAATAGCGCTCCTTCCCTTCTAAGCCCCGCTGTGGGTTCAAATAGCAGTTTATTACCACATATGGTAATAATCGGGATAAATTGCTTTAAAAATTCTGGGGTGTTATTTCTCCTTTATGCCTTGTAAAAATTAAAAATGTATATGTTTTTTCAGAAAAAAAGTAGATTTTCATCTTCACAGACTAATTAAAATACATTTAGCATAAAAACTGTGGGGTCAAAATGCTAACTATACCCCTAGATAAATTCATTGAGGGGTGTAGTTTCCAAAATGGGGACACTTATTATTTTTTTACTGTTTTGGCACCACAAGACCTCTTCAAACTTGACATGGTGTCTAAAATATATTAAAGAAAAAGGAGGCCCCAAAATCCTCTAGGTGTTCCTTTGCTTCTGAGGCCGGTGCTTCAGTAAAGTAGCACACTAGGGCCACATGTGGGATATTTATAAAAACTGCAGAATCTGGGCAATATTTATTGAGTTGGATTTCTCGTGTAAAACCTTCTGTGTTACAGAAAAACTGTATTACAAATGAATTTTAGCAAAAATAAATGAAATTTGTAAATTTCACCTCTACTTTGCTTTAATTCCTGAGAAACGCCTAAAGGGTTAAAACACTTTCTGAATGCTGTTTTGAATACTTTGAGGGGTGGAGTTTTCAAAATGGAGTGAGTTATGGGTTCTTTTTAATATATAAGGCCCTCAAAGCTGCTTCAGAACTGAACTGGTCCCTGAAAAAATGGGCTTTTGAAATTTTCTTGAAAATATGAGAAATTGTTGCTAAAGTTCTAAGCCTTGTAACGTCCTAGAAAAAGAAAAGAATGTTCAAAAAATGATGCAAATATAAAGTAGACATATGAAATAGTAAGTTTTGTGTGGTATTAGTGTCTGTTTTACAAGCAGATACATTTAATTTTAGAAAAATGCAAATTTTTGCAGATTTTCTCGAAGTTTCTGTGTTTTTCACACATAAATATTAAATTTATCGACAATTTTTTTTTACGATCTTAAAGTACAATATGTCACGAGAAAACAATCTCAGAATCACTTGGCTAGGTAAAAGCATTCCCAGGTTATTACTACATAAAGTGACACATGTCAGATTTGAGAAAATCGGCTTCGTCCTCAAAGCCAAAACAGGCTCAGTCCTGAAGGGGTTAAAGTGACACTCCACTTTTAGCTGATAATGTAACGTTTGCTGGGAAATGTTGAGTTTATTTATCTAGTGTCCTCCGTTTTGCTTTTGGTGCCTTTGAGCCACAGATTCCCAGGCCCCCTCTTCTGTCATTCAAGATGGCTTCCGCGGTTTACAGACTACCGAATGCACACTGCGCTCTAATAGCCTGAGACACTCTCCTATGCTAGTTCTTGTCATGTAAGTGTTTTCTAGCGCTGCTTACATGACCAGAACTAGCCAATCAGATAACAGGGGAGAGTGTGTCAGACAACCAAAGTGGAGTGTGCATTAAGTAGTCTGAGAAGCGCTGTGACCATCTTGGATGATAGAAGAAGGGGCACGGTAAACGCAATGAAAAAATAATTAAAACCGCCAGAATTGTTGTTTTTTGGTCCACTTAGCTCCACCAAACAATTGATCAAAAAGTCGCATGTACCCCATAATGGTACCAATAAAAACTAAAGCTTGCCCTGCCAAAAAATAAACTATAAAAAGTTATGGCTCACAGAATATGGCGACACAAAACATTTTGTTAACAAATATTTTTTCTTTGTAAAAGTGGTAAAACATAAAAAAATATAAATTTGTTATAATTGTAATTGTATCAACCCGTAGAACAAAGTTAACATGTAGTTTTTACCGCACGATGACCGCAGTAAATACGAAACCCATAAAACCCAAGCGGTCACACTGTGTTTTGCCTATTGAACCCCACAAATAATTATTTTGCAGTTTTTACTATACATTATATGATATAATAAATGATGTCGTAAAAATGACAACTCGTCCTGCAATAAACAACCCCCTATGTGGTAATATCGATGGAAGAATAAAAAAGTTATGACTTTTGGAAGGCGCGGAGGGAAAACTAAAAATGAAGATCCTAAAATTGCTTCTTCTCCAAGGGGTTAGTACCCACCAAAATAAATTAAATAAATAATGCTAAGATACATGTACCCCAAAATAGTGCTATTAAATAATATAACTTGTCCTGCAAAAGAAAAAAAATAAGACCTCATATGTACGTAAAAATAAAATATTGTTATGGCTGTCAGAGCACCTTGAGGGGAAAATTTCATTGAGGCCCCTTGGGTTAGAACAATAGGACATTGAGCCCCTTAGGTCATACCTCCCAACCGTCCCAGATTCAGCGGGACAGTCCTGGATTCTGGGTGTTGTCCCGCTGTCCCAGGCGGCCGGGGGTATGTCCCACTGTCAACTGTAGGTCGCAAATACAGTTGAAACCAATGCTGAAGCAAGGAACCGTCAGCTCCCTGCTTCAGCATTAGTTCAGAGGGAGCTCCTCCGCTCGCCAAGGACTCCCCGGGCACAGTGCTACTTTAACTAGTGGCAGAAGCAGAGTGGCATTTAGGGAGTTATTTTTAGATGGGACCACAGCTGAACGGCGGTTCTACATCCTTTATGGTAAATTCAGGAATATTGAGGCAGGTTTTGAATTGCCAGCGTTGTCTGACGTTTTTTTTTCACGTTTTCCAAAGTGTCTTTTTCCCCCATTTTTATAAGTCGTTGAAGCTAATGCAAAAACTGCAGCAAAAAATGCCCCAAACGAGCGCGGCATGTTTTTTCTGCCTTCCATTTACTTCAATGGCAGATAACAGGCAGAAACCGCTCGAAGATAGTGCATGGAGCTTTGGTTTTTTTCGGCAAGCGGCAAAAAGTTGCCCGGGAATAAGAAAAAAATTATGGGGGTTGAGTTGGGGTGCTTCTTGGCGCTTATTCCGAAACAATTTCCCCATCAAAACCAGTGCCAAAAAACATTGTGTGAACTGACCCTTAAAGCAACTATTCATTTCTAGCTGAAAATGAAACATTGGCTGAGGAATGTCGAGTTTATTTACCTGGTGTCTTCTGTTTTGCTTTTTGTATCTTTGAGCTGCCGATTCCTGGACCCCTCTTCTTTCTTTCAAGATGGCT
This sequence comes from Rhinoderma darwinii, assembly GCF_050947455.1. Lineage (NCBI taxonomy): Eukaryota > Metazoa > Chordata > Amphibia > Anura > Rhinodermatidae > Rhinoderma > Rhinoderma darwinii. The sequence goes on from NC_134689.1 coordinate 421,671,464, forward strand.
GCCGCAGTTTACAGACTACCCAATGCACACTGTGTCTAGTAGTCTGAGACACTCTCCCCTGCTATCCGATAGACTAGCGCTGCTCACGTGATATCTAGTGCTGCTTATATGAACAGAAGTAGACAATCACATAGTAGCGAAGAGAGTGTCCCGGACTACCAAAGTGCAGTTTGCCTGACCTGTGTATTAAAGACAGAGTCTAATACTTACCCCTAAAACTAGACTTACCATCTCAAGACTGACTCTTTCCGTTAACCCCTCCTTCCCTAACAAATTACACGAGACATTGCGTGGGGTGGAATATGTGGGCTACGGCAGCCTCTATTATTGAAAATACCACAATTTAAATAAATAAATAACTAATTTCCGTAATAAATACAATATACAAAAATACCAAACAGTGCAAATCAATTTACAGGATCCAAGGTCTTTGAGGGGCATAACTTTTATACAGTATATAGATAGTTTTTTTCCCGCCACACCACGCCGGCTCGGGGGTTGACAAATATGCTAGTGATACTGTAACCAAGCCAGGAACCATCAATCCCACTCCTTCACTTAAATCTCCCCCATACTCCCATGATGGTCCCCCAAGGACCTGCATTCTAACTGCCCTCAAAGACCTTGTACCTGCCACAATGAACATGTGTGACTTCTCACTCATGTGAGTCCTGCCACACCTTCACTGCCAATTCAATGCCACCTTGGACACCTAACGCCCATAAGTCACAACCAACATCGTTCAGATGCACCCCATCTAAATGCCGTAAGACCGGATTAGGAGACTCCAAATCTGGGTGTCGGAGAACAATACCACCATTTCTGGAAATAAATTTGGAGACCACTTTTTATTGAACATAGCCCTGGCCCTGTTTAATCAACCCACGGATCTAGCTTGTCTCCATTGGAGACGGGATAAATTTCATGTCCCTGATTAAATCCCTGGATGTCCAAATGCCTAAGTCATTCCATCCCAAATTAAGAACTAAGATGTCGGGGGGGGGGGGGGGGGAGTTCCATTCTGGCGTAAAAATTGAGTTCTGGTAACAAACCGCTCCACAGCATCCCTCTAATTTCTAGCGATCTGATATTGGTCTCTGAGAGGACGAACCCGAGTTGTCGTCCGTTCTGTTGCACGTTAGCTCTGAACGCTCCCCAATGCACAGACGAGTAACCCATTATCCACACGAGACAGGGTCCAAGAGCTAATTAGAGAATAAAAACAACGTAAAAGAAAAGGAATAAAAGAAAGCAAAGTAATGGTTAAACGATCAAGGGAGGTCCCACATACGACAGATACCTGCTGGATTCCCACTGCCCTATCTGTTTCAACACATGCTCAGGCATACCTCATCTAGCCGCTTCCATTGCCGCACCTATCCCGAAGGAATGTGAAGCAAAGTCACGAGGTTGAAAATCTAGAAGGGCCAATCCCTTCCGAAACACAGCAACAGAAACTTCACAAAACGCAACGCTGAGTGAAGGGGAGATCCCACAGATATTCCAGACATACTGCTGGAAGCCGATCCGCCTCTGGTGCCAAACCTCGGTACTGGTCCAACTGAAAACGAGAGAGTGAGTCAGCAATATTGTTCTGTATCCCTGGGACATGACGAGTGCATAACCAAACATTGGAAATTAAACACTTCAACACAAGCGCCCGAAGAACATTCACGACAGGGGGAAAAGATGCAGTCAGGGTGTTAATGCACCACCTCCATATTGTCACAATGAACACCCAATCTCCTATTAGCAAACACCAAACATCCACTGCTACCAATATAGGGAAAAACTTTAACAAGACCAAATTACGGGTAAACCCTGCTTCTTTGCAGTGGTCTGGCCATTCATCCGCCATTCAGTGGCCTTGAAAAAACGCACCAAAAGCAACCGAATCTGACTCATCCGTAAAAAACTCTAAATCCACATTCTCGACCCAGTCATCCAACCACAGAGATTTACCATTATACTGCTGTAAGAAGTCTTTCCAAACAGACAAATAGGCCCGATGAGCGGCCTACAAGTGAATAAAATGCAGCGGCTCTTTATTCCCGTCGACAAAAAAACACTGCCTATGGGGATAATTCTACATGCGAAGACTAGCTTACCCAGCAACGATTACAGCGGGCGTAAGCGAACCTTCTTAGCCGACCTTACTGAGTCTATGGTAGATCTAACATCTATTAATTTATCCTCTGGTAATCTGCATTCCATTGCTACAGAGTCTAAATCAATTCCCCAAAAACTAATGACCGTGGTCGGTCACTCCGTTTTCAGGGGTTTTACCCAAAAAAAAACGGTAACCTGCTCTACTTTATGCAGTAAAACTGAACAAACATGGGAATCAGCTGGGCCAATACTCAAAAAATCATCCAGGTAGTGCACAATGGAGTTCAAACCTGACTCCACAGTGACTACCCATTCTAGAAAAGTGCTAAAGGCTTCAAAGTAGGAACTGGATAGGGAACAACCCATAGGACGACAGCAATGCACAAAGTATTTCTCTTCCCATTTACAACCTACCAGATGGAATGAATCTGGGTGCACCGGTAGGAGTCGGAATACGGATTCAATATCCGTTTTTACCATGAGGTCCCCAGACCCACTCTGACACACCAAGTCAATTGCCTTGTCAAAAGTACCGTACGTTACTGCAAATAATTAATCCCCTATATCGTCATTTACCGACTGAGCCACTGTGAAGGATAAGTGCTGTATGAGGCACAACTTATTCAGCTCTTTCTTCGGCACCACGCCCAGAGCAGAAACCCGAAGATACGACCAAGGGGGGTCATCAGAGGGTCCTGCTATGCGACCCAAGGCAACTTCTTTGACTAACTTTCAGCAACAATTTCTGGATGCTCCCTAGCTGAACTTAAACTATGGGGACACTGCAACGAAACATGAGAGGAAAAGGAGATTTTAGAGCCACTGGTGAAACCCTCATGGAAAAGATTTGCTGCCACCGTATCAGGTTACCTATTTAGGTACGGGATAATCCTGTCTACTCTCACTGGAGATTTCCCCTTTCTTCGCGGGGTCAGTGGTACAAGACTTCCGCATTTAAAACATCTGGAGTGATTATGGGATCCCCCACACAAGGAACATTCATGCTTGATCCAGCATGAAATTCCGAAACGGCATTAACCCTCATTGAATTGCCAACAACATCCTGGTCGAGAGGGAACCGAGGAACCAGAACTGGAGGGGATTTGGCCGGAACCAAGTCGTCTGGCCCCCCACGAAAGGGATGCCTTACGCGAGCTGCTACCATAATGCGCATCCACATGACGAGCGAACCACCTTACATTGGAGGAACTACTCATCATATCTCAACCATGCTATGCCACCATAGACCCTATAGGCTACAAATATAGCATCCATGTAGCAGAACAGTGAAAAACAGTGTTGGGGGGTCTCATTCACCTACAACACTAGCCAGAATCTCAAATGTTTGGAGACAATTAGAAATGGTCCGCAGTGTCATCCGATACCGCCGCTTTTCTTCATCCTCCTTTTTAGAGTCGTCCAATCTAACTTTATCTAAGTTAAATTTTTCCAAAGGAAGCAAAGAGAAGATTTCCATGTACTCATCCTTCCAAATCTTGTCCTTCATTTTCATTTTTAAATGAGCCCATTAAGGACCTTCAGAACAAACATAAACCTCATTATGGGCAGCGACGTCCAGACGCACTTCCTCGGGCCTAGACGTTTCCAGCCCCTGAGCCCCGACAAAGTCGTTAAAGGAGCTTCTGTTGATAAACAAATCAGCCTTCAATTTTCAGTACAATAAAAGAACACACTTCGGCACATGTCTGCCTCATGTAAATCTATAGGTACTGTACGGTATATGTCTGGATATTTTTTGATATTTAGATGTATACTGACAACTGTATGGAGAAGAATGGTGTGAATAAAGCCCAAACTGTTACCCTTATAATATGTAGACTGCTCGTTCTTCTCCGTTCACATCACTTACATTATCTACAATAAAATGGCATCAAGTAAAACATTAGATTGTTTATCCTCAGCCTTCTGTGTGAATCTTGTATTTCTTGTCTCTACAGCTGGAGATCACTTTCTAGACAGACACGAACAGGATCTGATTAAAAGAATAAAAATTGTGCGTCCAGTTATAAATGATCTGTGCCGTAAAGGTCTGGTGACAGGAGAAGAGCGGGATCATTTAGGAATGTTAACGTCTGAAGACCTGCTGATGAGACGTCTGTATGATATTATCAGGGACTGGGATGACGATGACAAAGAGAAGGTTTATGTCACTTTGTATCAGTACAATCCCAGCATCATTGATGACCTGAAAATGCTGGAAGATTCATCGAAATTAGTACAACAGAGTAAGTGATAATGTGACCTGTTTGTATTTATCCGCATATATTGCTCTCCTCCTCTGTGTAGAAACACAAATAATATTTTCATTAAGAAATTTATTTTAAATAAAAAATATATCACTTTGTAAAAGAAAACTAAAACCTAGAAGTTATTGATAAAAGTGAAGAGAAGAACAACTTACCCTCTCATGACCCTATAGACCAGGAATCCACAAGATTTTTCTACTAAGGCGTCAACAGCAAGAACGTGGGGATGCCTGGACCTCATGAATAGTCAAAGTCTATAGCAGAATTACAAACTGCTCAATGTACACCGTGTTCCAAATTATTATGCACATTGGATTTAAGTGTCATAAACATTTAATTATTAGTTTTTCAATGAAACTCATGGATGGTATTGTGTCTTAGGGCTCTTTGGATCATTATAATCAATCTCAGACACCTGTGATAATTAGTTTGCCAGGTGTGCCCAATCAAAGGAAAACTACTTAAGAAGGACGTTGCACATTATTAAGCAGGCCACAGGTTTCAAGCAATATGGGAAAGAAAAAGGATCTCTCTGCTGCCGAAAAGTGTGAAATAGTGCAATACTGTAGCGCCCATGGCCGCGGGCCGTCGGGTTTACTCACCTCCCGACGCCCGCAGCCATGGATCTGTGAGCGCTGGCCTCCGTCTCCCTCCTAGGAGATGCCAGAGCTCACTTCCGCTCCGTTCGGCTGGGTCCCGTAGGGTGCGCGCGCACGCTCGTGCCCGGCCTTAAAGGGCCAGCGCGCGCAATTAGGAAATCGTCATCACAATCAACTGCCACGATTTTCTGGTCTATAAGAAGGCCCCTGGCCTTCTAATCCTTGCCTGAGCGTTGTTAGTCTTTCCCAGTCTGTCTCGCAAATGGTCCCTTAGTGTCTCCCGTTCCAGCTGTTACCCGTGCCCTGTTACCGTTCCTGTATTCCGTATTGTTCCTGTGCCTACCCACGTCAAGTGCCATCTGCCACGTCAAGTGCCATCTGCCACGTCAAGTGCCATATGCCACGTCAAGTGTCATCTGCCACGTCAAGTATCTACCGCTTCATTGGATACTGCCCGCCACGTCTGGCGCCACTTGCCGCACCTGCCTCCATCCGTGCTGAAGCCACAGCCACCGTCCGGACTATTTTCAGGTACCCAAGCATTACTGTCTGCCATTTACATCCACATAGACTGTGACCTGGTCAGCTGCATCCCCGCTATGGCGGAGCGGCCTAGTGGGTCCACATACCCTGTGCCCGTGACAGTACGCTCAGGCCATGGAACCCGCTGGCCAGCCCAAGACCCCAGCACAGAAGATTCAGACAGAGATGCATGACCTACGCACACGTCAGGATCAACTTCTTGAGGCGGAGAATTCTACCCCCAGTTCTTCCCCCTGAAGCTGTTGCCGTGCCACTGCCTGTTGCTCCCCCTGTTTGTTCCGGATCCTCAGTTCCTCTGCCTCTTCCTCCTCGCTACAACGGTGACCCCAGAGCATGTAGAGGATTTCTCAATCAATGCACGGTGCATTTTAGGCTACGGCCTCATCTCTTCCCCTCCGAGGAGGCCAAAGCGGCATTTATTATCTCCCTCCTCGCTGGCAAGGCCCTCGCATGGGCGAACCCAATCTTGGAGCAACAAGGACCTGTATCCTCGGACCTTGCCTTGTTCCTGCAGTCCTTTCGTTCCGTGTTTGAGGAGCCGGGTCGAACATCCTCTGCCGCAGCCACTCTGTTGACCCTCAAGCAAGAAGGCTCCACAGTAGAGGAGTATGTGATCTCCTTCCGTACCCTAGCAGCCGAGCTGGCATGGAACAATGAGGCACGGGTGGCGACCTTCTGGCAGGGACTGTCCTCTCACATCAAGGACGAACTGGCAGCCCGCGACCTTCCTTCTACCTTGGATGCCCTCATCCTGTTAGCCACCCGGGTTGATATGAGAATCCGGGAGCGCTCTCAAGAGGTTCGTCAGGAGAGCCGGGCCCACAGACCAACACCCTCTGCCCAGAGACCACTATTGTCCACTGCTAGTGCGCTACCTGAGGAACCCATGCAGGTAGACAGAGTCCAGTTATCTGAACAGGAGAAGCAGCGCAGACGCTCCTCTGGACTTTGTATGTATTGTGGCCTCAAGGGTAATTTTGTGTGCCAATGCCCACAGAAAGCGGGAAATGCCAGTACCAAGGGTTGGTCGGAGAGGCAACTCTAGGTGGAACGTCTCCAAACGTTAAAACCTCTTCCAAATTATCGATACCTGTGGCCATCGTCACCGGACAGACATCACATCCTTCCTCCGCCTATCTTGACTCTGGAGCGGCTGCTAATTTTATCCACCAGGATCTAGTGGATCGATTTCAACTACCCACAGTCCGTCTGGAGAGACCCCTGGCAGTAGCCTCTGTGAATGGTCTACCGTTGCCTGATCCGATCATGCTAATCACTGAGCCCTTGACACTACGGGTCGGAGATCTTCACTCGGAACAGATCTCCTTCCTGGTACTACCCAAGGCTATCAATCCTATCCTGCTAGGTCTGCCATGGCTCCGTCTACACGCCCCGACACTCGACTGGAGTTCTGGAGAAGTTCTTCAATGGGGTCCCAGATGCCATAGCCATTGCCTGTCACAAGTTCGTCCTGTTGTGCCCACTCTGCCTCAGTCACTCTACGATCTACCTTCTCAGTATGCCAGTTTTGCGGATGTCTTTTGCAAACGAGAGGCTGAGACGTTGCCTCCACATCGGAATTATGACTGTCCCATTGAACTGGTTCCCAATGCTTCTCTTCCCCGTGGACGAGTATATCCTCTATCCTTGCCAGAGACTTTATCGATGTCAGCCTATATCAAGGAGAACTTGCAGAGGGGTTTTATTCAAAAATCTTCCTCCCCGGCCGGGGCAGGCTTCTTCTTCGTTAAAAAGAAAGATGGATCTCTCCGACCCTGCATTGACTACCGTGGTCTCAATCAGATCACGGTCAAGAACAAATACCCATTGCCACTTAATTCCGAGCTGTTTGATCGCATACGAGGAGCCAACATTTTTTCCAAGCTAGATCTGTGGGGGCCTATAATCTAATCCGGATTCGCCGGGGTGACGAATGGAAGACGGCATTTAACACCCGCGATGGGCACTACGAATACCTAGTGATGCACTTCGGACTGTGTAACGCTCCCGCAGTATTTCAGGAGTTCGTTAATGATATCTTCCGAGATCTCCTCTATGTCTGTGTTGTAGTTTATCTCGATGATATTTTAATTTTCTCCCCAGATCTGATGACCCATCGGAGGCATGTTCGTCAAGTTCTTCTGCGACTAAGAGAGAATCGCTTGTATGCCAAGTTAGAGAAACGCACCTTTGAAAAGAGGTCTTTGCCCTTCCTGGGCTACGTCATCTCGGATCAAGGCCTTAAGATGGACCCTGAGAAGTTAAAGTCTGTCCTGGAATGTCCACGTCCTCAAGGCCTAAGAGCCATACAGCGGTTCCTGGGTTTCGCCAATTTCTACCGGCAGTTTATACCGAACTTTTCTTCTCTGACGGCCCCCATCTCTACCCTTACCAAGAAGGGTGTGAACGCCAAGGTATGGACTCCAGAGGCAGAGTCCGCATTCATTAGCCTCAAGAAAGCCTTCACTTCAGCTTCGATCCTCCAACACCCTGACGTATCTCGGCAGTTCTCACTAGAAGTGGACGCTTCCTCTGTTGGTGCAGGCACACTTCTGTTCCAGAGGAGCTCCAAAGGAAAGGCAGTTGTATGTGGTTACTATTCAAGACTGTTTTCCTCTGCTGAGCGCAATTACTCCATTGGAGATCGGGAGCTACTGGCTATCAAATTGGCCCTGGAGGAGTGGAGACATCTTCTGGAGGGCGCTGCTCACCCCATCCTTATCTTCACCGACCACAAAAATCGTACTTACCTTCAGTCCGCTCAAAGACTGAATCCTCGTCAAGCCAGGTGGTCACTTTTCTTCACCCGTTTCCAATTTCTGCTCCACTACCGTCCCGCTGACAAGAATGTGAGGGCCGATGCCCTGTCCAAATCATTTGAGACGGAAGACACGGTGGAGTCCCTTCAGACGATCATAGACCCATCCTGCGTTGTCACCGCCAATCCTCTGCAGCTTAGAAATATCCCTCCGGGGAGAACTTTTGTTCGGTTGGCAGACAGAAAAAGAATTCTCCGCTGGGGACACAGTTCTAAACTAGCTGGTCACGCCGGTGTCCGTAAAACCCAAGACCTGATCGCTCGTCACTTCTGGTGGCCCACGCTACCTAAGGATGTTCTGGAGTTTGTCTCTGCTTGCACGGTGTGTGCCTCTAATAATGCGACTCACTCCAAGCCTGCCGGCCTGCTTCAACCCCTGCCTGTACCCAGTGCCCCCTGGCAGCACATCGCAATGGACTTCGTCACAGACCTTCCTCTCTCAGCAGGATGCAACACCATCTGGGTGGTGGTGGACCGGTTCTCTAAGATGGCACATTTTATCCCGCTGACCGGCCTACCCTCTGCTCCTCGTCTGGCGAGTCTCTTCATTCAGCACATCTTTCGCTTGCATGGCTTGCCTCTTCACATTGTGTCCGACCGGGGGGTTCAGTTTACCTCTAAGTTCTGGAGTGCCCTCTGTAAACTCCTGGATGTGAGTTTGGACTTTTCCTCTGCCTATCACCCCCAGTCCAATGGGCAAGTTGAGAGGATCAACCAGATCATGGAAAATTATCTCCGCCACTTCATCTCTTCACAGCACGATAACTGGGTACAGCTTCTTCCATGGGCCAAGTTTTCTTACAATAACCACACAAGTGAGTCCACTACTTCCACTCCGTTTCACATCGTGTACAGTCAACATCCCAGAGTTCCTCTTCCTGTATCAACTTCATCTCAGGTACCCGCTGCTGACTCTGCATATGGGGACTTCCTGCAAATCTGGCAACAGACCCGGTCCTCTATTTTGCTGGCGGTAGATCGCATGAAGCGAAAGGCAGATACCAAGAGAAGAGTGCCGCCTCAGTATCTTCCTGGGACTAAGGTCTGGCTGTCCTCTCGGAACATTCGCTTGAAGGTACCCTCATACAAGTTCGCTCCCAGGTTACTTGGCCCTTTCGAGATCCTGCAACAAATTAACCCTGTCTCATATAAACTGCGGCTGCCTCCTACCCTTAGAATCCCTAACTCCTTCCATGTGTCCCTCCTGAAACCAGTGGTCCTGAACCGCTACAGCAAGACTCCTAGTTCCACAGTTGCTTCCAGTGGTCCTTCTGATGTATTCGAGGTAAAGGAGATCCTGGACCGCAAGAGAGTAGAAGGAAGGACTTTCTATTTGGTGGACTGGAGAAGGTTTGGTCCTGAGGAGAGGTCCTGGGAGCCAGAAGAAAACCTCAGCGCCCCTACTCTTATTAAAAAGTTCTTCTCTCACTCTGGCCCCAAGAAGAGGGGGCGTAAGAGGGGGGATACTGTAGCACCCATGGCCGCGGGCCGTCGGGTTTACTCACCTCCCGACGCCCGCAGCCATGGATCTGTGAGCGCTGGCCTCCATCTCCCTCCTAGTAGATGCCAGCGCTCACTTCCGCTCTATTCGGCTGGGTCCCGTAGGTGCGCGCGCAAGGTCGCGCCCGGCCTTAAAGGGCCAGCGCGCAATTAGGAAATGGTCATCACAATCAACTGCCACAATTTCCTGGTCTATAAGAAGGCCCCTGGCCTTCTAATCCTTGCCTGAGCGTTGTTAGTCTTTCCCAGTCTGTCTCGCAAATGGTCCCTTAGTGTCTCCCGTTCCAGCTGTTACCCGTGCCCTGTTACCGTTCCTGTATTCCGTATTGTTCCTGTGCCTACCCACGTCAAGTGTCATCTGCCACGTCAAGTGCCATCTGCCATGTCAAGTGCCATCTGCCACGTCAAGTGCCATCTGCCATGTCAAGTGTCATCTGCCACGTCAGGTATCTACCGCTTCATCGGATACTGCCCGCCACGTCTTGCGCCACTTGCCGCACCTGCCTCCATCCGTGCTGAAGCCACAGCCACCGTCCGGACTATTTTCAGGTACCCAAGCATTACTGTCTGCCATTTACTTCCGCATAGACTGTGAACTGGTCAGCTGCCTCCCCGCTACGGTGGAGCGGCCTAGTGGGTCCACATACCCTGTGCCCGTGACAAATACCTTGGACAAGGTATGAAAACATTGGATATTTCAAGAAAACGTAAGCGTGATCATCGTACTTTGAAAAGATTTGTGGCTGATTCAGAGCACAGACGGGTTCGTTCAGATAAAGGCATAATGAGGAAGGTTTCTGCCAGACAAATTAATAGGATTAGGAGAGCAGCTGTTAAATGCCATTGCAAAGCAGCAAACAGGTATTTGAAGCCGCTGGTGCCTCTGGAGTCCCGCGAACCTCAAGGTGTAGGATCCTCCAAAGGTTTGCAAGTGTGCATAAAGCTATTATTCGGCCACCCCTAAACAATGCTCACAAGCAGAAACAGTTGCAGTGGGCTCAGAAATGCATGAAGACTAATTTTCAAACCGTGTTGTTTACTGATGAGTGCCGTGCAACCCTGGATGGTCCAGATGGATGGAGTAATGGATGGTTGGTGAATGGCCACCATGTCCCAACAAGGCTGCAACGTCAGCAAGGAGCTGGCAGAGTCATGTTTTGGGCTGGAATCATGGGGAGAGAGCTGGTAGGCCCCTTTAGGGTCCCTGACGGTGTGAAAATGACCTCTGCAAACTATGTAGAGTTTATGACTGACCACTTTCTTCCGTGGTACAAAAAGAAGAACCGTGCCTTCCGTAGCAAAATTATCTTCATGCATGACAATGCACCATCTCATGCTGCAAAGAATACCTCTGTGTCATTGGCTGCTATGTGCATAAAAGGAGGGAAACTCATGGTGTGGCCCCCATGTTCCCTTGACCTTAACCCTATTGAGAACGTTTGGAGCATCCTCAAGCAAAATATCTATGAGGGTGGGAGGCAGTTCACATCAAAACAGAAGCTCTGGGAGGCTATTCTGACATCCTGCAAAGATATTCAAGCAGAAACTGTCCAAATACTCACAAATTCAATGGATGCAAGAATTGTGAAGGTGATATCAGAGAAGGGGTCCTGTGTTAACATGTAACTTGGCCTGGTAAGTTTTTTTTTATTGAAAGAGCTTTTGATTTCTGTAAATATGACCTCCTGATGCTGCAAATTCAACAAATTACCATTTTAGTTCTCTTTACAACCTTTAAAATGTTTTGATCTCTGTTGTGCATAATAATGTGAAACAGTGCATTTTGAGTTTTTTACTTCTAAAAAAAAATCTGTTATCATTAGGAGATTTGTTCAATAAAATTTTCATTATACTCCAACGGTTGATGGCTTGAAGATTATACTGACTGTCATTTGCATCGACTATTTAGGAAAATCAGCGAAAAATAACATTTGCATAATAATTTGGAATGCGGTGTATTTGGGTAACCCCCCCCAAAAAATGTTAGGTCCTTTAATCCACCATGTGCACATATAGTCACTAAAAACGTCTTTGATTGTTAGGGGGTTTATAGGATTGTAACTTATTATTATAATTATTTTTTTGCTGAATTGAAGACATAATTTAGCAGCTTTCTCTACATGCTGACATCTGATTGGCTAATCAAGTGACATTAGATAGACTAAAGAACAACAGTGAATGTAATTGGTCAAAGTTCTCACTACAATTCCAGCCATCAGACTCATTCAGAAACAACAAAACCTCTTAGACTCATTTGATGCAAAGAAAGATTTCTTGTAAAATAACTCCATGGGACACTAAAAAGTAGGGAACATCATTTCTCCTGTGGAAATACTGTATATTGTAATATAACAGTGACTATTTCAAATGTTTGACTGAAGTTATTACTATTTTCAGAAGCAAGTAAAATCTCTGTGATGTCCCTGATGAAAGAAGATGACATGAGCTCTAAGGTAATATTATTATTATCTATTGAGATAATATATATATATAATATATATATATATATATACACGTCACTGTCAGGAATGGGTTCCCACAAACCGCAGTACAGTTACGTCGTAGTGATTTACGAGCTGGCTATTTAACCACTTAGATGCCACAGTAAATAGCAACCACAGCATCTAAGTGGTTTGTAGCCGGTCAGCACCACAGAGGCAGGAACTAATAGTTTTCCTGTCAGTGTAATACTAACAGTTATAATACATTGCACTAAATAAGTAGTACAATATAGCAGACTAGCTATCATGGGTCCAGACGTTCAAGTTTCCTAGTGGGACTTAAAAAAGTAAACAAAAAGTTGTACAATTAAAAAATTTAAATTTCAGGTTTAAAAAAAATAATTAACTTTTTTTCCCCATAATATTTTTTTTATTATTGGAACAAAATTAAACAAAAAGAAAACTTTACAAAATGTATAGAAACAAGTTATTTATCCTTTAAAAACGGTAAAAAAAAAAAAAAATAATATGAAAAACAATGCTAGTATCACTTTCCTCCCCCCAAAAATATAATAAAAAGCATCAGTCACTTTTACCCCAAAATAGTGCCAATAAAAACTACAACCCATTTCACAAAAAAAACAAGCTTTGTCAGGCTCTTAGAATATGGCGGCACAGAAACAAATTATTATTATTTTTTTAAAGTGATTATTTTGTTTAAAAGCTGTAAAAAAAAACTATATGACTTTGGTATCGCCAGAATCGTATCGATCCACATAATAAGTCAACATGTCATTTATAGGATGAGATGAACCAGGACTGCGCCCCCTCTCTCCAAGGGTCACCTAGCGGCCCATATGATATGAACACCTCTGGTTTACATGCAGCGGTGCTCCGTTCTTTAGGTAACACAGGGAAGGAGGTTTTTTAAATGCAGGTAAATTGAAAGCCCTCTTTTTGAAGACAGAAATGTGTGCAATTGAAAATCTACCTCCTACATGTGAATAAGGGGTTGTTTGGCAGAAAGCACATGGTTCTCAGATGAAGGGGACAGTCTCAGAAATATTTACTATTATTCTGTCCCATGTTAAATTATCATTTAAAAGAAGGATAAGTAAATTACTAGCCTGGAAAATCCCTTTAATTACTTTTTTATTTGAGACTGAAAAGTCTATGTTTACTATTGTGTTTTTATGCTTAATTTATTTTCTGGAATTTTATGATGTTGCTTTTTCTTCTGTTAGTCACAGGATTCAGTGGAAGTACTTACCCCCAGCATGACTGGCAGCTCATACAGGTAAGTCATCCTCTGTGATTGTTCTACAGGTGGTTTGTGGTCCAGGTTTATTCCAGAGTGTTTGTTATGGCAATGTAGTAACTTCTCAATCTCCAATAGGAACTCACGTGGATTTTGGCTTTTTAGGTTGAAGAAGGTTTATTGTGTGTACATAGAGATCTGAATTTCTATTCAGAATTGACATAATTATTAATTACAGAATTTTATATAGCCAATATGACGTATGTGTGACGTGTACCAGGAAATCAAAAGAATTAGTGTACAATAGTACAAGTCTATATAACACAATGTGGTCAAGATAAGGTTAATTATAATATACAATAGCACATGTCTACATAACATAATGTGGTAAAGATAAGGTTAGTTTATAATATATAACCCCTTCAGGACTGAGCCTGTTTTGGCCTTAACCCCTTAAAGGGAATGTGTTGCCAGCAAAACATGTTTTTTTTTTAAAATTAAACAGTGTATAGGTGATTAAACATTGTTCTAATTTTTTTTTTTTTTTTTTACGGGTCAGGAAATATTATAAATTGGATTCAATTTATAATATTTCCCAGCACTGGTCACTAGATGGAGCCATTCCCAAAATTGCAGTATTGCATGTGGTAAAGCAACCACATTGCTTTATGCTGCAAAATTGGGTAAAAATCCATCGCTCTAGTGAGCTCTCAGAATCCCCCCCTCCTTTATCCTGGCTAGTGCCGGGATAAACGAGGGGTTTGAATGGTCTAACCTCCTACACTGTGTGTCACCATTTTTTGAGCTAACACACAGTGTAGAAGGTTAACATACACTAGTAAACACACTGAAACACGAACATACATAGAAATAACTTACCTGCTCCAGTCGCCGCCGCTCCCTCCGGTCCATCCGCTCCATCTGCTGCCGCTGCTCCATGTGCACAAGTCCGGAAGCCGCGACCGGAAGTAGTAATCTTACTGTCCGGCCGCGACTTCCGGTCCACAGGAAAATGGCGCCGAACGGCGCGCATTTCAAATTGAACTGTGTGGGAGCGGCACATGCGCCGTTCCCACACAGCGGCGTACACGAAAGTGGATGGAACGGGCCCCGTTCGCAGTCCCTATGGGACTGGAGCTGCCGTATTCCATCTCTGTATGTGTCGTTAATCGACACATACAGAAATGGAAAAAAAAATGGCAGCCCCCATAGGGAAGAAAAAGTGTAAAAATAAAAAAAAGTAACACACAAACACACAAATTAATCCAAACGTTTTTAATAAAGCACTAACATATTTAACATATAAAAAAAAAAATTGTGGTGACACTGTTCCTTTAAGGACGCAGCCTGTGGTAATAACGTCGGAATGCTTAAACCTATCCAAGCGATTCTGAGAAAGTTTTCTCGTGACACATTGGGCTTCATGTTTGTGGTAAAATTTGGTCGATATATTCAGTGTTTATTGGTGAAAAATTGCAAAATTTTGAGAAAATTGCTTATAAAACAGACGGTTATAACACCCAAAATAGTTACTAGTTCACATTTCCCATATGTCTACTTTAGATCTGCATCGTTTTTTGAACATTCTTTTATTTTTCTTGGACGTTACAAGGCTTAGAACATAAACAGCAATTTCTCATATTTTTAAGAAAATTTCAAAAGCCTTTTTTTTAAGGTAACTGTTCAGTTCTGAAGTGGCTTTGAGGGACCTATGTATTAGAAACCCTGATAAAACACCCCATTTTAAAAAATAGACCCCTCAAAGTATTCAAAACAGCATTTAGAAAGTGTTTTAACCCTTCAGGAAATTTACAGGAATAAAAGCAAAGTGGAGGTGAAATTTGCAAATTTCATTTTTCTTGCTGAATTTCAATTTTATTCAATTTTTTTTCGGTAACACAGAAGGTTTTACCAGAGAAACACTACTAAATATGTATTGTCCAGATTCTGCAGTTTTTAGAAATGTCCCACATGTGTCTTTAGTGTGCTAATGGACTAAAACGCAAGCTCCAGAAGCAAAGAAGCACCTAGTGCATTTTGAGGCCTCTTTTTTATTAGAATATATTTTAGGCAGCATGCCAGGTTTGAAGAGGTGTTGAGGTGCCAAAACAGTAGGAATCCCACAATAGTGACCCCATTTTGGAAACTACACCACTCAAGGAATTAATTTATGGTTGTTGTTACCATTTTGACAGCACAGTTTTTTCACAGCACCTATTTGAATTGGGCTGTGAAATAAACAAAATGTAATTTTTTCCAATAAAATGTCATTTGTGATCAAAATTTCTTATTTTCACAGGAAACAAAATACCCCATTTTGTTGCCCAATTTGTCCGTAGTTCGGCAATACCCCATTTGTGGTGATAAACTGCCGTTTGGGCCCATGGGAGGGCTCAGAAGGAAAGGAGCGCTATCTGTTTGTTGGAGTCCAGATTTTGCTGGATTGGTTTTCGGGTGCCATGTCGCATTTGCAGAGCCCCAGAGGTATCAAAGCAATGGAAACCCACCAGAAGTGACCCCATTTTGGAAACTACACCCCTCAAGGAATTCAAATATGGTTGTTATTACAATTTTGACTGCACAGTTTTTTCACAGCACGTATTTGAACTGGGCTGTGAAATGAAAAAAATGTCATTTTTTCCAATAAGATGCCATTTTTTATCAAAATTTCTTATTTTCACAGGGAACAAAATACCCCATTTTGTTGCCCAACTTCTCCAGAGTGCAGCAATACCCCATTTGTGGCGATAAACTGCCGTTTGGGCCCATGGGAGGCCTCAGAAGTGAAGGAGCGCTGTGTGTTCTTTGGAGTGCAGATTTTGCTGGTTTGGTTTTCGGGTGCCATGTCGCATTTGCAGAGCCCCAGCAAAGCCCCAGTATCAAATCAATGGAAACCCACCAGAAGTGACCCCATTTTGGAAACTACACCCCTCAAGGAATTCATTTATGGGTAATGTGACCATTTAGACCCCATAGTTTCTTCACAGAATTTATTTGAATTGGGCTGGGAATTAAAACAAAATTAATTTTTTCCAATAATATGTAGTTTTGGCTGAAAATTTCTTATTTTCACAAGAAACAAAATACCCCATTCTGTTGCGCAATTTGTCCTGAGTGCAGCAATACCCCATTTGTGGTGATAAACTACCGTTTGGGCCCATGGGAGGGCTCAGAAGAAAGGACCACCATTTGGCCTACTGGGGATTTTCTGGTGCGAAGTCCTGTATGCAGAAGCCCCTGAGGTACCAATACAGTTGAAACCCCCAAGAAGTGACCCCGTTTTAAAAACTACACCCTTAAGGCATTCATCTAGAGGTGTAGTGAGCATTTTGACCGGAGACATACACCCCATAAACTGTAATGTGGGTTCTCCTGGGTATGGCAATACCATACATGTGGCTGTTATCAGCTGCCTGGGCACACAGCAGGGCCCAGAGGGGAAAGATGAGCGGGGATAAGCTGTGTGGAGTGCATCAGGGTAAGTAAAATTGGGGTCAATTATAAACCAAGGGATGTATGATAAATTTTAAAACACATTTTCATACGGAGCTCTGGTTTTTCGGGACACGTGTCACATTGATATATTGTGTCCTCCCTTATCCCCCTCTTATAGCAGACTTTGCACCTCATTTGACTTTTTCCCTTCTTGCCAGTTTGCAAGAACTTTTCCTGGAAAGTGTTGCCCTGGTACGATGCATGTGGCCCCGCTTCCAGAAGTACTGGGTGCCCCCCCATTCTTGGTCCCTAAAGATTAGGTTCTTGATAATCACCTCTTGAAATTCCAGGAAAGTTCCCGTCTGGCCTGTACATCGACGTAGCACGTACACATTGTACAAAGCCATTGGTATGATGTGCACGGACAGCTTCTTATACCACACAGTATGGCGCTGTAGGGTTTCAGGACTTGATCTGACAAGTCCACCCCTCCCATGTACCTATTGTAGACCAGGAAGCAGTCTGATTTGGGCATCTCTGTACTGGTACCTTGTACTGGTACATGGGTACTAGTGTGGCCATGTATTGTTGTCAATACAAGGTCATCTCTCTTGTCTTGTACTTGACACACAATATGTTGCTGCTAGATTGTGCCCTGCTCTCACCCCTTCAGAGTGTTTTCCCAAGCAGAGTCTTAGGGAGGCGTCTCAGATTTCTTCTAGCAGTGCCGCATGCCGCAGGACTGGAAGCAAGGCAGTTGAAGAGTGGGACGCTGGTGTAAAAATGATCCATGTAGAGGTGGTAACCCTGGTCCAGCAGTGGGTGCACCAAATCCCACACAATTTTTGCATTAACTCCCAGTAAGGGTGGGCATTCTGGGGGCTAAATACTGCTGTCCTTCCCTTCATATATCCTAAATCTGTAGGTATACCCTGATGCACTCTCGCACAGCTTATAAATCTTCACGCCATACCTTGCCCTCTTACTCGGCAGGTACTGGCGGAATTGAAGCCTCCCTTTAAAATGTACCAAAGACTCATCAATAGAAATACACTTCTCGGGGGTGTATGCTCGGGAAAACCGGGCACTGAAACGGTCTAATAGGGGTCTCAGTTTATACAAACGTTCAAAACTGGGGTCATCTCGGGGTGGGCACGGCTCATTATCAGTATAATGTAAGAAGCAAAGTATTGCCTAATTTATTTATTTTTTTAGGTTCCAGTTCAGTTCTGAAGTTGCTTTGAAGGGCCCATATATTAGAAACCCCTATCAAACACCCCATTTTAGAAACTAGACCCCTCAAAGTATTCACAACAGCATTTAGAAAGTTTATGAACCCTTTAGGCGTTTCACAGAAATTTAGAGCGAAGTAGAGGTGAAATTTACATATTTTTTTTGTCAGAAAATCCTTTTTATACCATTTTTTTTTATAACACAAAAGGTTTTACCAGAGAAACGCAACTTAATATTTATTGCCCAGATTCTGCAGTTTTGAGAAATATCCCACATGTGGCCCTAGTGCGGTAATGGACTGAAGGAGCGGCCTCAGAAGCAAAGGAGCGCCAAGTGGATTTTGAGGCCTCTTTTTTATTAGGCACCATGTCCGGTTTGAAGAGGTCTTGTGGTGCCAAAACAGTGGAAACCCCCAAAAGTGAACCCATTTTGGAAACTAGACCCCTTGAGGAATCCATTGTAGTTTTCTTGGGGTGCATGCGGCTTTTTGATCAGTTTTTATTCTATTTTTAGGTGGCGTGGTGACTAATAAATAGCAATTCTACTATTGTTTTTTATTCTATTTTTTTTTACTGCGTTCACTGCGTTCACCGTGCGCTATAAATGACATATTCACTTTATTCTGCGGGGCAATACGATAACTACATCAATAATAATATACATGCTCACCAAGCATTAATAAGGTTAGCTAAGTACACATCAAGACAGCAATGGTGATCAGTGTGTCACATAACTGTCAGAACGACAGAGGTATGATAAGGGAAAGTATATTCAGCAGAGAAAATTAATTCAGCAATAAAGGTTAATGATAATAAGAGAAGAGGGTACAGTGCCACCTACAAAAAAGCCATGAAGGTGAACCCCTCATTTAGGCCATAAGGACTCAGAGAACTGAGCCTATGTATCCATCGTGCCTCCTCCTGCAGTAATCTTCTGTCCAAGTTGCCGGCCCTAGGTCCGAGTTTTAATTGCGTAATGCCCCAAAATTGAAGGACCTTGGAGTCGCTCCCATGAAAAGATCTCACATGTCTAGAAATGGAAGTATCCTCTTTCATATTGATACTACTGACATGTCTGGAGATTCGTCTCCTGAGTTGCTGAGTGGTCTTGCCAACATACAGTTTGGGGCAAGGGCATCTGGCAACATATACAACACCAGTAGTTTGACAGTTAATAAAGTGTCTGATGGTAAATTGACAACCATTTAGGGGGTTGGTAAAACACTTGGTCTTGGGCATATATGTGCAGAAGGAGCACCTTCCACAAGGGAAGGAGCCCACCGCAGGAGCTGAGAGCCATGTATCGCGAGGGATGAGTGGTCTAGAATAATGACTCCGCGTAAGAAATTCACGGAGGTTCTTACCGCGTCGAAAGGTCACACTAGGAATGTCCGAAATGGCGTCCACTAAATCAGGGTCAGACCGCAAAATAGCCCAATGCTTCTTTAGAATCTTAGAGATCTGAGTGGAACAAGTGTCAAAATTGCCAATACACCTAATATTGGAACCTCCAGATCTTTCCTCAACATTAGTATTTCTGCCAAAGAGCAGTTCCTCTCTGGGAGTGGCCTTAGCTCTGGCATAAGCTCGGTGTAGTATTTTTTTGGGGTAGCCTCTTGCCGAGAATTTATGGAAGAGGGCATCACATTCTAATTTGAAAGTGTGTTCATCGGAGCAGTTCCTTCTGGCCCTAAGGTACTGACCGATAGGTATCCCCCTCTTGAGTGCTGGTGGATGAAAGCTACCATATTGTAAGAAACTGTTGGTAGCAGTCTTTTTTCTGAAGACATTAGTGTGGACACCGCCACCAGAATCCAGAGAAATCTGAAGATCAAGAAAATCAATAGTGTTTTTATGTATGTGGTGAGTGAATTTCATGCCAATGTCATTGTGATTAAGTATATCTATGAAATCATGAAAAAGTGTAGTGTCACCATCCCAGAAGATCAGTATATCATCAATATACCTCCCACAGAATAGTATATGACACGTGAAAAAAAGTAGGTCTTCATTAAAAATTAAAGTGTCCTCCCACCACCCTAGAAATAAATTTGCATAAGTGGGTGCACAAACTGTGCCCATTGCTGTGCCTTTTACCTGGTGGTAAAATTTACCATCAAATAAAAAATAATTGTGAGTTAATAGAAATTTGAGAAGTGAAAGTATCAAAGTGTTGTGTGCCTGAAATTGTGTTCCCTTAGTGTTCAGAAAGTACTGTACCGCCTTTAAACCCAAATCATGTTTAATATTCGTGTAAAGTGATTCTACGTCAACAGTGGCGATTAAAGTAGTGTCAGTGACATTGATCCCCTGGATTCTGGTGAGGGTGTCCTTGGTGTCCCTCAGAAAAGAAGGTAGGGCTTTAACAAAGGGCGCCAACATTTCATCAACATATGTACTGATGCCCTGTGTCAGATTGTCGTTTCCAGAGACAATGGGTCTCCCAGGAACAGGTCTTGTGTCCTTGTGAATCTTTGGAAGTGCATAGAAAGTTGAAATAGTCGGAGTGGAATTGTACAGGAATTTAAATTCATCTGGAGTAATAAGTTGTCTAGATTTAGCATCATCCAATAGAGAGCAAAGCTCTGATGTAAAGAGATTAGTAGGGTTCCTCTCCAGGATGACATATGTGGATCTGTCATCAAGTAGTTTGTGGACCATGGATGTGTAATAAGCACGATCCATGACGACGATGTTGCCACCCTTGTCTGAGGATTTTATAATAATTTCATCATTATTGCACAGTGTGTCTAGTGCAGCCTGTTCCATTTTATTCAAATTATGATTGGTGCCATGTTTGTTGGCTTTAAGTTTCCCCAATTCGGAGCTCACCAATTTGACAAAAACGTCGATATGTGCATATTGTGCAAAGGGAGGGGTCATCTTTGATCGAGGTCTTAGAGACGAAAAATATGTGGCTGAACTGATACGATGTTCATTTTCATCAGACAAATCCTCAAGGGCCTGTAAAGTCCTACGTTCACTAAAGTCCATTTGATGTTCATCACTGGTTTTGGTCTTAAAATATTTATGCAATGCCAGCTTCCTGGCGAAAAGATGAATATCCTTAACCCAGGAGAACTCGTCAAAAGCAAATGTAGGAGTATAAGAGAGACCCCTCCGTAAGAGCGACTCTTGATGGAGACTTAACTGTACAGAGGAAAGATTGTAAATCTGTAAATCATCTAAAGTGTCACTAACAGATGTTATTTCGGTTGGTTCCATGGAGTGTGGTGTGTCCCTAAAAAAGGAAAAGCATTCAGGGGGCCACTCATCAAAGAGCTGGTGGACGATGTAGATATAGGGTTTCTCCCCAGAACGTCTACACTTGAAATCGTCCCTTGACTACACTTGAAAACTTAATATTTATTGCCCAGATTCTGCAGTTTTGAGAAATATCCCACATGTGGCCCTAGTGCGGTAATGGACTGAAGGAGCGGCCTCAGAAGCAAAGGAGCGCCAAGTGGATTTTGAGGCCTCTTTTTTATTAGGCACCATGTCCGGTTTGAAGAGGTCTTGTGGTGCCAAAACAGTGGAAACCCCCAAAAGTGAACCCATTTTGGAAACTAGACCCCTTGAGGAATCCATTGTAGTTTTCTTGGGGTGCATGCGGCTTTTTGATCAGTTTTTATTCTATTTTTAGGTGGCGTGGTGACTAATAAATAGCAATTCTACTATTGTTTTTTATTCTATTTTTTTTTACTGCGTTCACCGTGCGCTATAAATGACATATTCACTTTATTCTGCGGGGCAATACGATTACGTCGATACCAGATGTTTATAGTTTTTTATGTCTTATGGCGTTTGCACAATAAAATACGTTTTGTAAACAATCATTCACTTTTTGTGTTACCTTATTCTAAGAGCCAGAACGTTTTTATTTTTCCATCAATAAAGCCGTCCGAGGACTTATTTTTTGCGTAACGAACTGTAGTTTCCATCAGTACCATTTTTACATGCGAATTTTTGATCTCTTTTTATTCCATTTTTTGGGAGGTGAAGTGACCAAACAATTGAGATTGTGGTACGGTTTATTATTATTTTCTTTTACGGCGTTCACCGTGCGGGATAAATAACAAAATAATTTTGTAGTTCAGGCCGTTACGGACGCGGCGATACCAATTATGTATAGTTTATTTGTTTGTTTATATATTTTTATTAATAATAAAGGACTGATAAGGGAAAAGGGGGGATTTTTACTTTTAATACTTTTAAAACTTTTATTTTCTTATTTTTACACATCTTTTTTTTACTTTTTTTTAACTTTATTACTTTGTCCCACTAGGGGACTTGAGGGCAGGAGGCCCTGATCGCAATTCTAATACACTGCACTACATGCGTAGCGCAGTGTATTAGAACTGTCAGCTACTCACTGACAGCAAGCATAGTGGGTCCTGACTTTGTCAGGACCCACTAGGCTTCCGTCGATGGCATAGCCGGACGCCATTGTTTGGTGTCTGGTTGCCATAGTCACCATCGCGGGCCGCTATCGTGTAGCAGGCCGACGATGGCAGCTTAACCCCTAAAAACCCACAATCTCTATTGAGCGCGGCTTTTAAGGGGTTAATCAGCGGGGACACAGTGATCAGTGCCCGCTGTAGGAGCTGTGACCGCTGCTGTACGAGACAGCAGCTGTCACAGCTCCTGTATGTGTCGGGAGGACGGCCGAAACGGACGTTACTCCCGAGACGTACTATTAGGTCATGGAGCGCGAACGATACAGCTACCATGACCTAATAGTATGTCCAGGAGCGGGAAGGGGTTAAAGACGAAACCGATTTTCTCAAATCTGACATGAGTTACATTATGTAATAACTTGGGAATGCTTTAACCTATCTAAGTGATTCTGAGATTGTTTTCTCGTGACATATTGTACTTTATGTTAGTAAAAAAAATGTGTTGGATAAATTTAATATTTGTGTGATAAACACCAAAATTTTGTGAAATTAAAGCAAAGTAGAGGTGAAATTTACAAATTTAATTTATTTTTTGCCAAAATTCATTTGTAATACAGTTTTTTTTGTAACACAGAAGGTTTTACATGAGAAATACAACTCAATATATATTGCCCAGATTGTGCAGTTTTTAGAAATATCCCACATGTGACCTTAGTGTGCTTATGGACTGAAGCACCGGCCTCAGAAGCAAAGGAGCGGCTAGAGGATTTTGGGCCTCCGTTTTTTTTTTTAACCCGTTAGTGACCGGCCCATCGTGTTTCTACGTCGGTCACTAACGGGCCTTATTCCGATGCCATAGACTTTTTACGTCGCGGCATCGGAATAAGTAAACAGAGCAGGAAGCTGTCAAATCTCCCTGCTCTCAGCTGCTAGAGGCAGCTGAGGGCTGGGAGCGTCCCTGCTCTGCCGTGTGAGATCGATATTAGTATGGATCTCACACGTTTAACCCCTAAGATGCGGTGCTCAATAGCGAGCACCGCATCTGAGTGGTTTTGGAGACTATAAATCTATTACATTATTTAACCCGCACGGTGAACACCGTAAAAAAATTAATAAAAAAAATTGCTGTTTTCTGTGAATACTGACTTTAAAAAAATGTGATAAAAAGTGATCAAAAAGTCGCATCTACTCCAAAATGTTACCAATAAAAACTAGAAGTCGTCCCGCAAAAAAAAAGCCCTCATACAACCGCATCGGCGAAAAAATAAAAACGTTACGGCTCTTTAAATATGGAGACAAAAACTAATAATTTAGAAAAAAAAGCGTTTTTACTGTGTAAAAGTAGTAAAACATACAAAAACTATACAAATTTGGTATCATTGCAATCGTAACAACCCGCTGAATAAATTTATTGTGTTATTTATACCACACGGTAAACGGCGTAGATTTAGGACGCAAAAAAGAGTGGCGAAATTTCTGATTTTTTTCTATTCCCCCTCAAAAAAAAGTTAATAAAAGTTAATCAATAAATAATATGTACCTAAAAATGGTACATATTATACAGCTATGTCGACGCAAAAATAAAAAGGTTATAGCTCTTGGAATGCGACGATTGAAAAACGTAAAAAATTGCTTGGTCATTAAGGTCCAAAATAGGCTGGTCATTAAGGGGTTAAATATATTTTAGACACCATGTCAGGTTTGAAGAGGTCTTGTGGTGCCAAAACAGTAAAAAAATAAAATAAAAGTGACCCTATTTTGGAAACTACACCCCTTAATTAATTTATCTAGGGGTATAGTTAGCATTTTGACCTCACAGTTTTTATGCTAAATGTATTTGAATTAGTCTGTGAAGATGAAAATCTACTTTTTTTCTAAAAAAATATAGAAATGTTTAATTTTCACAAGGCATAAAGGAGAAATAATACCCCAGCATTTGTAAAGCAATTTCTCCCGATTACGGCAATACCCCAAATGTGGTAAAAAACTGCTGTTTGGGCCCACAGCAAAGCTCAGAATAGAAGGAGCGTCATTTGGATTTCGGAGCACTGATTTTGCTGGATTAATTTTCAGTGCCGTGTCACGTTTGCAATGAACTGGAGGGACCAAAACTGTAAAAACCCACCCAAAAGTGACCCCATTTTGAAAACTACACCGCTCACTGAATTTATCTAGGGCTACAGTTAGCATTTTTACCCCACAATTTTTATGCTAAATGTATTTTAATTAGTCTGTGAAGATGAGAATCCACTTTTCTTCTGAAAAAACATAGACATTTTTTTATTTTTACAAGGAATAAAGGAGAAAAAACACCCCAGCATTTGTAAAGCAATTTCTCCCGATTACGGAAATACCCCATATGTGGTAAAAAAACTGCTGTTTGAACCCACAGCGGGGCTTAGAAGGGAAGGAGCGCTATTTGGCTTTTGGAGCTAAGATTTAGCTGGAATGGTTTTTGGGTGTCATGTCGCATTTGCAAAGCCCCTGAGAGACCAAAACAGTGAAAATACCCCAAAAGTTACCCCATTTGGTAAACTACACCACTTAAGGAATCTATCTAGGGGTATAGTTAGCATTTAGACAGCACATGTCTTTTTCTGAATTTATTACAATTAGGCCGAGAAAATGAATATTAACATTATTCCCACTAAAATGTTGAATTTTTGAATTTTCCCAAAGAATAAAGGAGGAAAAAGCCGCCCAACATTAGTAAAGCAATTTCTCCCGAATACGGCAATACCTCACATGTGGTCATAAATGTTTTTTTTTTTATTAGAAATTAATTAACCCCTTTTGGACTGATCCATTTTTTGCTTTTTTATTTTCGTTTTTCACTCCCCGCATTCCAAGAGCCATAACATTTTTATTTTTCCGTAAATAAAGTGGTGTGAGGACTCATTTCTTGCGGGACCTACTGTAGTTTTTATTGGTAGCATTTTTTGTTACGTACAACTTTTTAAGAACTTTTTATTAAAATTTTTTTAGAGCTGAGGTGACCAAAAAACAGCAATTTTGGCGTTTTAAATTCTTTATTATTTACAGCGTTCACCGTGTGAGTTAAAGTGTAGCTAAACGTTCGACAAACTTCTGACATGTCATAGTGACATGTCAGAAGTTTGGATTGCTGGGGGTCCGAGCACTGAGACCCCCACCAATCTCTAGAACGAAGCAGCTGAAGTGCTCGTGTGAGCGCTCAGCTGCTTCGTTTTTGTTCGGGTTTTTCCGAAAAGCCGATGTATTGGAGTACGAGCTCATAGACTTTCTATTGAGTCCGTACACTGATACATTTATTTCCGGAAATAGCCGAACAGACACGAAGCAGCTGAGCACTCACACGAGACCTTCAGCTGCTTCGTTATAGCGATTGGTGGGGGTCTCCGTGCTTGGACCCCCACCAATACAAACTTCTGACATGTCACTATGACATGTCAGAAGTTTGTCGAACGTTTAGCTACACTTTAAATAATGGTATATTGTAATAGTTCGGACTTTTACGGAAGCAGCAATACCAATTTTGTGTATTTTTTTTTATTTTTTTCCATTGCTTTAGTGAAAGAATTGGGAAAAGGTTTTTGTTTTGGACTTTAAAGGGAAGGTGTCACGAAAAAAAAAAATTATATGTTTTTGCTTTTAGTATGTTATTAAAATAAATTTAATTTATTTGTGTTTTCGTGTTTTACTTTTTTTTTTTTCATTCTTTTACTTCTCTATGGGGGCTGCCATTTTTTTTTTTCATCTCTGTATGTGTCGATTAACGACACATACAGAGATGGAATACGGCACATACATCCCCATAGTGAATGCGAACGGGAGCCGTTCCATTCACTATAGCGTACGCCATCTGTGTGGGAACGGCGCATGCGCCACTCCCACACAGTCCAAAAGGAAGGTCTTCGGCCGAGCGACATCCGGCACCATTTTCATGTGGACCGGAAGCCGCGGCCAGACAGTAAGATGACTACTTCCGGTCGCGGCTTCCGTCCATATGTTCAGAAGCAAGGACTAGTAGCGGAGGGAGCGGACGGAGCGGAGGCAGCGGTGGTGGCAGGAGCAAGTAAGCTATGTTTGTGTATGTTCGTGTTATACTGTGTGATTACACTGTATCTAATCCTCCTACACTGTGCATTCGCTCAAAAAATGGCGGCACACAGTGTAGGAGGTTTGAACATTCAACCCTCTCCTATCTCCTGGCACTAGCCAGGATAAAGGAGGGGGTATTGTGTGAGGACACTAGAGCGTGTGTGTCTACACCAAATTTGCATCATAAAGCAATGAGGTTGCTTTACCACATTGCAATGCTGCAATTTTGGGAATTGCCCCCTCTAGTGACCATCACATGGAAATGTTATAAATTAGAATCTAATTTATAATATTTCCTGACTTGTGAAAAAATTAAATAAATTAGAACAATGTGTAATCATTTATTGACTAACAGTTTAACTAAAAAATAATATATATTTTTCTAGCGACACATTCCCTTTAAATATTTATTTATTTTTTTCACGAATAACTTTATTTATTTTTTATTTTTTTACACATTTTATTAGTTCCCTGGGGACTTGAACCAGCAAACATTAGATCACTGGTACAATACACTGCAATACTAATTTATTGCAGTATATTGACATTTTTACAGGCTCCTGTAACAGCGCGATTGCTGTTCCTGTCCGTTAGTCCCGGGTGTCAGCTGTAATACACAGCTGACACCCGCAACGTATGGCACGGGCTCAGCGCGTGAGCCGACTCCATAAATCCCCCCACAAACCACGACAAGCTATTAAGTCGTGGTGCACAAAGGGGTTAATGCGAAACGGGTGGTGCCGGGTGAAAATGAAAATTTTCCACTGATATGCCATTTGAGTGTACAATATGTTGTGCCCAGTTTGTGTCACTGAAGACAAATACCTCATAAAATATTAACCGGGTTCTCCCGGCTAAGGCAATGCCAGATCTGTGGGCGTAAACTGCTGTTTTGGCGCGCTGCAAGGCTCAGAAGGGGGGGGGGCGGCATTTGGCTTTTGGAGCGCAGATTTTGCTTGGTAATAGTTCTGTTTGGCATTTTGCTGGTATTTCAGTTTATAATGTAGGGGCAAATGTAAGCTGTGTGGAGTACAT
The DNA here is from genome assembly GCF_050947455.1 of Rhinoderma darwinii. Lineage (NCBI taxonomy): Eukaryota > Metazoa > Chordata > Amphibia > Anura > Rhinodermatidae > Rhinoderma > Rhinoderma darwinii. The sequence continues at coordinate 421,699,178 of NC_134689.1, forward strand.
CAGGGGTATAATAAGAGGGTATAATAATGGGGTAAATAAATAATAATCCACAGATTTGTGGCCGGTGTCGCACTGATAAATGGTGCCCGATCTTATCCTCTTTTGGACACTCTGCACATTTTGCATCACCATATTCTGAGAGCCAGAACTTCTTTTTATTGTATATTTTGGGAGGGGTGGTGACCAACAAATAGTTACTCTGGCATTGTTTTTTACTTATTGTTTTTTCGGTGTTCACCGTGCGGGAAAAATAACATTATAGTTTTATAGTTGGGGTCATTACGAACGCGGTGATACCAGATATGTGTACTTTTTAATGTGTTCATTTTTTCCTATAATAAAAGACTTATTATAGGGGGAAAAAGCATTTTTTTGTTGATGTAACTTATCACTTTTATTTTGAAACTTTTATAAAACATTTTTATTATCTTTTTTTTAACTTATTTTACTTGTCCCACTAGGGGACACTTAGACTTGCAGCTCTGATCGCTGCTGGTACACATTACACTACGTAGTGTAATGTATTCTGTCATTGTGTCGTGACAGTCACACTGACAGGAAGCCTACGAGGACCAGCAGAGGCTGGTCCTCCTAGGCTTCTGTACATAGCAGCCCGGAAGCCATCGTCTGGCGTCCGGTTGTCATGGGTACCATCACCAGCCCCTGAGATTTCACGTGGGGGCTGCTGATCTTTGCTAAACTCCTTAAATGCGGCGATTGCAATCGACCGCCGCATCGAAGGGGTTAACTGCCGAAATCAGCGGCGATGGGCCGTTGATCGGCAACAGGGAAAGCAGGGCAGACACCCTGCAAAGTTAACCGCTGCTGCAATGTAGCGCCGCGCGGCGGTTAACTGTCAAAGTACAGACTTTACTGCACGTCGAGGTGCGGGAAGGGGATAATGTGGTCAGTTGAACAGATGGATTTCCTGTCACTTCCTGTCTGTTAACTGACACAAGAGAATCAATAAATTGTTAGTTCTTGTTTCCCTGAAAGTTTTGTTGCCATTCTTCATATTGATATATTAGCAAAAAGTAAAATTGCTTCATTTTTCCCTATTAGTATTCACAAAGGAAGTTTTTCTCCTCCACAAATAATCAGCAATAAGGAGACAAACGATCATGATAAAAAGGGAATACCGTATTTTTCGGACTATAGGACCGCTTCTTACTTAACCCCTTCCCAACCCATGACGTGCCAGTACATCATGGCGGGGGGGGGGGGGGTGTTTAGAGCAGTCTCCCGTGCTGAGCCCGCTCGATACCCTGCTGGTGTCAGCTGTGTTTTGTTTTAATGTCAGGAACAGCGATCAATAGCGACCACGGCATTTATAGGGGTTTTTCCATGAAGGACAATTATGACAGATCCACAGGATGTGGATCTGTCATCAATGTCAGTTAGATGCGGATCCCACCTCTAGGACCCGCACCTATCTCTAGAACGGGGTCCCCTAATCCCTGTTCTAGTTTTTTGTGCTCTCCTGAATACAGAAGCATCATAGCATGCGAGCTACGCTGTTTCCTAACTACTATTCAGTTCTATGGGAGTTACGTAAACAGTGTAACTCCCTAAGCTGCGCTGTTTCCGTAATTCCCATAGATTCCCTTAGAACTGAATAGTAGCTACGGAAACAGTGTAGCTCACATGCTATGCACAGTTACACTGTTTCCGTAACTCATCCGTATACTGCAGTGTATTGTACCAGCGATCGAACGATCGCTGAATCAAGTCCCCTAGGGGAACTAAAAATAATAATTTTCAGGAGTGTAAAAAAAAAAAAACATTACAATTTAAAAAAAAAAAATTCCCATTTTTCCCAAGCACAATGTAAAAAATTAAACAAATTGGTATTGCTGCGTCCGTAAAAGTCCAAACTATTACAATATACCATTATTTAACTCACACGGTGAACAGCGTTAAAAAAATGAATTTAAAACACCAGAATCGTTGCTTTTTTGGTCACCTTAGCGCTAACAGAAATGAAATAAAAAGTGATTAAAAAATCATATGTACCATATGTGCCAATAAAAACTACAGCTCGTCCTGCAAAAGATAAGCCCTAACAGTGCTCAATTGATTAAAAAAATAAAATACTTATGGCTCTCGGAATGTGCTGAAACAGAACAATTTTCTTTTAACAAATAGTTTTTTCTTTGTAAAAGTAGTAAAATATTAAATATTTTTTTCCTATTTTCTTTTGTCTAAAACCTGGGTGCATCTAATAGTCACGTGCGTCTTATAGTCCGAAAAATACGGTAGATGACATATGTCATTTTAGTTTTAATTAATTCTATGTAAGTCCGTGTAAGACAAATGATATGTTCATTTTTAAAAATATTTTATATTATTTTTCGAACTTCTCTTATGGCAGCAATTTTGGAGGCTCACACATAACTTTGTTTTGAAGATATCAAGCTTTCAGGATTGCTTCTCCCTAATATTTTGTTGATTAATCTGCATCAAGCAGTATGCTTCTTCCACTTTCACAGATTTCGGTTCATGGTTACACAATTCTGTTCATAGTTATATGGTCTGGAGGTTTTGGAACACAATTTTGTTTCTTTTTAAAATGGCTTGTGTCATATCACATGTGAATTCAGTTCCATTGTCTACACGTAGCATCTTTTGCATTCTTCCAAATTTCTCAAATATTTCGTCAAGACACTCTTCTAGTCTCTTTGGAACTTCATCTTTGCTGTGAAGCAGGTAGACAATTGTACATCTTGAATAATCATCAATAAGTGTGAGAGAATATTTATTCTTTCCAGGGATGTGAGTACTCATTGTGTCACATACAACTGTAGGTTTTAAGTCCAGTAGGTGTGCTGATCTAGTGGTGCTGTTTTTAGGAGATGATTCCCTTGTCATTTTCCCTTGAAGCCAGCTAATAAATTTCATCATCTGACTACATTGGTCAATTGCAGGGGCGTAGCAAGGGGGGGCAGGCGGGGAATGTGACCCGGGTGCAACTGAGAGGGAAGGTGGGGGGGCATCAGGGCCGCACCGACCATGATGGCGCCACCCCATCCTGCACTATAGGTGATAAACGGCCGGGTACGTTCCGTGCCCGGCCATTCAGCGCCTTTCAAAACTCAAGCGGCGTGATTACTTCTTTGGGCCACTTGCCTCATTGAAAGGCGCTGATTGACAGGGATAGTCATAGTGCCCTGCCAATCAGCGCCTTTCAGAAATGCAAGTGTTACAATGACATCATCGCACCACTTGCATTATTGAAAGGCACTGATTGGCAGGGCAGAATGACTTGCCCTGTCAACCAGCGCCTTTCAACGAGGCAAGCGGCGCGAAGACGTCATCATGCCGTTTGCGTCGTTCAACCCCTGCAAAACTACTCAGAAGAGAAAAAGTCTGCATTGAAAACGGGATTAATGTGAGTTTGTAAAGGATTTTTTTTTATCCTAATAAAAATGGGAGTGACATTATCTACAAGGGGGCTCTATCTACAGGGTCGGGCAATATCTACAGGGGGGACTGTATACAGGGGTGGTCTATACGTGGAGCAATATAGGGGAGCTATATGTGAGGCACTATATACAGGGGTGGGCCATATGTGGAGCACTATAGGGAAAGCTATATGTGAGGCACTATATACAGGGGTGGGCTATATGTGGAGCACTATTTATAGGGGGAGATATATGCAGTGTGCTATCTACAAGGGTGGGCTATATGTTGGGCACTATATACAGGGGTGGGCTATATCTGCAGGGAGGCTATATACAGGTGTGGGCTATATGGGAAGCACTGTAGGGGCAGCTATATGTGAGGTATTATATACAGGGGTGAGCTATATATAGGGGTGGGCTATATATGGAGCACTATAGGGGGAACTATATGTGAGGCGCGACATACAGGGGTGGGCTACATGTGGAGCACTATCTACAGGGGGGATTTATGTGGAGCACTATCTACAGGGATCTACATGTGGGGCACTGTTTTCAGAGGGGGCTATATGTGGGGCACTATATACAGGTGGGCTTTATGTGGGGCACTATCTACAGGGGTGGCTATATGCGGGCACTATCTACAGGGTTGGCTATATGTGGCACATCATCTACAGGAGCTCTATGGGGGGTCACTATCTACAGGGGGATCTATGTAGGGCACTATGTAAAGGGGGCTCTATGAGGGCACTATCTACAGGGGGCAAGGTGTGTGTGTGTGTGTGTGTGTGTGTGTGTGTGTGTGTGTGTGTGTGACACAGTGTATGGTGCTATTATAATTAGAGGTGCAGTGTATGGTGCTATTATAATCAGAGATACACTGTATGGTGCTATTATAATCAGGGACACAGTGAATGGTGCTATTATAATCAGGGACAGTGTATGGTGCTATTATAATAAGAGGTGCAGTTTATGGGCACAGAGTCTAGCATCATGAGAACTTTATATTTGTTTATAGGTGCAGAAATGTTTGGAAAGTGAGAAGCTAAAGAAATCTTAGCGGCAAACTGCAGAAATGGGCTGTGGCCGAGAGAAGTCATCATTGAGCTCTGTACCGGATGGAGAAGAAATGAGAAAAAGGACAACTTGAATCTGAGACGTCATCTGTGAGTCACTTAATGTAAATGTTTTTTTCTGCTCCTAATCAATACTGTAGTCACTGTATGATCTGCAGCGAGATGATGGGTGGTATGATTTTGATATGTTTTTTTGTGTGAAACAGCATCTCCCAGCATATACTTACCATTGTTTGCGCCATGCTGGGAGCTGTATACAATTTAGTGCAAACCTATATGGCAGGGGTGTAAGTGTGCCGGTGTTGTATTTATGTACTGAGTTTGGTTCTGGTACTGTATATATGTATTTAGCTTTTTTCTGGTTCTGTATATATGTACTGATCTTGGTTCTGGCACTGCGTATATGTACTTACCTCATTTCTGGCACTGTACATGTGTACTGAGCTTGGTAGTGGCATTGTATATATGTACTGAGCTTTGTTCTGGTATTGTATTTATGAACTGAGCTTGGTTCTGGTGTTGTCTTTATGTACTGAGCTAGGTTCTAGTACTGTATATTTGTATTGAGCTTTGTTCTGGTACTGTATATATGTACTGAGCTTTGTTCTGGTGTTGTATATATGGATTGAGCTTGGTTCTGGCGCTGTATTTATGCATTCATTTGGGTTCTGATGCTGTATATATGCACTGAGCTTGGTTATGGTGCTATATATATGTACTGAGCTTGGTTCTTGTTTTGTATTTATGTACTGAGCTTGGTTCTAGTACTGTATATATGTACTGAGCCTGGTTCTGAAACTGTATATATATATATATATATATATATATATATATATATATATATATCTGTACTCAGGTTGGTTCTATTGTTGTGTATATATGTACTGAGCTTTGTTCTGGTACTGTATTTATGCACTTATTTTGGTTCTGATGCTGTATATATACACTGAACTTGGTTGTGGTGCTTGTATATGTACTGAGCTTTGTTATGGTGCTGTATATATGTACTGAGATTTGTTCTGGTGCTGTATATATGTACTGAGCTTGGTTCTGGTGTTACATATAGAACTATATTGTTTGTAAAATGTGCAAATGGTTTTATTTTCAATTTACATAAAAATAAATGTGAAAAAAATGACACCTCATTGATTGGTAAAGAAAACAAACATGGCAAGAGGGAAGGAGATGTTGGCAAAGAGAATCGGATGGGGGACTGAATCTTTGCCCCGGGTGCTGGAGAACCTTGCTATGCCTCTGATCAATTGTGTTAACAATCTGTTCTTGAATGAGCTTCCTTATTGCTTCTGGGTCTCTATGTCCAAGACGCCTGTGCCACATATGGAAATAATTCCTGTGTTGTTCCTTTGAAGCCGTAAAAACAGTTTCTTTGCATTTCAGCCGGTATAGTTCCTCTTTGATTTTTCCTTTGGCAAGAGTGTCACCCTCTTTTGTGATTAATAAAATTGTCATCCTAAAACATAACTACATTCCCCTGTTTTGTGAGTTTCTTTACTTATAACAAGTTGCATTAAGACTAGTTACATAGAGCACATCCTTTAGTCTGGATACTTGGAGACTTGGCATTGGAGGTAACTGTCTCCTATTCTTTCATATACTGACCATTAGCTAAAACAGGGCCGGACTGGCCATCTGGCAGTTCTGGCAAATGTATGATGGGCCAGTGAAAAGTGGGCCACCTGCTGGCCGAACAAACAATTAGTTCCTGGCGGCCCGCTGCCTCTCTGATGGGGCGGCAGTGCCACTGAAACCAGACACCACCCCCTCCTGCACTAATTGTACCTGCCTTTCAATGACGCTGATTGGCAATGTGACTTGCCTCGCCAATCAGCACCTTTCAAGGATGGTAGCGGTGTGATGACGTCATAGCACCGCTTCCATTGTTGAAAGGCGCTGATTGGCGGGGAAAGTTATTCTGCCCTGCCAATCAGCACCGTTGTTCAGCCGCAACAGACCTGCTGAGAAGAGAGCAGGCCTGCATTGACACAGGGCGGCGTGGGAACGGAATGAAGGTGGGTATGTAAAGTTTTGTTATTTTCCCAGTTAAAAGTGGCAGTGGCAGTAAGGGGTTCTATATGTGCGACACTACAGTGGAGGCTATGTCTGAGGCAGAGTCTACAGTGGAGGCTATATGTGGGACACTAAGGGGAGGCTATATGTGGGGAATTATATACAGGGGGAGCTATATGTAGGACACATTCTATATGGGAGGCTATATGTGGGGCACAGTCTACAGGGGAGGCTATATGTGGGGCACAGTCTACAGTGGAGGCTATATGTGGGACACTAAGGGGAGGCTGTATGTGGGACACTATCTACAGTGGAGGCTATATGTGGGACACTATCTACAGGGAAGGCAATATGTGGGGCACAGTCTACAGGGGAGCCTATATGTGGGACACTAAGCGGGGGCTATATGTGGGGCACTATATACAGGGGGAGCTATATATGGGACAAATTATATAGGGGAGGCTATATGTGGGTCACTATCTACACAGGGGGCTATATGTGGGACACCATATTACTGGGGCTATATGTGGGACACCATATACCGGTGGGCTATATGTGGGACACCATATACCGGTGGGCTATATGTGGGACACCATATACCAGGGGGAAAAATGTGGGACACTATCTACAGGGGAGGCTATATGTGGGGCACTATCTACATGAGAGGCTATATGTGTGACACCATCTATAGAGGAGGCTCTATGGGGGCACTTTCTACGGGGAGCAATGTGCGTGTGTGTGTGTGTGTGTGTGTGTGTGTGTGTGTGGGACACAGTGTATGGTGCTATTATAATTGGGGACACAGTGTATGGTGCTATTATAATTAGAGGTGCAGAGTTTGGAACTACTATATTTAGGGGTGTGTGTTACATTTATATTGTGTGTCACCATGAGAATTTTATCTTCATTTATAGGTGCAGAAATGTTTGAATAGTGAGAAGCTGAAGATATCTGAGCGGCAAACTGCAGAAATGGGCTGCGGCCGGTAGAAGTCGTCATAGAGGTCTGGACCAGATGGAGAAGAAAAGAGAAAAAGAACAACTAGAATCTGAGATAGTCACTGGTGAGTGACTTAATGTAAATGTTTATTCTGCCTCTAATCAGCACTGTAGTCACTGTATGATCTGCAGCGAGATGATGGGTTGTATGATATTTTTTTTTGGGAAACAGCAACTCCCAGCATATCCTTACCATTGTTTGGTCCAAGCTGTAGTTTTACACCGTACAAACCTATACGGCAGGGGTTGCACTAAATTGAGCTGTATTTGTGCTGGTGCTGTATTTATGTACTGAGCTTGGTGTTGGTGCTGTATTTATGTACTGAGCTTGGTTCTGGTGTTGTGTATATATGTACTGAGCTTGGTTCTGGAGCTGTATATTTCTACTGAGCTAGGTTTTGGTGTTGTATATATATATTGAGCTTGGTTATGGAGCTGTATATATGTACTGAGCTTGGTTCTGCTGCTGTATATGTACTGAGCTTGGTTCTGGTGTTGTGTATATTTGTACTGAGCTTGGTTCTGGAGCTGTATATATGTACTGAGCTTGGTTCTGATGTTGTATATATGTACTAAGTTCGGTTCTGATGCTGTATTTATGTACTGAGCTTGGTTCTGGAGCTGTATATTTGTACTGAACTTTGTTCTGGTATTGCATATATGTACTGAGCTTTGTTCTGGTGTTGTATTTATGTAATGAGCTTGGTTCTGGTGCTGTATTATGTACTCAGCTTGGTTCTGGTGTTACATATATGTGCTGTATATATGTATGAGCTTGGTTCTGGAGCCGTAAATGTCAGAACTTGGTTCTGATGTAATTATATAGAATATATTTATAATGACAAAATTATAGGGGAGATGGAATTGTTTTCAATTCATTGTATATTTAACGGGAACCTGTCAGGTGATTTTAACCCCTTAAACTGCCACCATGCGGTAATACATGACTTGGCAATATTTCGAAAAATCCCCTGTATGTTGTTTTCAGATGCAGAAAAATCTTTAATATCAACTTTTAAACTGGTGCACGCTATCCTGAAGAGTCACATAGTAAATACTGACACCATATTGTAGGATATACAGTTCCCTGTTTTAATTAGATCTCATGGCTTTGTTACTAGCTTTGAAATATGTGTGCTCTGTACTAATGTCATATCACAGTGGAGATAAATCGAAGTTCACATACTAGTATACAGAAGTTTATCTATATCTAGATCTGTTTTACAATGTATGGATCATTTTGAAGAATACACAGTACAAAATGCAATTATGGGAGAGGAAGACACGGAGAGAGTAACTGTGATATGACATTAGTTGCAAGGTTCGGATAGCACTAGGTAATGACTAGGTAATGGTGTGGGTGCATAAGTAAGGGCCCAACCCGATCCAGTAGAGAAAATAAGTACTATGCACACCAATATGGAGTTATTTATCCAAACAAATAATTTATTTATTTGTAGCCAGTGACAGTGCGACGTTTCGGTCAACACCTTGACCTTCCTCAGGCACTTAAGTCAATGCTGGTCCTGCGTGGCTGGCGCTGTAAGATTGGCGGGTAACCGCTGTGTGTGGCGCTGTGTTAGGGTTGGGCCCTTACTTATGCACCCACACCATTACCATTTTCATTTTTCTCAATTTAAATGTATCTGCTTGTAAGACAGGCAATTATACCGCACAAAATTGTTGCTAACTAACATCCCCCATATGTCTACTTTAGATTGGCATCATTTTTTGAACTTCCGTTTATTTTTCTAGGACGTTACAAGGCTTTGAACTTTAGCAGCAATTTCTCACATTTTCAAGAAAATGTCAAAAGGCTATTTTTACAGTGGCCAGTTCAGTTGTGAAGTGGCTTTGAGGGCCTTATATATTAGAAACCCCAAAAAGCCACCCCTTTTTAAAAACGTCACCCACCCCTCAAAGTATTCAAAACAGCATTTAGAAAATGTCTTAACCCTTTAGACGTTTCACAGGAATTAAAGCAAAGTAGAGGTGAAATGTACAAATTTCAGATTTTATTTGAGGAAAATTGATTTTTAATCCGATTTTTTTATAACACAAAGTTTTATCAGATAAATGCTACTCAATATTTATTGCTCAGGTTCTGAAGTTTTAGGAAATATCCCACATGTGGCTCTAGCGTGCTGCTGGACTGAAGCACCGGCCTCAGAAGTAAAGGTACACCTAGAGGATTTTGGGGCCTTATTTTTAGTAGAATATATTTTACTAACCATGACAGGTTTGAAGAGTTCTTGTGGTGCGAAAACAGTGGAAATCCACAAAAAGTGACCCCATTTGGGAAAATACACCCACTGAGGAAATTATCTAAGGGTATAGTGAGCGTTTTGACCCCACAGGTTTTTTGCAGAAATTATTGGAAGTAGGCCCTGAAAATGACAATCTGCGGTGGCCATGTCACATTTACAAAGTTCCTGAGGGGACAACACAGTGGAAACCCCCTACAAATGACATCATTTTGGAAACAACACCCATTGAGGAAATTATCTAGGTGTATAGTGAGCGTTTTGACCCCACAGGTTTTTTGCAGAAATTATTGGACGTAGGCCCTGAAAATAAAAATCTACATTTTTTTCAAAGAAAATGTAGGTTTAGCTAATTTTTTCTCATTTCCACAAGGACTGATGGAGAAACACACCACAACGTTTGTAAAGCAATTTCTCCTGAGTAAAACAATACCCCACATGTGGTAATAAACGGCTGTTTGGACACACGGCAGAGCTTAGAAGGGAAAGACCACTATTTGGCTTTTGGAGATCACATTTAGCAGGAATGGTTTGCGGAGACCATGTCACATTTGCAAAGCCCCTGAGGGGACAAAACAATGAAAACGCCAAAAAAATTACTCGATTTAGGAAACTACACCCCTTGAGAAATTCATCTAGGAGTGTAGTAAGCATTTTTACCCCACACATGTTTCATATAATTCATTAGAATTGGGCAGTGAAAATAAAATCAATCCTTTCTCTTCAATAAGATGTAGCTTTAGCGCAAAATTTTTCATTTTCTCAACAAACAAAGGAAAAAAAGAACCCAACATTTGTAAAAATAATTTCCCAAGTACGGCAATACCCCATATGTGGTCATAAACTGCTGTTTGGGCACACGGCAGGGTTCAGAAGGGAAGGAGCGCCATTTGGAGTGCAGATTTTGCTGGATTGGTTTTTGGGCGCCTGTGGGACCAAAACAGTGGAAACCCCCCAGAAGTGACCCCATTTTGGAATCTACACCCCTCAATGCATTCACCTAGGGGTGTAGTAAGCATGTTAACCCTGCAGGTGTTTTGTAGAAATTAGTGTGCATTCGATGTTGCAGAGTGAAAATGGGATTTCTTCCATAGATATGCCAATATGTGGTGCCCATCTTGTGCCACCATAACAAGAGAGCTCTCTAATTATTATGCAGTGCTTCCCGGTTTAAGAAACACCCTACATGTGGCCCTAATCTTTTGCCTGGACATTTGACCAGGCTCAGGAATGAAAGAGTACCATGTAAAATTGAGGCCTAATTTGGCGATTTACAAAGTATTGGTTCACAATTGCAGAGGCTCAGATGTGAAATAATCAAAAGAAAGTGACCCCATTTGGAAACTACACCCCTCAAGGCATTTATTAAGGGGTGTAGTGAGCCTTTTCACTCCACAGGTCTTTTCCATAAATGAATGTGCTGCGGATGGTGCAAATTAAAAATGTATATTTTTCCCTACATATGCCATTTCAGTGGCAATATGTCATGTCCAGCTTATATGTCATGCCCACTGGAGACACACACCCCAAAAATTGTTAAAAGGGTTCTCCCGGGTATGGCAATGCCATATATGTGGAAGGAAACTGCTGTTTGGGCACACTGTAGGGTTCAGAGGGGAGGGAGCGCCATTTGGCTTTTGCAGTGCGGATTTTGCTTGGTAGTAGATTTGTTTGAGTATAGCTGGTGTTTCCATTTATAATGTGGGGGTACATGTAAGCTGGGCAGAGTACATCACGGGCATAGTCCGGTGGTATAATAATGGGGTAAAAAAACAATAAAATGATCCATAGATGTGTGTTACGCTGTGAAGCAATCCTTTCTGCACAGGCCAGTGTCACACTGATATATGGTGTCCTTTCTTTTGCCCCATTTGGTCCACACTCCGCACCTTTGCAGTTTGGGGAATTTTGCTGGGAAGTGTTGTCCTGGTATTATACTGGCACCCTCGCTTCCAGCAGATGTTTGGGCCCTCCCATTCCTTGATAAATCGCCTCTTGAAACAGAAGAAATGTTCCCCTCGGGCTGCACAACTGCATATTTTTTATTTCCTGACTTATTGGAGCCTTAACTAATTTTATTTTTTCATAGACGTAGTGGTATGAGGGCTGTTTTTTTGCGGGACGAGCTGTAGTTTTTATTGGTACCATTTTGGAGTAAATGCGACTTGTTCACCTTTTATCCTATTTTTTGGGAGGCCAGGTAACCAAAAAAACGCAATTCTGGCATAGTTTCTTTAGTTTTTTTTATACAGCGTTCACCAAGCCTTATAAATTACATGTTACCTTTATTCTCCGAGTTAGTCCGATTCCGGTGATGCCTAATTTATGGCACTTTTTTATGTTTTACAACGTTTTGCACAATAAAATTACTTTTGTAAAAAGAATGTATTTTTTCTGTCGCCAAGTTCTTTGAACTGTAACTATTTAACTTTTTTGTCGACGGAGCTGTATGAGGGCTTGTTTTTTGCGAGACGAGCTATAGTTTATATAGGTACCATTTTTGGATATGTGCGACTTTTTGATCACTTCTTATTCCAATATTTGTAGGGCAAAGTGACCAAAAACAGAAACTCTGGTATAGTTTTTTACGGGTTTTTTTTTTACTCTGTTCACCGCGTGCAATAAATGATATAATATTTTTATACCTTAGGTCGTTACGGTTGTGGCGATACCAAATACATATGTTTTTTTTTTTTTTTTTCAATAATAAGGGACTTGATAATGGAACAGGGCAATGGTGTTTTATTTTATTACTTGAAACTTTTATTATGTTTTCAAACTTTTATTTCTTTCACTTTTTTTTTACACTTTTTTTCAAGTCCCACTAGGAGACTTGAAGGTCCAACTGTCTGATTATTTTTTTTCTAATACATTGCACTACCTACGTAGTGCAATGTATTAGATCTGTCAATTAGTCACTGACAGCAAGCCGATTAGGCTTCGCCTCCCAGCGGGGCGTAATCGGCTTTCGTAATGATAGGGCAGGAGGCCATTGTGTCTCCTGTTGCCATAGCAGCAGTCGCCAGTCCTGATTGCCTGTCAGGGCTGGCGATCTGCTAGCAATTCCTAAGATGCAGCAATCGTATTCGATCGCTGCTTTAAAGGGGTTAATGGCAGAGATCGGAGCTGGCTCCAGTTCCTGCCATTACAGGTGGATGTCAGCTCCTGAGCCAGCGCCATCTTGCCGGAGGCTACGGAAGCCGAACAGGCTCCACCGCCGGGCAGGTCTTGACCAGCTTCCATGCTAGGCACACCGGGAGGCCAGTATTAGGCCTCCGGTTGCCATTGCAATTTCATTGCTGGGGTTCCGATGAGCTGCAAACAGCTTAAATGAAGTGATCGCGTTTGTGAGCTGCATTTAAGGGGTTAATGGTGGGGATCGAAGCTAATTTCGGTCCCCGCCATTGCAGCCGAATGTCAGCTGTAAGATACCGCTGAGATCCGGCGATGATGGTGCCAAGCATTTGGCATATGGATACGGCAAAATGCGGGAAGCACTAGCTTTCCATGGCGTACCCATACATCAAATGTCGGGAAATGGTTAATATTGAATGTATATATTTGTGGATTTGATCTTACTTTTTTTGATTTCTGTGTATATTAATTTTGTAGTGTCTGAAGAAGGTTGGATACATAGACAGAAACGTTAAACCTATTTTTGGATTACTATTTTTTGCTATATGTGAAATAAAATATCACTTATGCATAATACCTTGGAGTGCGGAGTTCCTATTTTTTATACGTTGGCGTGGAAGCCTACTCACGCACCCTTGAAACACGGAGTGCTGCGGGATCAAGAAATTACTATTTAGTTCCAGTATGGTGATATTTTAGCATTGTATACTGGTATAATTTGCAATCTTTATACGACTGTATTAGGCCATGATCACGCAATCAGGATTGATTAGGACTAAGTCCCTGATTCCAGACCTAAATCCCTTTCAAATCCACTAACATTCTGCATCCATTACAAGTGAATGGGCTATTTTATACCCCATTCACATGCAGCGGAAAGAAGTCTGCTTGAATTTGTCTCCGCCCTGCCCAAAAAAATCCTCTAGAATAATGAGCATGTTCGTTATTCTCGTGGAAAAACAGTGTATTCATTGGAGTTGGAGCTATCAGTACTATTCCTCTTTCATTTACACCTGTTTTAATTAATCTCCCCATGTCTTGTATAGCTGAAAGGTGGTCCCCTGAACTTCAGCCCAAAACTGGCGACTGCGTATATAGCCTGCGGTGGGCCTGTGTGCTTAAAAATGCCAGGGATGATTTTAAGTCCCAGCTCGGCCCTGAACTAAGATAACAATTTCTAATTTGCTCTGGACAAGGTTATAGCAGAAGCTTTTGTCATTCCCCATATGACTTATTACTCCAGAGTCTATACACCTTGTCTGCATTGCTCTTGTACCTGTAATGGCATTAAATGCAGCTTCAATACATGAAGTGTCATCCCCTTTTATAGCACTTTTGGCCTTTTGATGTTTAGTTTGTTTTTTCAGCTGACAACATCGCAAGAGACACTAAAATAATAATCATTGTTAAAACAAACATGTACAATAAAGTTATTTTTATTAATTATGGTAAGCAGTAAACGGCATAAAAAAAACATTGGCGGAATGCCTTTATAAAAAATATATATAAATTAAACAACTTGTATTTATGATTTATAAAAAATCTACAATTTGTCCCACAAAAAAAATGTAGATAAAAAAATAAAAAATAAATGACTGATAAAATTCTATGAAGCAAAAACCTGGTCCTTAAAGGGGTTGTCCGAGATAAATTTTTATTTAAAAGTTAAACACACAATACACACATTAAATATTCCCTAATATACTTACCTGTGCAATCTTGCTTCTGTTCTCCGTTCTGGCAGCTCTTTTCTTCCGATCACCTGTCTTCTGACGTCACGTTTTCTTCCTCCTCCACTGTCGTGTCGTGTCCCGATCACATGGTCTCGCCCCAGCGAGAACTCGGATGGGACACGACACGTCACTGGAGACGTGTCGTTTCCGCGGGTGCCCGCCCAGCCTATGCAGCTTTTTTTCACTGTGAGCGCGCCTATGCGTGTTCACAGTGAAAAAAGTGAAGAGGGACGGCACCTGCGGGAATGTCGGGTCTCCGGCTGTCAGTGACTGCCGGGGACCCTGAGGAGAGGATAGAAGCAGCTTTAGCTGCTTCTGTCTTCTCCGATGTCTTCTTACAGAGCGTTCAATGAACGCTGTGTATAGGAATAGAGACAGCAGCAGCGGCGCTGTCTCTATTCCTCCCGGTGATCATGTGACTGGTCACATGATCACCGGGTACCGTTAGTGGCAGGCTGCTGCTGGGTCTAATCAGACCCAGCACAGCCCTATTAGTGACAATCGTCACTATGAGAGGGCTGATTTCCCTGCTGTGCAGCTCCAGTTACAGTGGAAAAGATGGTGTAAAAACCAAAAAAAAAAATATATAATGTTCCCCAAAGGTCTTTTTTGACCTTTGAGGGACAGACAATAATAATAAAAAAATAGTAAAGTACAAAAAAAAATTAAATAATAAATACACATAAAATACCCACCCCAAAAAATACCGTTCCCCCTGTCAATCATTGTTGTAACGCTGGCGCTGACCCAATTACCCTAATATAGACATATAATATATAGAAATTTACGGTAGACAATGACGATCACAAATAAAAGGTCTATTTTAGGGTAAAACTATGTTATTACCCAAAAAAAATAGCTGAAACGTAAAAAAGCTTATTTTTTTACTATTTTCAAACTTTATGAATGAAAATTCTAAAATGGCAAAAAAGGTGTGTATAAAAACGCTAAAAAAATAAACCTGCATTGTCTACGGAAAAAACTTCGCAAAAATAACATCGTTAGCCCAACAAATAAAAAAATTATAGCCATTTAACTAACGTGCTAAAAATGGCTAAACGGTGCCCCGTCCTGAACTAGATAAGATCTTCTGGGGTCCTGTATCTAAGCCTACATTGTTAGGCTTAGATACAGGGTCTAACAAACAGTGTCACACATGGAGCCTGTATCTAAGCCTAACACAATGTAGGCTTGATGACATTCTTTTTATTCCTGTATAAGGGTATGTTCACACGGCCTATTTACGGACGTAATTCGGGCGTATTAACCCCCGAATTACGTCCGAAATTACGGCTTGAAATCGTTGGCAAACATCTGCCCATTGAAAGCAATGGGCAGACGTTTGTCTGTTCACACGAGGCGTATATTTACGCGTCGCTGTCAAAAGACGGCGCGTAAATAGACGCCCGCGCCAAAGAAGTGTCATGTCACTTCTTCAGACGTAAATGGAGCCGTTTTCCATGGACTACATGGAAAACCAGCTACAGTTACGTCCGTAATGGGCGCGGCGTTCAAGCGCCTGCACATGCCGTTACGGCTGAAACGACAGGGCTGTTTTCTCCTGAAAACAGCCCCGTAATTTCGGCCGTTACGGACGCTGCCGTGTGAACATACCCTAAGATTAGTGTTTAGGGGCCCTGTATCTAAGCCTAACATGTGGTATTCTTAGATACATGGCCCATGTGTGACACTGTCTGCTTGGGTAATGTTACTAAGGCTACCTTGTGGTAGGCTTAGATACATGGTCTAACAGTATCACACATGAGCAGTGTATCTAAGCATCCCTCTTTTTTTTTTCTTAGTTATTATGTGTTTTTTACAGGTTGGGTCCTTGGTACTACATCAAGTTCAAGGACTACTTCAATGACACCTTTTTTATTTTTAATAAAATCGTTAACCAGTGTTGTGTGTGTTATTTTATTACAATATTTTTTCTATGTCCTTCTCATTTATTTAAAAATGTATTATTAGTTCATTATTAATGGCCACTGTCTAACAGCGTCCATTAGTAAGGCTTCATGCACACTAGCGTGTGTATTTTCCGCGCGTGAAAAACTTGCGTCAATCCCATCCGTGTGTTTGCGTTAGGGCGGATTAACACGAACGTTCTATACGTCCGTGCAACCCGCGTGGTATTCACGCGGGTCGCACAGACCTATGCAAGTCTATGGGGCAGTGCAGACAGTCCGTGAGTTTTACGCAGCGTGAGTCCGCTGCGTAAACTTGCGACATGTTCTATATTTCTGCGTTTTTCGAGCATCAAGCACCCATTGAAGTCAATAGGTGCGTGAAAATCAGGCGCATCCCATGGAAGCACTTCCGTGGGACGAGCGTGATTCGCGCAACAGCAGTAAAAGAATGAATGTAAACAGAAAAGCACCACGTGCTACAAACATCCAGAGTGTCATAATGATGGCGGCTGCGCGAAAATCACGCAGCCACGCATCCGTATGAACATGACACGGAGCTGTCAAGTGCATTTTGCGCATGCAAAACGCCACCGTATTTGTGTGCGCAAAACGCACACGCTCGTTTAAATCCGCCCTTATGCATCAGTGTGCTTTTCGATTGTCATGTGTTATTCACGCACTCACAAAGCCAGCCCATTTTTTTCTTCTTTTTTACAACAAATTGCTGTGTAAATCACGCACCAAACACGTGTGTGCTGTTTGTGGTTTTCACGCATGCATTGACTTCAATGTGAGAGTAGGTGCATGATAACGCACCAATAGAGGACATGCAGTATGTTTCACGCAGCGGACTCTCGCTGCGTGAAAAGTCACATGTGTCAACGGCCCCATTGAAATAAATGGGTTGCGTGTGTTGTGCGTTTTTTCAAAGCACAGCACACAGACTTGATTCACGCTAGTGTAAATCGTGCCTAAGGCCCCATTCACACCACGTCGAAACCACGCACAGCACACGCGACCCATTTATTTCAATGGGGCCGTTTTCACTCAGCGAGAGTCCGCTGCGTGAAACATACTGCATGTCCTCTATTGGTGCGTTATCATGCACCTACACTCAAGTAGATGCATGCGTGAAAACCATGCACCAAACAAGCGTGTTTGGTGCGTGATTTATGCTGCAATTTGTTGTAACAAGCATTAAAATCGAGCATTAAAACTGCCTTGCGGGAAAAAGAAGCAACATGCTCCATCTTCGGGCGTTTACGCCTCTGACCTCCCATTGACTTCAATGGAAGGCAGAGAAAGCGTATTTCGCGTTGTTTTATGCCTGCGGCGCTCAATTGCCGCGGGCGAAAAACGCCACGGAAAACGATGCAAAAACCGCAGCAAAAAAAGGCACAAACAATGCCGCAAAAAACAGACGCAAAAAAAAACGCCGAAAAGGCTACGATAAATGCAGCGAAAAACATCACAAATAAAGCCGCGAAAAAAGCCCCAAACAAAGAGGCAAAGAACGCCACGAAAAACGACAGGGAAAACGACACGAAAGACACAATGAAAAACGCAGAAAAAAAAAACGGAAAAAAAGGACGCAAAAAAGGCTACGATAAACGCCACGGAAAAAGCTGCGAAAAACATTGCGGAAAAAGACGCGAGAAACGCCGCAAACAGGCAAAGAACGCAGCGAAAATCAACTGGGAAAACGCCACGAAAGACGCAACGAAAAACGCAGCAAAAATAGGCGCAAACAACGACGCAAAAAAAGAAATGATAAACGACGTGAAAAAGGCTACGATAAACGCAATGGAAAACACAGCAAAAAACATCGCAAAAAAAGACGCAAACAAACAAGCAAAAAACGCCAAGATAAACAAAGCGAAAAACGCCCCGAACAAAGAGGCAAACAAAGCCGCAAACAGCGCACAAAAAACACCGGGAAAAACTACGCAAAAATCAACGTGCAGGGAGAGGTAAATCTGCCGCAAACTTCAAGACGGAATTTTGAGGCAGATATTCCTCTTGCAAAAAAACTCTGTGTGAACATGGCCTTAGTGGAGAGAGACATGAGATAGAAGAGGGTGGACGAGGGTGAGGGTGGACGAGGGTGAGGGTGGACGAGGGTGAGGGGAGACACGAAGAGGTTTATAGACCTGAAAAGAGAAAGAAAACATAAATGTGAAAAACATAATGGGGGGAGAACATTTGCTCACCAGCCTTCAAGAATGTCAGCAAGGAGACAAGTGCAGTGAAGGATGTCAGCGGGGAGGAGCAAGGACAGCTCACGTGAACTCTTGGAAGGTACGTGCACGCTCATTGCAGCCTGCAATGAGCGTGCACGGGAAAAAAGTTTCATCACAAGGAAAGATCAACAAACCAGAGCTGAACTGCATGTAAACAGGCTGTGCTAAACTCAAAGCAGAAATGTGGGAAGTAGAATTTTTTTTTAAAATAATGCTTTATTTAGGTTGTCTGTATAAGGGGTAATGTATGACAGAGTTTTTGAAAAAATGTTGGTATCTCGGACAACCCCTTTAAGGTAAAAACTGCCTCAGTCCTTAAGCGGTTAATAATCGGTTGCAAAAGGCACAAGTAATATAGTAATTATTGCACGGATCACAACCTAGTTCTCATTTCACCCGTTTCTGGAGTAAAGTTGGACTAAGCTGGTGTCCATAAAAGTGTGGGGAAACAAACACGACATGTCTGTGATCCCCAAGATTTAACCCCTTAATGACCGGGCCTGAAAAGACGTTAATGACCAGCTCAATTTTTCTGTTTTTGCCTCTCTGCGCTTCAGCAGCCATAACTTTTTTATTTTTTCATTGACGTGGCTGTATGAGGCCTTGTTTTATGCGAGAGAAATGGTATTTTTTTTTTCCCAGTTTGGTGGTAAAAAAAATTTACGCCGTGAATATAGGAAAAAGCGATTCTCGGAATAGTTTTTTGGTTTATTTTTTATCCCGTTCACGTTTCACGCTAAATAACCCATTAGATTAATTCTTCAGGTTATTACGGTCGTGTAGATACCTAATATATGTAGGTTTTTTGTTTTTATTTAGTGTAGGGGCAATAAAATGTATTTTATGCAAAATAAAGACTCTTTTTTGGACTTTTTTTATTTATTTATTTGTTTTGTTACTTTTTTTTTTTTAATCCCATCAAGGGATAACTTTATTTGTAACTTTTTTTTTAACTTGTAATGTATTAGCATACTCCTGTATGCTAATGCATTACACTGTGTCACTATGACACAGGCTGCTGATCGGGCAGCACATAGTGTGCCCGAACAGCAGGCACATGGAACAGACAGCCCTGGGGTCTTTTGTAGTTCCCTAGGGCTGACTGCAGAGGGATTCCCCGGTGTTTGATCGCATCACTGGAATCCCGGTGATGCGATCAAAGAGGGGAATTCCCTTTGATCATGCCGCCGTCACGGACCGCGGTAATCAAAGAGTTAAACAGCTGGGGTTGGAATGTTTGCCAACCCCAGCTGTGTTCAGGAGGCTGCTCTAAGATCAGGAGCTGTTAGTAACAGCTCCTGCTTAGAGGATGAATGCTCTCACGAGCGCTCATCAGCCTGATCTGCAGCGACGCCAAAAGACGTCTCTGTAGACTAAGCACCCGCACCGCCTGACGTCAAAAGACAGTGGGCGGTCGGGAAGGTGTTAATCTCAGAGACCAAATTTCAATATCATACAAATTAAGTGATTGAACATTGCTGGACTGTTTTCAGCCTCCCAAGTAGAAGCCCTTTTACACTGTCCAATTATCGGGCAAACGAGCATTTAAAGAAAGCTCGTTCCCAATCATTGCCCTGAATAAGCAGGACAACAATCAGCTGATGGACGAGCAAACACTCATTCATCGGGTGATTGTATCATTTATGCAGCAAAAAATATTATCTTATCAGCACCACATCGCTCTGTAAACAACTTGACGTGCTGCCAACATGATAGAAATATGTGGGGACGGGCAAACGGAGTAACGAGCGCTCAAGCCGATACATAGCTCTTTGTGAAAGGAGCAAACAAGTGCTGATCAACAAGCTGTCTCATTGATCGCCACTTGTTTACATGGATCTCGACAGGCCGTGTGATAGGACCCTAAGGGCACATTCAGACGTGGCGGAATTGCTGTTGAATTCCGCTGCGGACAGTCCGCAGTGGAATTCTGCAGCAGTCGTTTTTTACATGTCTTTCTATACATTTTTAGGAAGTACAGTAAAAAATATACACTTTTTGGAAAGTTAGTTCAGACGTTGCAGAAAATAACTGTGCGGAATTTAGGCTGCGGTGCAGAATTTCCCCTCCGCACCATGCTAATTCCATTGCGGAGAAGAAGCGGAATTTCACTGCGGATTTCAGATTTTGCAATGCAAAATCTAAAATCTGTGGCAAGTCCGCTGTGATATCTGCAACGTCTGAATTACCTGTCAAATATGCAAATGTTGCTGCACATTCATTGCGTAATTGTCCTGAATCTGCACCAACATTTGCAGCGGAAAAATTCTGCCACGTCTGAACATGCCCTAACACGTTTTTATAGAATATATGACACCATTCAGTTTATCAGTAGGATTATACTCCCATTTTTCTTATTGTGGAATAAAGCCGACACTGAGGCTGTAACATAACTGCAGAGATTAAAATACTTAAATTCTACCTACAATTGCTAACCATTTTTTTTCTTTGATCTAATGCATATAAAGTAGAAAATTAAGACATTTTACAGAGAGAGAGAGAGAAAGAGAGAGAGAAAGAGAGAGAAAGAGAGAGAGAGATATCTAAATGTGATATATAACATGTACATGGAAGTTCAACCTGGAGCCATTCCTACAATAGTCTTCAAACAGTATTTGATAAGTTCTCTGTTTAGGTGGAGACTCCATAAGACAAGAATTTGTTGTTTGTGGTTGGGTTCCATGTGAAACATTTCAGATAATTTTTGCTCCTCTTTAGGGTTCATTCACACATAACTGACAGTCCATACGTCTGTTTTTCAGTCTATCAATGAACTCTCCCGGACTGTTCCGCTGCTCAGAGTCTGGAATTCAGTTCCAGGTTACCCAGCCTGTGACCATAGAATATGAGGTGGATTCATGGAGTAACTACACCGAGATCCTACAGAATCTTCATGGTGGATATGAGATTATTGGTCCAGTCTTCAGCATAAAGTCCAGTGCAGAGCCCAACGTGGTGTCCGCAGTCTACCTCCCTCATTGTCTATGTCTAGAGGGTAAGGAATGACATCACTTTCCATTACCTGTAGACCTGAGGTATAATAATATTGATTATGTGTAATATGAAGTTATATGACCTCGCTGGCAATGCAGATATGTGATGAAACCAATAAACCAATTAAAATTAAGGATACAAAATATTTAATTTTAACTTATTTACTAATTTTTACTAAAAAAAAAAAAAGCCTCAATTAATTTTATTTCCATATAATTTCTGTAGGTTTTAAAGACGACAAATCATTGATTAGATGTTTCCACTACAAGGATGATAACATGACTTTGGAAACACCGTCAAGAGTAGAAGCAATGTACGTTGTGCTGGAAAATCCCACCTTCTCCAGTATCGGGGTTATTTTATACCCCTTAAGCCGTTTAAAAGAGGAAATAATAAAACTCTTCCCTTATGATGGAATGGCGCTGTTATTCTGTAATACAATTACCAGGAAGGATCTTACACACAAGCATAGACTTCATCTGTATCTACTGCCAAGGCTCCGCACCGTGGAGAAGGTATCTCCTTCCTTCTTTCATTATCTAGAATATAAGCCTTATTGTCTTTACTTGTTTATGAAAAGTAAGTGAACCAGATTTTGTATTTATTTCGGGCAGAGCGCCCTTACCTCGTGTCTGCCAGATACCATACCTGGTATCTGTATTTACTACTCATTCATTAGCTATTAAAGGAACACTAAACATAAAATATACACAAAAAAATAAAAGATCCCAGCAATTTCGCCATTAAAAGGAAATCCTGATGAAAACTACATTTTGCCATGTGTTCCATTAAGGAATTCCATGTGTCAGTTTCTGACCTTTTACTTTTCTTGCTCCTTTTATCACTGTGTATCACATTGTTGTCTATGCATAGCACCAGTCTGAATCACAATTTGTTAACACGCTTCTTCTACCTGACTCTATGGGGATCTAAGTGTCACTCCTACAGGCACCAGAAGTCCCTGTATGATGTCATTACATGAAATGTTCCACACAGGCTCTTAACAGGGGAGAGCAGGAGCCCCTATCACAGCCATTTCTGAAGATTAGCAAGGTTCCTGACAGTTATAATGGAGAATATCACAGCACAATCTCTCTGGATCTATTCTTATAAAATCTTATCTTATATAGGAGAATACTGAGGGAAGGATAATCCCACTCTCCTCCCCAGCACGCAGATATGGTACTGACTCTAGCTGCTCATGTGATGCTGAGGCATAATGGAATTGGTAGCATAGCACAAAGGCAGAAAAAGAAGTGTGAAATCTAAAATTCAACATTGCGTCCGAACAGAAGTAGGCAGGAGACCGGACTGCAGGGAAGTGAGTACAGTATATATAAGAGAAGTCCAAAACTTGATAAATTATCAGGATGGTGGGAGCAGTGTTGAAAAGTTGTGTTTCTGCCAGAGGTCTTTAATCTCCTCCTTTCCTTTGATAATATTTTGTCTCATATTGCTATTAAATGTGGAAAATAATAAATAATTATTCTGTGTCTCCGGACATAAGTCTTTGTAGCAACCATCAGGTTTGGCTTATGACCACCCCTAAGAGAGTTGTCTAAGCAGACTCTCCAGTCTTCACCCTTCAACCACTATGAAGGGATCTGATCTTTGCTGCGGGTAGGCTACCAGGTCTTGCGGTGGTCCCGGTGGAGTAGCTGTTGGTCAGACAGATGCAAGACAAGCACAGGTAGATGGTACCTTGACGGATGGAGGCTTGACTGTGGATAACAGGTGACAGATGGATAACAGACTGCAGATCACAGGTGATAGATAACCAGCTGCTGGACACAGGCAGGTAGCAGGTAGGCTGGTCACTGGTGGCCAGAAGTTAACTGGGTAGAGGCTGATAACAGACTACTGGTTGCAGGCTGTAGCGGATTACTGGATGAAGTCTGGTAGTGGATAGCAACAGAAGACAGGATCCAGTTTGTTTGTAGGCTACCAGGTCTTGCGGTGGTCCCGGTGGAGTAGCTGTTGGTCAGACAGATGCAAGACAAGCACAGGTAGATGGTACCTTGACGGATGGAGGCTTGACTGTGGATAACATGTGACAGATGGATAACAGACTGCAGATCACAGGTGATAGATAACCAGCTGCTGAACACAGGCAGGTAGCAGGTAGGCTGGTCACTGGTGGCCAGAAGTTAACTGGGTAGAGGCTGGTAGCGGATTAATGGATACAGGCTGGTAGCCTATTACTGGATACAGGCTGGTAGTGGATAATAATAGCAGACCCCTCTTCTTGGGTCCAGCACCAGAATGGAACTTCCTGAGGTGCACTGAGGCATTGGATGTTCTCTGAAGGCTCCCAAGATCTTTCCTCAGGACCAAATTCCTTCCATTCTGCAAGATAAAATGTCTTCTTCCAAATTATTTTATAGTCAAGAATGTCCTTAATTTCAAAATTCAGATCCAGTACGACAGGAGCAAGAACGTGTTAGACAACGTTCTAGAATACTTATTTAGCACCATGGGTTTGAGCAGTGATACATGAAAATAGTTAGGAATCCAAAGGGAAGGAAACAGATGGAGTTTGTAACTCACCGGGTTGATTCTCATTAGGACTTCAAATGGACACAGGTAGCGAGTAGCAAATTTGTACGAGCGTACCTTCAGTCGGATGTTTTTAGATGACAGTCATACCTTATCTCCAGGGGTATACTGTGGAGGTGGTATTCTCCTTCTTATCTGCACATTTCTTCATGCAAGAAACAGCATTAATGATGGCAGATTTGTTTGTTGCCAGATCCGAGGATGCTGTCTATACATGATGAGAAATGGAGAGGAGTTTGTGGATTCTCCGTAGTGGTTGTTGTATGTGAATTCGGCCCAGGGGAGAATATAAACCCAATTGTCACATTGGGCAGAAACAAAATGGTAAAGAAAGATTTTCTAGGATCTAGTTGACCCTCTCCACTTGGCCATTGGACTGTGGATGGTAGGCAGCAGAAAAGTTTAGCTTGACCTTTAGTAGTCAACACAAAGCTCTCCAAAATCCTGAGGTGAACTGTACACCGCGGTCTGAGACAATATGACGGGGCAAGCCATGCAGACAAGATATATGCTGTATAAAAAGACCGGAAAACGAGGAACAGAAGCCAGACCAGATAGAGGAACAAAGTGTGCCATTTTGGAGAAGCAATCTACCACCACCCAGATGGTATTGCATGGCAGGGGGTCTGGAATTGGAGGTCTTGTTCCGGGCACAGAAGGAACATGAGGCGACATAGTCCTTAACATCCTTGACCATAGATGGCCACCAGAACTGATGAGAAAAAATCTCTTGAGTTTTACACACTCCGGCGTGACTGGCCAGTTTAGAGTTATGTCCCCAGGAAAGCACTCTTCTTCTGGCCGAGGGAACCAAGGTTTTACCAGGAGGGCAATCCTTCAGTATTACCAGAGCAACCAGAACAATGCGTGAAGGATCGATAATATTTTGCGTAACTTTAAGTTGATTAGTAACAACAAATGACCAACACAGAGCGTCAGCCTTAGCATTCTTCTCGGCAGGATGGAAGTGCAATAGAAAATCAAATTGGACAAAGAAAAGCACCCACCTGGCCTGGCGTGGGTTCAACCTCTGAGCCGTCTGCAGATAGACCAAATGTTTGTGGTCTGTGAAGATAATTACAGGATGCATGGCCCTTTTAGCAGATGTCTCTACTCTTCCAATGCCAATTTAATGTCTAGAAGCTCCCGATCTCCTATAGAGTAATTTCTCTTAGCAGGAGAAAAAAACTTGGAGAACAAGCCACAGGTTACAGTCTTACCAGTTGGACCTTTTTACATCAGTACTACACCAGCACCATCAGAAGAGGCATCCACCTCAAAGAAGAATTGCTTGGACACATCCAGATGCTGCAATGTAGGGGTGGCAGAAAAGGACTCTTTGAGTTGAAGAAAAGCCGATTCAGCCTGCGAGTTCCAGTTCTTGACATTTACTCCATTCTTTATAAGGGCTGATAATAGCCCATAATGCAGAGAAGTGGGGAACTGCCTGTTGAAATTAGCAAATTGCAGAAAGCATTGATTTGCATGGAGACCCTGAGGACGAGGCCAGTTCAACACGGCAGACACTTTGTCGGTATCTATCTTCAACCTCTGATCAGAGACCATATAACCTAGAAAGGAAAGGGAGGATTTCTCAAAGACACATTTCTCCAACTTTGCATAGAGCTTATAACCTAACTGAAAAAGCAGCATGAATCAATATGGCCCAAACATGTAAGGTATGAAAAGTAGAAGTATTATAATCTATATGGGCTGATTCAAGGGTGTATACCCAAAAGCATCAAAACTGACTATATATAACCTAAAAGGAATAGATGCTCGCAACACTCAAAGGATAATGAAAATAGAAAAATACTTTATTGAAATACATAATAAGGAACAATAGACAATAGATTAAAATGAGGAATCCATAAACCACAATTAAAAACGGGACAAAAGAATGTGTAACTACTGAATGAATACAGAGTACAAAATTTGCACTCATAGCAGACCTTCAAAAAAGTGCAAGTGCAGCCCAGAAGAGGGCGTAAAGAGAATGTAATGACCCAATATAAGTGCAGCAAAATGCTATATAAACACAGTCATTGTATATGATAATATTAATAAGACATGTACACCATTGACATAGGTTTACTATGTCAATCCATAGTGATAATATAATACATCCATAGTGATAATATAATTCCATTCATAGTAATAATATAATATCATCCATAGTAATAATAGTAATTCGGCAAGAGGAATGAAGGAAACCCAATCATATTGACAGTCAGAGATAAAACACCTTAAATATTGTTCTAGAGACTGATTAGTCCTCTCAGTTTGGTCATTAGTTTCAGGATGGAAGGCCGAGGAGAAGGACAGATCAATCTCCAACTGTTTACAGAAATCTCTCCAAAACAATGAAACAAATTGTACCCCTCTGTCAGAAACAATATTGACAGGAACCCCATGGAGACGCGGGATGTGTTTGACAAACAAGGAAGCTAACGTCTTGGCATTGGGTAGTTTCTTGAGGGGCACAAAGTGGCACATCTTACTAAAGCGGTCTACCACAACCCACACCACCGACTTGCCTTGAGATGGAGGCAGATCGGTGATAAAATCCATGGAGATATGGGTCCAAGGTCTCTGGGGAATGGGCAAAGAACGTAGTAAGCCCGCTGGTCGGGACCTGGGAGTCTTGGACCTAGCACAAACCTCACAAGCGGCGACGTAAGCCTTAACGTCTTTAGGCAACCCAGGTCACCAATAGTTTCTAGCAATGAGGTGCTTGGTACCCAGGATACCTGGATGGCTAGATAGTGCAGAGTCATGATTTTCCCTGAGTACCCTCAGCAGGAATTGCAGAGGAACAAACTGCTTGTTCTTAGGAAGGTCCCCGGGAGCTGAACCATGATCAGCCGCAATTTCGGAGACTAAGTCAGAATCAACAGAGGATATTATTATACCTGGGGGCAAAACACAAGCAGGATCTTCCTCCGAAGGAGGGCTTGCCATGAAGCTATGCGACAGTGAATCACCTTTAATATTTTTAGACCCAGCTCTATAGTTGACCACAAAGTTGAATCTAGTAAAAAACAACGCCCATCGAGCTTGTCTCGGGTTTAGCCTCCGGGCAGATTCTAGGAAAACCAGATACTTGTGGTCGGTAAGGACCGTTACCTGGTGCCTAGCCCCCTCCAAGGAGAGGCGCCACTCTTCAAATGCCCATTTAATGGCTAAGAGTTTGCGGTTGCCCACGTCATAGTTACTCTCAGTGGGAGAGAACTTCCTGGAGAAGTAGGCACAGGGACGGAGATGGGTGAGGGACCTGGTACCCTGGGACAAGACAGCACCCACTCCCACCTCGGAGGCGTCAACCTCCACGATCAATGGCTCCATTTGCTTAAGCTGAATCAGCACTGGGGCAGAGATAAAGCACTTCTTAAGGATCTCAAAAGCTTGGACCGCCTCCGGAGGCCAGTGGTGGAGATCAGCAGCTTTGCGAGTAAGGTCCGTAAGAGGCCTAGCGATGACCGAGAAGTTAGCAATAAATCTCCTGTAATAATTAGCAAACCCCAGGAAGCATTGTAACGCCTTCAGGAAAGGCAGGTTGGACCCATTCATCCACAGCCTGAACCTTGGCAGGGTCCATGCAGATTTCATTAGGACTGAGGATTTGACCCAAAAATGGTATCTCCTGCACCCCAAACACACATTTTTCAGATTTAGCAAAGAGTTTGTTTTCCCTAAGGGCCTGGAGCACCTTCCTGACATGCTCAATGTGGGAGAACCAGTCCTTGGAAAACACAAGTATGTCATCAAGGTACACTACAAGAAATACCTCCAGGTAGTCTCTTAAAATCTCATTTATGAAATTCTGGAAGACCGCAGGAGCATTACACAACCCAAAGGGCATGACGAGGTATTCGAAATGACCTTCGGGCGTGTTAAACGCAGTCTTCCACTCATCCGCTTCTCTGACTCGGATAAGGTTACAAGCCCCCCGAAGATCAAACTTAGAGAACCATTGGGCCCCCTGAACCTGATTGAAGAGATCAGGAATCAAAGGAAGGGGATACTGGTTCCTTACAGTGACCTTATTCAAGTTTCGGTAATCGATGCACGGCCTAAAACAACCATCCTACTTCCATACGAAGAAGAAGACATCACCTACTGGAAAAGTAGAGGGGCAAATGTAAGCCTTGGCCAGGCTTTCCTGGATATATTCTCTCATGGCCTCACGTTCGGGACAAGAGAGATTAAATATCCTACCCTTAGGGAGCTTAGCTCCTGGTACCAAATCAATTGCACAATCGTATTCTCTATGAGGAGGTAACACTTCGGAGGCCTTTTTAGAAAAAAACATCAGAGAAGTCCTGAATAAACTCAGGTAGAGTGTTCACCTCCTCAGGGTGAGAAATAAAATTAACAGAAAAACAGGACGTCATGCATTCATTACCCCATTTAGTAAGATCCCCAGTATTTCAGTTAAACGTGGGATTATGCATCTGAAACCAGGGAAGGCCTAATACCAAATCGGACGATAATGCCTGCATCACCAGTACAAAGCACAGCTCCAAATGAATGGAGCCAACAATGAGTTCAAAAACAGGTAAAATAACCATTAGCAAGAGGAGTGGAGTCGATACCCACTACCGGGACAAGTTTAAGCAAATCAATCAATGGCATAGCTAGAGACATAGCAAATTCCACAGACATAATATTAGCAGAAAACCCTGAATCCACGAAGGCACTGACGGTGGCAGACCTACCCTCAAATGAGACCTGAAAGGGAAGCAAGATCTTATTAGGTTTCATATTTACGGGAAATACCTGTACGCCCAAGCGACCTCCCCCGTGGTCATTTAGGCGCGGAAGTTTTCTTGCTGCTTATTCTTACGCCTAGGACAGTTGTTCACTTGATGCTTGTCATCCCCACAGTAGAAGCAGAGACCATTCTTCCTGTGGAGCTCTCTACGTTGTTGGGGAGACACGGAGGCCCCGAGTTTCATAGGTTCATCCGAGTTTTCCGTGTAAGAACGAAGCAACGGAACCTCGGGAGCCATCAAGGGGAGCCAGAGGAGATGGCACAAAAACGTTCAAGTCAACGTTCACTGAGACGTCGGTCAAGACGTACCACTAAAGCCATAACCTGATCTAGAGAGTCAGAAGAGGGATAGCTAACTAATAGGTCTTTCAGGGCGTTCGACAGACCCAATCTAAACTGGCACCTCAAGGCAGGGTCATTCCACTGAGAAGCTACACACCACTTCCTAAAGTCAGAGCAGTACTCCTCAACGAGTCTCTTACCCTGACGTATGGTCACCAGCTGACTCTCGGCAAAGGCAGTCTTGTCAGTCTCGTCATAGATGAGCCCGAGAGCAGAAAAAAAAAAGTCAACAGAGGAAAGTTCAGGGGCGTCAGAAGCCAAGGAGAAGGCCAATTCTTGGGGGCCGTCCTGGAGCCGGGACATAATTATACCCACTCACTGGCTCTCAGAACCTGAGGAGTGGGGCCTTAGACGGAAATAGAGCCTACAACTCTCCCGAAAGTAGAAAAAAGTATTCCGGTCCCCTGAGAAGCGGTCAGGCAACTTGAGGTGGGGTTCAAGAGGTGAGGTGGAGGGCACTACCTGGTTAGCTTCATGCTGGTCGCACCTTTGAGCCAGGGCTTGGACCTGTAGGCAGAGACCCTGCATTTGCTGAGCCAGGGTCTCAAGGGGGTCCATAGTAGTGTAGGAACCAGGGTAGAAAAGGTATATGGGCCTGTGATTATGTAATGTCGGGGTAGGGAGACAGACATGTGAGCCCTAATCTACCCGCCACTCAGTCCCTGACTACTTGCAACGACCCGTCCTAGGCGACGGGGTACAACTGGGCGACGGTCCCTACACTCAATAAGTGCACGACAGACAAACAGACAAGCGTACACAGAAGCTAAGGGAAATGGGGCAGTTGCCCACAGCAACACCGTGAGCAACAAGAGTAGTGAACGAGCCGAGCCAAACCAGGAGTGTACGAGGTACCAAACGCAGAGCAGGAGCGTAGTCAGTAAAGCCAGGGTCGATATGAAGCAGAGGTCAATAGTAATAGCAGGAACAGCAGAGCCAGGAAACAAGAGAGAATCACAGGCAAAGACAAGCAGAAAATGAAGGTATAAATATACTGAGGGCAGGAGCTAGAACCCTCTGGCCAGGCTGTGATAGGTTCTTCCACTGCTCAGCCTACCCGCCTGAGTGGTAGCAGATCGAGTCACTCTAACAGACCTAGGAGCAGATGCAGACTGATTAATCACGGGCGTCGACACAGAAGATACTACTACTACTACTTCTACTACTACAACTTCTCCTATTACTACAACTACTACTACTAATACTACTACTACTACTACTACTACTACTACTACTACTCCTACTACTACTACTACTACTACTACTACTACTTCTACTACTACAACTTCTCATATTACTACAACTACTACTACTACTACTACTACTACTACTACTACTACTACTACTACTACTGCTACTACTGCTACTACTACATCTTCTCCTATTATTACTACAACTACTGCTACTGCTACTACTACTACTACTACTACTACTACTGCTACAACTTCTCCTATTACTACTCCTACTACTACTACAACTTCTCCTATTACTACAACTACTACTAATACTACTACTACTACTGCTACAACTTCTACTACTACTACTACTACTACTACTACTACTGCTACTACTACTACAACTACTACTACTACTACTATTACTACTACTACTACTACTACTACTACTACTACTGCTACTACTACTACAACTACTACTACTGCTGCTACTACTACAACTTCTCCTATTACTACTACTACTACTACTACTACTACTACTACTACAACTACTACTACTGCTGCTACTACTACTACAACTTCTCCTACTACTACTACTACTACTACTACTACTACTACTGCTACTTTTTCTAATACTACTACAACTTCCTCTATTACCACTACTACTACTATCTTTTTCTGCTTATATTTTTTCATACTTTAACATAATGCATGACTTGATGCTCTATAAATATGGGAAATGTGCTTGGAACATTTTTTATTCAATATTTACTACAGAAATCTGTCTACAACAGTTTTTTCAACTTACCTTAATATATTGGGTTTTGTATTAAAGCCATAATGTTAAATTCAGTCTGCCTATCGTCACCACTCTGAGGAGGTGTGGCGAAACCGGGTCAGTGGGGGTCGGTTTACGCCAAGCGAATGTGGGCGATAGATTCAGGCGACACAGATTAACAGGGGACAAGCCACAGAGGCGCGTTTATTAACAGGGACAGACACACACAGAACCAATGCATCGCTGCTTCTCCCCTCTGGGCTGGATGGGACAGGCTACCTCACTATGGGGTCTCTCCACTGTACCTTTCATCCTTTGGGGTGTCTCCAGATCCTCCTTAGTTAGATGGGACTCCAGCACTTGTCCTCCATTACTGTCCCTAGGTCAGGTACCATCTCTGAGGTAGATAGCCCCTGCCTGCAGCTCACACTGCTATCTCATCTTCTCCTGGACAGGAACTGACTGAGAGCTCACACAGCACCTCTATATTCCTCACTCACCCCTCCCTCAGGAAATCAGGCCATGTGCATTCTGCTCTTGCCCCCTACTTTTTCTTATTTACCTTTAGACAAGTTCCCGCTTGCAGCCTGTGACTCATTCTCCTTCAGTGTAAGATTAACCCTAGAGGGGAGGACAGTGAAGCAGCACTGAATACAATACAATATAATCAACTGGTTATCAAACATAACGTAATGCAGTTTGAGGGGACATATCCCCATCTAGCACCGGGCGCCATCTAAGCTATGGCACACGGATGGCGGGAGTGCGACGGTTTGCGGCAGGCTTAACCTGTATTTGGGTACAATGCCTGTAACCGTCACCCGTTCCGCCACAGGAGGTATGGGGCTTTTTATAAATGAAATATAAATCTACATACTACAAAGGAGATATGGAAATCTCTACCAGAAAAATGGAGCTCAAACTCCTGTAAAGATATATAATCAAATTAATAAGCTCAGATATTTAGACCTTAAACAACAAGAATGTCGAGACACACTTTGAGAATTATCCAGTGTTCACATTTCTATGTGTAAAACTTTACATTTTATTTCGCTTTGGTTTTATACAGGAGGTTGAGCGTTTTCAGACAAGGTATTTTTTCCAGAGAATTCTTAAACCCCATCAGACAAAATCTATGTATTCTAAGAAAATATACAGAATTAACGGACCTCTGACTGCACGTGTATATCCCGATGTAAGTTCCTTTCTGATAACTATTGTGTCTTTCTATTGGTTGTCTGGCTATTGTAGAGTCTTCTTTTGGAAGGTACTGATTCTTGTGGGGATCTAGGTGGTAGGGCATCTTATTGGCAATGCCTCCTGGGAAAAAGTATTCAGAAACGTATACTCCAGAAGGAAAAAAAACTGTCCCTCTCGTGCCACATATAGGAGAGTACCCTGAGTCAATGTTTTACCCTTTAAAGAACCTTGAAACAATACTTGGGTTAATAGCCAAACCAGACTGCAGTCTGGCTATTCACAACAACAGGGCCTACATTTTTCGCCTGGCGTCCGCACAGAGAACATGGGCAGACAGGCACCCATGGCAGACTGTGAGAAGCCCACAGCATGTACTTGCCACTGCAGGGTGTGATGCAGAAGCTCCAAGTTGAAGCCCAATTTCTATGAATATCCAGGCTCAGGTCAGTCTGGCTCTCCTGAAGTATTTTGGGACATCCCAGAAAAAAACTTGTTGGGAGGACAGGGTATAATAGCGGTACATAAGGGACTGCTTATTTCATAGAGCCGCCTTTTTCAGAGCGACTCACTTATTTTTTGAGGAAAGAAATAGGTGGAATATAAGGATATTTTATCCGCACTGAGTATGTCACCTTTGTAAAAAAAAACATCTGAAATATGAAATTCCTCCACCCCCCCCCCACTGGTGGTACAGTCCTTGTGAAGGGAATGTTTGAATCACCGTAGAAGGGTGAAATATCTGTGCTGGTTAATGACATATTGGAGCTGAAACATCATTTTTTATTTGGAATTTTATTCTAATGGAATGAAAAAAACTTTTAATATAAATATATTATTTATTAAAAGTTAAGATTAATCACTCCAGTGATAGTATTATCTATATTCAGCAGAGCCTTCTGTCATTTTTTTGGGAGTTTCACTATTAATGAATGCTGGTTATACATATTCATATTGGTTTCCACCAAAGACATTTATAAAACATGTTTTCTTCTGAAATAATGGTGCAATTCATACATTTTAGAGGATTTTATTGATGCACCAAAATTATTTTGCCATTTGTGATGAAACATTCAGTACATGGTTTCCTCCTAATGTTTTTGACACTTTTTATGTGTAAATTAATAGTTATGAAATTTGGCAAGTGAAAAGGGCACAGCCATGAGGTGGCATGAGGTCGAAAAATGTGTCCAACTTGCCTGGTGCCAAATATATTAAGTCACGAGCTCCATTTTGGTATTTTTTGCTGCATGTGCTATATTCACTTCCATATCTTCTCTCCCTTATTATAAATGTGCCAAACAAATTACTAATCAAAAATGTAAGATGTTTATTGTCTGTATTATAGACACTGGAGTTTGAGACTTCCTGCCCCTCGGAGATATACCCCTTCACAGAAATCAGTATTGAGGGGGAGAAAAACACAGAAGTTAAAGTGTCTATACATCCAGAAGATAAAGATGTTCCAGTCTGGGAAGCTGTAGTGACCGCCGGTAATGTAAAGAAATTCATGAAAACTGTGGTATAATAATGTTGACCACTGAATTTTCCCTGATTGGATTATTACTTATCATTATTAAAATGTGACAGAGCTATAGACATAAATTAGGAGCTGACCGTTCATCCGTGTCTCTATAATATCCATATTATAATATCAGGATTTTAAAAAAATATATATATATTTACATAACAGTATCGCCTCGAGCAGCATTCTAACCAAATTATTAATATAATAATTTTTTCACTTTTAGATTTTTAGATATAATAAATTTGTAAACAAATTTCTTAAAATTATCCTGTGCGTACCATAAGTTACATCCTGTATTATACTCCAGAGCTGCACTCACTATTCTGCTGGTGGAGTCACTGTGTACATACATTACATTACTTATCCTGTACTGATCCTGAGTTATATCCTGTATTATACTCCAGAGCTGCACTCACTATTCTGCTGGTGGAGTCACTGTGTACATACATTACATTACTTATCCTGTATTGATCCTGAGTTACATCCTGTATTATACTCCAGAGATGTCAAGATGGTGAGTGCAGATTTGAAAAAATTGAGATCGAATAGAGAGAATAGATTTAGCAATTTGGACGCGACAGAGAGAGTGGCACTTGAGGACCTGTGTCAAAATGAACAACTGATCATCAAACCCTCTGATAAGGGTGGTAACATTGTCGTAATGGACGAAAAATATTATGTCCTAATGGTTTATAAGCTGTTGGACGATAAGTCCACATATACCATTCTAGACATAAACCCTACAGACAACTATCTTATTGAACTTAGAACCATCCTTGTCGAGGCAAAGACACATAATATCATTACTAAAGATGAATTCAAATCAATGTTCATTTCTAGTCCGACAATACCTACTTTTTATGCGCTCCCCAAGATACACAAGACCAGTCGCCCTGTCCCTGGCAGGCCCATTGTATCAGGCAATGATAGCCTTACTCAAGGCATCAGCCTCTATGTGGATGAGATATTATCATCATTTGTTACTTCACTACCGTCATATCTCAAAGATACTAAAGACACTATCACCAGGATCCAGGATATCCAGGTCA
The DNA here is from genome assembly GCF_050947455.1 of Rhinoderma darwinii. Classification (NCBI taxonomy): domain Eukaryota; kingdom Metazoa; phylum Chordata; class Amphibia; order Anura; family Rhinodermatidae; genus Rhinoderma; species Rhinoderma darwinii. Next base: position 421,734,353 of record NC_134689.1, read on the forward strand.
ATTCATCTACCCTGATTGCCAGTATAGACGTGGAGTCTTTATATACAAGCATACAACATGAATTGGGCATTATTGCAGTCACTCACTTTTTGAGCACTAGAGGTACACAATTTCAGATGCACAATAATTTCGTTCTTTCACTCTTACGGTTTCTTTTGACTCATAATTACTTTAGTTTTTATAGAAAATTTTATCACCAGACAAAAGGCACGGCAATGGGCACAGCATGTGCTCCCACCTACGCAAACTTATTTTTGGGTTGGTGGGAAGATACAATAGTTTTCACAGATGATCTACTCTGTTAGGGTATGTGCACACACACTAATTACGTCCGTAATTGACGGACGTATTTCGGCCGCAAGTCCAGGACCGAACACAGTGCAGGGAGCCGGGCTCCTAGCATCATAGTTATGTACGATGCTAGGAGTCCCTGCCTCTCTGCAGGACAAATGTCCCGTACTGTAATCATGGTTTCAGTACGGGACAGCAGTTCCACGGAGTAGCAGGGACTCCTAGCATCGTACATAAGTATGATGCTAGGAGCCCGGCTCCCTGCAGTGTGTTCGGTCCGGTACTTGCGGCCGAAATACGTCCGTCAATTACGGACGTAATTAGTGTGTGTGCACATACCCTTACACTTGTCACATATTATTTTGGGGTCGTTACATAGACGACATATTGATACTCTGGGAGGGAGACTCCACCGCCTTTCTGGACTTCATGTCTATACTGAACAACAATGCTATTGGTATGAGGTTCACGTACGAAATTCACCATAAAGAAATTGTATTTCTAGATCTTCGGATATCTCTGGACCCTGATGGTAAAGTCCAGACCAAGATTAGCCATAAGCCTACGGCTACTAACAGTCTTCTCCACTGGGAAAGTCACCATCCCCCGGCTTTGAAAAGGGGTATCCCAGTGGGTCAGTACTTGAGAGCTAGAAGGAACTGCTCAGATGAAGCATCCTTTGAGACTGAGTGTGATGGTCTGTTTCAGAAATTCACAGCCCGTGGTTACCCCCAAAAACATTTACATAGGGCCTATGCCAGGGCCAGGGCGACAAAAAGGCAGGATCTCTTATGTGGATCGGTATCTATCAAAAATGCTAATTCCGCTGTACCCACTTCGGTCATTAGATGCATCGGGACTTACGATGCATGCTCCTCCCAGGTCAGAAAGATCCTGGAGAAACACTGGCCTATTCTAAGAGCAGATCCTGACCTACATGACCGGATTTCCCCATTCCCTAGTGTTACATATAGGAGGGGGAAGAATCTACGGGAACATTTAGTTCATAGTCACTACTCGCAACCGTCATCTACTTCTAAATGTTGGCTTAAGACAGCAATTACGGGCTCACATCCGTGTGGCAGATGCTCATTCTGCCCCTATATGCCCGTCACTAAAAACTTTTTGAATACCTCTGATGGTAAGACCTATCAGATAAAACAATTTATGAACTGTCAGAGCAGTGGTTTAATATATGCGGCCCAATGCCCATGTCCGAAACTGTACATAGGAAAAACTATTCAGGAGCTTAGGAGGAGAATCTCTCGACATTGTTTTTCCATCACCGGGAAGGAGGATACTCCACTGTCGAGACATGTCCGCTCTCTCCATGGTGGTGATACCCGGGTACTGAAATTTTGGGGGGTGTCTCTGATCAAGATGGGCCCACGTTCGGGCAATCTTGACCGCAGATTATTGCAGGAAGAGGCCAGATGGATATATCGCCTCAATACTTGAGTCCTACTGGACTCAATGAGGGCTTTAACTTTGCAGCTTTTATCTGATGGAAAGACTTTTGTCTACTTTAGATACGTATGACACATGTGGATGGACGTATTCGTAGGCAACGTGGTTGGGCTGACCACCATATTATATTATATACTATACTATACTTACTTACCAATTCTATTGGAAAGGACAGTGCTTTATTGCACACCTTCCTGTTTGATTAACCACTATATAATGCTGAGAAAACTTTTTCCATTTCTTCAGTCGGTGTGACAGAGTAACACTGACTACCCTGAGTTTCTTTTTATTGTGTATTGAGAGATTGCGCCATTTATGTCAACATGGGAGAGATGTATATATGTATCTCTGCTACCTTCATTGGACATTGACTCTTCGGTCGGTATGTCCCCACAAATGGCCTTATGACGATTATTGGGAGATATAATGTGACCACGCGCCGGGGGGGGGGGTGAGTACTGGTCTCCGCCCCATCGTTGTGACTCCACCTGTATGTCCAAATCAGCACTGGGTCCTTTTGGATCCCATACACACTTGTGCAGTTAATAGGTGTTCGTTCACACCATGCGGTTTTGCCAGAATGGCGGTATGCAGATGCTACCTGGATATTTATGATCCATCACTAAGTATGACAAACTCTGCACGATATACAGCTGATGTATGGTCCCTGGCCCTATATGGCGCTGCTAGGTGTGGGTAATGCATAATATACTGCATAGATTTTACATAGAAGTGCAGTCGTTGTATGACTGCCTGACCTTTATGGTGCTGCCACATGAGAGCAGTGCCTAATGCGCTGCACCGATTTTATATTGGTGCGTGGCAAATGTTAGCATACCCACTGAGTGCGGTACCGCAGCATGTGAGCGATTTACAGCTCTCTGTAGTGCGGCATTTGCATGACCTGGCATATGGGGACGTGTAATGATACGGCTCTGCCGCTTATCCGCTTCTGTTTGGCTGCTTTTGGTGTAAGTCGCGGGGAGGAGGGGGCGGGGACTGAGTCTCTTCCCCCTTGCGTGGCGCTGAGTGGAGGCACAGGCTTCCCTCCCATTGGCCTTCGGTGTCGTATCACCGATTGGCCAGTTAAGTTGTCAATCATGGTGTCATGGGGGCCCGGCTACGATGATGCTATGTGATTGGTGGCAGTGATTCTCCGGCTGTTCCGTTGTGACAGCTTAAAACAACGTGTCTTTTTCGGCGCAATCTCATTAAGCCCCGGAACCCCTGAGGACGCTGTATAGCACAGCGAAACATGTCGGGGGGTTTCTAATACATACCTTTTAATCTAAATACTTACCCCCATTACTTACCATACATGCAGAGTGTCTGACTCGCTGGGCTGCAGCCAGGAGCAGCACTGCAATTGACATATACAGTGAAGGAAATAAGTATTTGATCCCTTGCTGGTTTTGTAAGTTTGCCCACTGTCAAAGACATAAACAGTCTAGAATTTTTAGGCTAGGTTAATTTTACCAGTGAGAGATAGATTATTTTAAAAAAACAAAACAGAAAATCATATAGTCAAAATTATATATATTTATTTGCATTGTGCACAGAGAAATAAGTATTTGATCCCTTTGGCAAACAAGACTTAATACTTGGTGGCAAAACCCTTGTTGGCAAGCACAGCAGTCAGATGTTTTTTGTAGTTGATGATGAGGTTTGCACACATGTTAGATGGAATTTTGGCCCACTCCTCTTTGCAGATCATCTGTAAATCATTAAGATTTCGAGGCTGTCGCTTGGCAACTCGGATCTTCAGCTCCCGCCATAAGCTTTTCGATGGGATTAAGGTCTGGAGACTGGCTAGGCCACTCCATGACCTTAATGTGCTTCTTTTTGAGCCACTCCTTTGTTGCCTTGGCTGTATGTTTTGGGTCATTGTCGTGCTGGAAGACCCAGCCACGAGCCATTTTTAATGTCCTGGTGGAGGGAAGGAGGTTGTCACTCAGGATTTGACGGTACATGGCTCCATCCATTCTCCCATTGATGCGGTGGCACAGTAGTCCTGTGCCCTTAGCAGAGAAACACCCCCAAAACATAATGTTTCCACCTCTATGCTTGCAAACCGAATAATACCCCGAATGATACTAGTGGTCCTAGTGACTAATTAAAACTAAACCAGAACAAGAAACAAGTCACGACCAGGTGTTTGAAAAAATACAAATAATCTTTATTAAAGTCAATTAGACACATGGAGACAACGTATAACACTTAGACATAATAAAATGCCATGGACCCTCGAACACAAACGGAATCCGAACGTAAAAGCAGAGTAGCCCCCCAGATGTAAAAATGGTCTGACACAACCTATATATGGCTAAAGTGCATAAGTACATATTAATGAGCAGGTACTAGGCATGGTACGCTTTGCACAGATGAACACATAAATAAGTATAGAGAATATATATAAGGTACAATCTAAGTAAAAACGACATGTAAAGTAGTATACCTACACCTGCGTATAAGAGGATAAATAGGAGATCAAGACCAGGAGGGGGACCTCTGCTTAACCCAACGCGCGTTTCGCTGGTGCTTCGTCAGGGGTTGATGTCCAAATGCCCCAGTTACCCCTAGATATACCTTCCTCAATGATGTTTTACCGGTAAAATCACAGCTGTTTCCTATCGGGTGGTTAGGTGTTCAGCGTCGGTCACCAATGACAGACGGCGATACATCCCGCCCACCCACGATAGCGTCCTATCGTGTAGTCTTATGTCAAAACAGTCCTCCTCCCAGAACCGCCTCCATCGGCATAACCACACCAGGCGGGCGGGGGAATGAAATCAGCCCGCCCGCTCGATGCGGAGCTGCCGAAGGTCAGAAGCAGGGATATAAAGAGGAATGAAATTAGAAGTTTAGTGGCAATCCAGTTTTGGCCCAAGGTAGAACTATCTATCCTGATCATTAAGGTGAAAAAATAGGTTAAAAAAAGCCCAGCCGATCTCATTAAACAGCAGCAGCGGGACAAGGCGTCCCGTTGCTAGGTGACAGTCCAGCGTGAGAGCAGCAGTTGCTGTTAAACACGCTGGAGAGCATAGCAAAGCATTAAGAGCCGAGGTCGCTGTCCAACGTGCTGAAATGCTCAGCACAGCCGTCAAAGCTAAATAACCGAGAGAGTTAGAGCAGTCACTGTCCAAGGTGCTGAAGCTGACTATCCAAGTCCATATCACACTTCAGAGCTGAAACACAGTACCGGAAATAACCAGTAATGCTGTGAAAAGTAAAAAATGAAAAGAGGAAAGAAAGTAAAAGTGACCGAGGATATACATACATATACCTACACACACATACATGAACACATATATATATATATATATATATATATATACATATATGTACCTACATATACACAAAATACATATGATCAAAGTGAGCGGTTGTGAATGTGAGAGAAGTGAGGAAACGTGAAAAAATAGCAACAAAAATGATTAGAAAATAGAATAACACAACAAGTGTATATTGATTAATGCTGAAGAGGAACAGAACAATATAATTAGTATTAATGCAGCACAACAAACCGTACATCTACCCCGAAAATCGTGAATATGCGGTAAATAAAACCAAAGGTGAGTCAAATGAAAATCATAACGATGGCCAAAAATTTTTTTTATATCCAAAATTAATATACATAAAAATATACATAAATCTAATTAATTTTAATCCAGTAGTGCAGGAATATGAGCAAAGTGCACAAGTATGTGCTAAGACTATAGTTGCCTCACACACAATTGATGTCAGTAATATTAAACGTGATAGGTGAGGCAAGAAAAAAGGGGGGGGGGAAGTGGGGAAGGGGAGAATGAGGAAGGGGGGAGGGGAGGGGAAGGAAAAGGGGGAAAGGGAAGAGGGATGTGGACAAACAAAAATTATATTACAATGAGTGACCAAGAAAATTTAGTGATGGGAAGATGATTAAAACTGCCAAATGACTGAACGTGACAGTGACTACTGCTATAAACATTTAATAAACCAAACCTCAATTACTAGGTTAAATAATACATGGTGACTGTAATAAACAAAAAAGAAAATAAAAGAAAGACTGAAAGCCTTACTAACTCAATATAATTTATTGTGTCAATCTGTGCAAAAGTACCTATGACGAAAAAGCCAAAAGTACAGACTTGATCGTAAACCAAAAACCAATGTAACAATGATCAAATGTTAAAGGGTCGATGTGAAAAGGATTTGACTGTAAATATATATACACAAGTGATCAGAAAATCCGAAAATTTGGCCCACCAATGGCCACAGGACGAATCTGCCGGATGTCACTCTAAATTCATAGCAGGGTCATCACGGGGATTTGAACTGGATCCGAAAACTTCATGCTGAATAGTATGGCAGGAATCATGCTGTAAAACAACAGAGATCTTATAACAAGATAATAATTTCTTATCAAGTTGTGAACAACTGGGATAATAGTTGACCTCAAGAATAAAGATCAATATCCACGTATGTCTAGATAGAAGAACAGGGCATAAGGGGAATGGCAAGTAGAAAACCCAATGTACAAACACATAAACATAAAAATAAAAGGATAAAAACAATGACAACAAGTTAAAAAGTACAGGGATAAAATATTGGTGGACACCAATAGGAGAGTGGCAATGCTCAAACCAAAGAAAGTGACCATGACTTAACTATGGCGATTTCAAAGAAATGGTGCGAAGCTGTTGTACTCATTAAGACCATATGGATGTAAGGATCCCAACCTCATAATCCAGGTAGTTTCTTTCTGTCCCAAGGCCTTCTTCCAATTACCACCCCTTGGACCAATCAGTACGCGATCAATAGCTCTCACTTTCAAAAGTGATGCGTCACAGTTGTGAAATAACCTGAAATGGCGAGGAATCGTATTAAGTTGTGATACATCTTCAATTCCCATAGCCGCTATCCAAATACCAACAGGAATTGTCTACCTTCATTGGACAGGCATGTGAAGATGGCATTGTCACTAAGAAACAAGCGGATGGATTACTGATTTTGGAACCTACAGTAGCAACAATTTATTTGCTGCCAAAGATACACAAGGATGCCCGTAACCCCCCAGGACGTCCAATTGTGTCCGGATCCAACAGCATTTTAGAACCATTATGTAAGTATATCGATCACTTTCTGAAACCCATGGTTGAAACTCTTCCATCTTTTGTCCAGGATACCAACGATATCCTGAGAAAAATTGAGGGGATACATCTCCAACAAGACATGTACTTAGTTACGTGTGATGTTGAATCTTTGTACACTTCGATTCGACACGGGGATGGTCTTACTGCAACGCAGTTGTTTCTGGCAATGGGAAATCTGGATAGGAGTCATCAAGACTTTCTATTGAAAGCCCTCCAATTTGTCTTGACTCATAATTTTTTTATTTTTAAAGAGTCCTTCTACCTACAGCTCCAGGGAACGGCTATGGGGGCAGCATGCGCACCTTCCTATGCCAATCTTTTCCTGGGGCTGTGGGAGAGAGATATCTTTCTGTCTAATCCTGTCCCTTTGATTGATAGAGTACATCTTTGGGCTAGATATATTGATGACGTTGTGTTTATTTGGCAGGGAACACCAGCTGAACTCAAAACTTTCATTAACCATTTGAACCACAACAACATCAATATCAAACTTACATATCAATATAGTAGAACTGCAGTTGAGTTCCTCGACATTCAAATTCGGGTGGACGATCAGGGATTGATACACACGGACCTATATAGAAAGAAGACTGCGGTCAATTCGATATTACACGCTTCCTCAGCCCACCCTAGACACCTTATTAAAAATATCCCCGTTGGCCAATACTTACGAGCAAGACGCTTGTGTTCAGACCAACACACTTTTGAAGTGCAGGCTCAAGATCTTAAAAAGCGCTTCAAGGAAAGGGGATACAGCAATCGGTCTATCCAGCGAGCCTATGACAGGGCAAAAAGCAGTCAAAGAACGACGCTGTTACAGGGCTCTGTTCGACAAACCGCTACTGATAATAAGGTCCGCATGATTACGAATTTTAATTGTAAATCCGAGGAAATTTTGGTGATAATGAAAAAATTTTGGCCAATACTCCAGCAGGACCATACGCTAGGCAAATTGTTACCATCTGTCCCTTCCATTACATTTAGGAGAGCCCAAAACCTCAAGGATCTTTTAGTACATAGTTACCACCGGGGCTCGCAACCCCAGTATGCTTTTGGATCTAAAGGTCCAAAATGGGGTTGCTTTAAATGCGGACGCTGTGTAGCTTGTCCAAACATCGAACAGGCAACTACATTTTATGATTTTGACCATACACACGAATTCAAGATTACCCATCACATTGACTGTACCACTATGGGTGTCATCTACTTTGCCATCTGTCCTTGTGACAAAATTTATGTAGGAATGACGACCAGACAACTCCGTAGGAGAGTACGAGAGCATGTGTTGGGCATTCAAGCGGCTATGGGAATTGAAGATGTATCACAACTTAATACGATTCCTCGCCATTTCAGGTTATTTCACAACTGTGACGCATCACTTTTGAAAGTGAGAGCTATTGATCGCGTACTGATTGGTCCAAGGGGTGGTAATTGGAAGAAGGCCTTGGGACAGAAAGAAACTACCTGGATTATGAGGTTGGGATCCTTACATCCATATGGTCTTAATGAGTACAACAGCTTCGCACCATTTCTTTGAAATCGCCATAGTTAAGTCATGGTCACTTTCTTTGGTTTGAGCATTGCCACTCTCCTATTGGTGTCCACCAATATTTTATCCCTGTACTTTTTAACTTGTTGTCATTGTTTTTATCCTTTTATTTTTATGTTTATGTGTTTGTACATTGGGTTTTCTACTTGCCATTCCCCTTATGCCCTGTTCTTCTATCTAGACATACGTGGATATTGATCTTTATTCTTGAGGTCAACTATTATCCCAGTTGTTCACAACTTGATAAGAAATTATTATCTTGTTATAAGATCTCTGTTGTTTTACAGCATGATTCCTGCCATACTATTCAGCATGAAGTTTTCGGATCCAGTTCAAATCCCCGTGATGACCCCGCTATGAATTTAGAGTGACATCCGGCAGATTCGTCCTGTGGCCATTGGTGGGCCAAATTTTCGGATTTTCTGATCACTTGTGTATATATATTTACAGTCAAATCCTTTTCACATCGACCCTTTAACATTTGATCATTGTTACATTGGTTTTTGGTTTACGATCAAGTCTGTACTTTTGGCTTTTTCGTCATAGGTACTTTTGCACAGATTGACACAATAAATTATATTGAGTTAGTAAGGCTTTCAGTCTTTCTTTTATTTTCTTTTTTGTTTATTACAGTCACCATGTATTATTTAACCTAGTAATTGAGGTTTGGTTTATTAAATGTTTATAGCAGTAGTCACTGTCACGTTCAGTCATTTGGCAGTTTTAATCATCTTCCCATCACTAAATTTTCTTGGCCACTCATTGTAATATAATTTTTGTTTGTCCACATCCCTCTTCCCTTTCCCCCTTTTCCTTCCCCTCCCCTCCCCCCTTCCTCATTCTCCCCTTCCCCACTTTCCCCCCCCCCTTTTTTCTTGCCTCACCTATCACGTTTAATATTACTGACATCAATTGTGTGTGAGGCAACTATAGTCTTAGCACATACTTGTGCACTTTGCTCATATTCCTGCACTACTGGATTAAAATTAATTAGATTTATGTATATTTTTCTGTATATTAATTTTGGATATAAAAAATTTTTTTGGCCATCGTTATGATTTTCATTTGACTCACCTTTGGTTTTATTTACCGCATATTCACGATTTTCGGGGTAGATGTACGGTTTGTTGTGCTGCATTAATACTAATTATATTGTTCTGTTCCTCTTCAGCATTAATCAATATACACTTGTTGTGTTATTCTATTTTCTAATCATTTTTGTTGCTATTTTTTCACGTTTCCTCACTTCTCTCACATTCACAACCGCTCACTTTGATCATATGTATTTTGTGTATATGTAGGTACATATATGTATATATATATATATATATATATATATATGTGTTCATGTATGTGTGTGTAGGTATATGTATGTATATCCTCGGTCACTTTTACTTTCTTTCCTCTTTTCATTTTTTACTTTTCACAGCATTACTGGTTAGTTCCGGTACTGTGTTTCAGCTCTGAAGTGTGATATGGACTTGGATAGTCAGCTTCAGCACCTTGGACAGTGACTGCTCTAACTCTCTCGGTTATTTAGCTTTGACGGCTGTGCTGAGCATTTCAGCACGTTGGACAGCGACCTCGGCTCTTAATGCTTTGCTATGCTCTCCAGCGTGTTTAACAGCAACTGCTGCTCTCACGCTGGACTGTCACCTAGCAACGGGACGCCTTGTCCCGCTGCTGCTGTTTAATGAGATCGGCTGGGCTTTTTTTAACCTATTTTTTCACCTTAATGATCAGGATAGATAGTTCTACCTTGGGCCAAAACTGGATTGCCACTAAACTTCTAATTTCATTCCTCTTTATATCCCTGCTTCTGACCTTCGGCAGCTCCGCATCGAGCGGGCGGGCTGATTTCATTCCCCCGCCCGCCTGGTGTGGTTATGCCGATGGAGGCGGTTCTGGGAGGAGGACTGTTTTGACATAAGACTACACGATAGGACGCTATCGTGGGTGGGCGGGATGTATCGCCGTCTGTCATTGGTGACCGACGCTGAACACCTAACCACCCGATAGGAAACAGCTGTGATTTTACCGGTAAAACATCATTGAGGAAGGTATATCTAGGGGTAACTGGGGCATTTGGACATCAACCCCTGACGAAGCACCAGCGAAACGCGCGTTGGGTTAAGCAGAGGTCCCCCTCCTGGTCTTGATCTCCTATTTATCTTCTTATACGCAGGTGTAGGTATACTACTTTACATGTCGTTTTTACTTAGATTGTACCTTATATATATTCTCTATACTTATTTATGTGTTCATCTGTGCAAAGCGTACCATGCCTAGTACCTGCTCATTAATATGTACTTATGCACTTTAGCCATATATAGGTTGTGTCAGACCATTTTTACATCTGGGGGGCTACTCTGCTTTTACGTTCGGATTCCGTTTGTGTTCGAGGGTCCATGGCATTTTATTATGTCTAAGTGTTATACGTTGTCTCCATGTGTCTAATTGACTTTAATAAAGATTATTTGTATTTTTTCAAACACCTGGTCGTGACTTGTTTCTTGTTCTGGTTCACCTCTATGCTTGACAGTGGGGACGGTGTTCTTTGGGTCATAGGCAGCATTTCTCTTCCTCCAAACATGGCGAGTTGAGTTAATGCCAAAGAGCTCAATTTTAGTCTCATCTGATCACAGCACCTTCTCACAATCACTCTCAGAATCATCCAGATGTTCATTTGCAAACTTCAGATGGGCCTGTACATGTGCCTTCTTGAGCAGGGGGACCTTGCGGGCACTGCAGGATTTTAATCCATTACGGCGTAATGTGTTACCAATGGTTTTCTTGGTGACTGTGGTCCCAGCTGCCTTGAGATCATTAACAAGTTCCCCCCGTGTAGTTTTTGGCTGAGCTCTCACCTTCCTCAGGATCAAGGATACCCCACGAGGTGAGATTTTGCATGGAGCCCCAGATCGATGTCGATTGACAGTCATTTTGTATGTCTTCCATTTTCTTACTATTGCACCAACAGTTGTCTCCTTCTCACCCAACGTCTTACTTATGGTTTTGTAGCCCATTCCAGCCTTGTGCAGGTCTATGATCTTGTCCCTGACATCCTTAGAAAGCTCTTTGGTCTTGCCCATGTTGTAGAGGTTAGAGTCAGACTGATTAATTGAGTCTGTGGACAGGAGTCTTTTATACAGGTGACCATGTAAGACAGCTGTCTTTAATGCAGGCACCAAGTTGATTTGGAGCGTGTAACTGGTCTGGAGGAGGCTGAACTCTTCATGGTTGGTAGGGGATCAAATACTTATTTCTCTGTGCACAATGCAAATAAATATATATAATTTTGACTATGTGATTTTCTGTTTTTTTTTAAATATAATCTATCTCTCACTGGTAAAATTAACCTAGCCTAAAAATTCTAGACTGTTCATGACTTTGACAGTGGGCAAACTTACAAAATCAGCAAGGAATCAAATACTTATTTCCTTCACTGTACATACGTGGTGCACAGTCAATTCAATTTCAAATGGAGGTAATGTTTCTCATTTTAAACAAACTAGTGTAGTTAGTTCTTTTTTGCTCCAAGAAGCATAATAAAATTTAAATTTATTTAGTTTATTTGTTTATACATTCATCATTGGTAGTTGGTGTTAGAGGAATTGCTCTGCTGGTAACAGCTCTTTGTAAATATATGGTCATTAATTCCTACCAACTGCCGGGGTCTTCCTTTGTTCATATTTTATACTCCAGAACTGCACTCACTATTCTACTGTTGGAGTCACTGTGTACATACATTACATTACTTATCCTGTACTGATCCTGAGTTACATCCTATATTATACTCCAGAGCTGCACTCACTATTCTGCTGGTGGAGTCACTGTGTACATACATTACATTACTTATCCTGTACTGATCCTGAGTTACATCCTGTATTATACTCCAGCGGTGCACTCACTATTCTGCTGGTGGAGTCACTGTGTTTATCCATTACATTACTTATCCTCTACCGATTCTGAGTTACATCCTGTATTATACTTCAGAGCTGCACTCACTATTTAGCTGCTGGAGAAAAAAGTGATTAGACATCAGCATTCGTTCAAAAGTTCCATATTCAATCATCTAGACCCAGCAATGTTTCATCAACAGAAAATTTTACAGATGTAATTTTACCAGAAACACAACATGAGAAGTGATATGTTCTTCAGTATTTATAAACTTGACTTAGCAGTAGCAAATTACTTTCATAGCTCAAGATGTACTTTCAGTTAAATAGCACTTTTCAGCTGCACATGAAATAGGTCAGGGGAAACACCAGTAAGGGCCATGGTCTACTCCATATGCAGGTGGGGTTTTCTTTGACAATTTTAAGGTTTAAATTATTCTTATGGGCTGTTGGAAAATGAATCAAATTTACCTAATGGTGTTGGTCTTGGATAAGGTGGATATGCCCCAGGCCTGGGGAAAGAAGGATGAGGAGCAGCCCACAGGCCAGTGACCAAACAATGGTTGTTGATATAATTTTTGAGTTCCAGCCCCCTCGCAGACTCGGAGACTGTTCCAACCAGCATATACATACAACATAAACAGATCTCAGATGCTAGGACACATTTGACGACAGCGAGATGCAATACCAAATACAAAGAAGTATCTGTCATCATTGCTGTACACCCTCCAGATAAGGGACAGGGCCTTACTGTCTACCTCTAGCTGCCTGTCTGTTGCCCTGAGGGTTCTCCGACCCACACATATGGTAGAGCTCTACAAATTTGACAGGTCGTGCCACTGGGATTGTCAACATTTTTGCTGCTCCTGCCAATGTTGGTGTTACTTCAGTAGCAGTGATGGTGTGGCAAACATTTTTTTATTTTTCCCTTTTTTGAAATTACATGGCTGAAGATCCATTCATGCTGGTAGCTATACTTTTTGCACGCATGCACATTTATAAAAAAAAAACGACATTAAACAATTTTTCTAAAAACATTTATAATTGGAATACAACATTACTGTCACTTTTTATTCACCATTCTATACTTTACTTTAGGCCTCATGCACACAAACGTATTTTTTTCCTCCCGTAAATACTGGCATAAATACGGGTCCTTGGTCACACGTATTCGACCCGTATTGCACAAGTATTTACGGACTCGTGCCCGTAAATACGGGTCCGCTGTCACCAGTATTCCACCCGTATTTACGGGCACGTTTTCACTGCTAAATTGCACTGCAGTAATCGGCAGCCCCTTCCCCCAACAGTGCAAGATAAAGAGAAGGGGCAGCCCTTTCCGTAGTAAAAGTAAAATAAATTCATACTTCCCCGGCCGTTGTCTTGGTAACGTGTCCCTCTTTCGACATCCAGCCCGACCTCCCCGGAGGACGCGGCAGTCCATGTGACCGCTGCAGCCTGTGATTGGCCTGTGATTGGCTGCAGCGGTCACATGGGCTGAAACGTCATTCCAGGAGGCCGGACTGGAGGAAGAAGCAGGGAGTTCTGGGTAAGTATGAACTTCTATTTTTTTTACACGTTGATCTATATTGTGATCGGAAGTCACTGTCCAGGGTGCTGAAAGAGTTACTGCCGATCGTTTAACTCTTTAAGCACCCTGGACAGTGACTATCCACTGACGTCGCCTAGCAACGCTCCCATAATTACGGGTGCACACATGTAGTCGCCCGTAATTACGGGAGCCCCATAGACTTCTATGGGCCTGCCCGTGCCGTAATTACGGCCTAAAATAGGACAAGTTCTATATTTTTCAACGGCCCGGGCACGTCCCGTAAGCATACGGGGGAGTACCCGTGGCCAATAGAAGACTATGAGGCCGTAATTACGGGCCGTAATTACGTCCCGTGATAACGGGCGTTTTTACGTTTGTGTGCATGGGGCCTTACCTCTGTGCATGCGCTGTCACTTATGATGGGTGCACATCTAGTAAACATTTACATTTCAGCAAAATAACCCTCGAAAAACAATCTGCTACAAAACAATAACATTTCTGTTACTATTTTCGTCATTTATCATGGCTCCCACATCCATATTCATCCCCCAGTAGGACATGACAGCTCAGAGGATGATTCCTCATTCCGTCTCCTGCAATAGAAAATGTGTCTTCTTCCTCTTCCACCCTTTTTGAGTGTGTTTATAGTTCATGGTCCTCAAATTAGATTGCGTAAATTGATGGTACATCTTAATGTAATCCACATAGTTTAGTACACAGGCAGATTATGTGCAGATTTTAGAGAACCCCTTGAAGAGGAAAGTCGGACTCCGTATGGAATTTTCTTTAAAAAATGACATGCAACATATTTTTTTCTGCACCACAGACTAATCCACGCAGAAAATGTTCACAATGTGTGGATGGTTTCTCTGATTTCTTCTTGACTTCAATAAAAGTCGGATTTAAATTCTGATTTCATGTGAATTTTAGCGTTGAATCTGCTTAAAGTCCTGAATGTGTGAAGGGGGCAAAAACGTAAGGGAGCAGGGCACTACAATAGACTGTACAGCGCCTGGTGTAAGCCGAACAGTTCCTAGAGTCCAAGTCAGTAGCTCAAGTTTTATACAGACACAGAAAAGCAGTGGGTTCTGAGAGTTTGCAACTCCTGCAGAATTGAAAATGCAGCTCTAAAGTATAGTAAAGGCTGTGACTTAGGATCATTATATGCAAAGCAATGTTATTTATTTAAAAAGTGACACAACTTTTTATGGAGATTAATTTTAATTTTGTGAACTTTAAAATCAGATTCAATATGTGAAGATAAACCTTGAGCAAATTAAGTGGCTTAAAAAAAGAAGCTGATTTTCTGCCTGCCCCTGAAACAAACAGTATTGTAGATAACAAAGGTAGTACTTTCCTACTGGTGGTAATTTTTGGCTGGCTGATGGGGCAATTCTTAGCCAGGGGGGAGGGATTTATGGATTTACAATTTTTTTTTATCCTATTGCAGACAGCAGAGGTAGAGGCTCCGTCAGAAGCCAGTTGTCTTAGAGACACACATAGTATTGTGAGAAGAAGTAAGGGGAAAAGCACACCCTGAACATACTGTTTCACTCCTCCAAGTCCTTCAGTTTTTAGATTGTAAGTTCCGACAGGCAGGGTGCTCTCTCCTACAGATTGTAAGCTCCTATGGGCAGGAACCTCTCTCCTGTAGATTGTAAGCTGTTACGGGCAGGGTCCTCTCTCCTATAGATTGTAAGTTCCTATATGCAGGGTCCTCTATCCTATAAATTGAAAGCTCCTATGAGCAGGAGCCAATCTCCTTTAGATTTTAAGCTCTTATGGGCAGGAACCTCTCTCCAGCAGATTGTAAGCTCATATGGGCAGGAACCTCTCTCCTGCAGATTGCATGCGCCTATGAGCAGGAACCTCTCTCCTGTAGATTGTAAGGCCCTTGGAAATTAACCTCTATCCTGCAGATTGCATGCTCCTATGGGCAGGAACCTCTCTCCAGTAGATTGAAAGCTCCTATGGGCAAAAACCTCTATCCTGTAGATTGTGTTAGAGTGAACTCCATCACTTTTGCGTTCCTTTTCTCGATAAGAGAATTTGTCCAGGATTCATTCAAATTCATAGAAATGACCGATCGGGATAGATAGCACATACAATGTTTTGGAAAATCTAAAATGGTTGTGGATGGAGCCTTTATTTATAGGTCTATGCTTTCACTTAACACACATTAACCAATCAGATGGAGCCAAGTATACAAATTCATACATTGAAAAATACTTCTATATACGGTAATGACCTTCTTCCTAGTTGAATCCTTTCAAACACATCTGGTAGTCATTAGTTTGGAATGGCAGGTGACGTCCTCTTTACCCTACCCAAATAATAGGGAATATATTGGTTTTAAGAGAAGATTAAAACATATCTAAGGACAGGGTTCCTTCCTTTTTCCCTGTTATTTCACACCGAATAACCATCTCTGTAAATTGGAAACCGAGGGCATGCGTGGAAGAGATATACCAGACAGACAAATGTTGGTAGACATCCTCCCTCAGTGAAGTAGGAAGTACAACTGAGCTTTATTTAAAAAAGCATTTACAAGTTTCCTCCCTAGAGATGTGGGACGTGCTTAAGCCCTATTGGCTCTATTCAGCTGTAAGTTCATCTGTACACTCCTCTTGCATTCCAGGGGCGGTGTCTTCCATAGGCGTGTTCCTTATGCAGACTCCATCTTGTTACATACATTCAAGTTCTTTGTGTAATATACTGATATATATAAATATCTATGTAAGGATAATATTTTTGCAAACAATATACATACTAATGATCCCTGAAAGTCCCCCCTAAAAATATTATTACTCTATCACTCTATCCCTGAGTCTTGCCTAGCAACCTACTACTGACCACTCGAACCAGGCGGGTAGGGGTTTTGGATTTCTTCACCAGCTTGAGACGAGTTACTCCTTATGAGTAACCCCCCTTTGTACCTGGACTTCCAAGGTTTCGGAATCATCCTAACTTTCCCTATTCTCCTCAGGATACAGGATGGTTGTCTTTAAAAGGACTGCCGGTGTCACCTCGTCTATTTGTGTAAACATAGTGGTCACAGTTGAGGTGGGCCCTAGTTGGTCGGCTAACCCTTGTAAAGCATCTCGGGTATAATTTACAAACCGCTGCTGGTTGTAATATGCATATATTTAATCCAGTCTACATTTTTATTAACAGTATTGATTAAGATAAGAGACTCAAATTCAAACTGGTATGTAGCTACATGTGTATTAGAAGAATTATACCAAAAGGTGGTCACCCCATCAGCCTGGGTGATTGCTACATGTCCCCCGTCAACACTCTGTGCAATAACACGAAAAAGGATAAGGATGTATATGGTGATAGTCATTCTTTGGAAGAGACCCTCTTGCAGTGCGAGGCGTGGATCCATGTCGGCCTTCCTTCCGGCTTGACTGCAGTGGGCGAGATCAGGAGGACCTGGTATGGACCTTCGAATCTGGCTTCTAAGCCCCTCACATTCTTTACTGTTAAACCTACTAATATTAGCAATAATCCGAACTTCTCCTCCACGGCACTTGTATTGGTCATAATTGTCGCACTGTCACTTACTGTCCTAATGGGACTTTTACCCCTGCAGATATAACAGGTCATGGGCAGCATCTTCCCCAAACCTAAAGACACCCAGGTAACATAACCTCCGGGCTCTCATTGCTGCCATGTACTTCTTACATATAAGTGACAACAACCAGTGACCTTTACCTCACACCTCCACATAAAACTCCTCAGATCGTAATTTGCAGTACCGTAGCATATTTACACACATTATAATTATAAACCTCAGACAATATAAACAATAGGGCCTCAATTAATAATATAATGCTATCACCAATCTCATGCTATCACCATCAGGTTTTCGGTCCCATCAGATCATTGCAAGTCCTGTACATCATCATTCTCTTCTTCTCCTGTCTTCTGTTCATCACTGACTGTCGCCCTCATGGTAACCCACACAATTGTGGAGTCAGACTGCACAGTGCTGTTCAGTGGGGGATTTATTATTACCCCCCTCCCTGGTCACTTACTTATTAAAACACTTGATACTGCTGATGGATTCACTCAGGTCTTTGGTCTTTACTTTGATCTTAGCTGATGTCATCAGGACTTGTTTTGGTCCTTCTCATCTGTCAGACACCGTCTATTTTAGTATACGTCACCGGGCTGTACATAGCACCTCATGCTGTGAGCCTGGGGTGAGATCCCACGTAGACGAAGTAAAGGAGTTTTATTGTGACTACCACAAACTCTCCATATCTGTCCTCTTCCTCTGGCAAGTTACTTGTCTGCACGGCTGCTTAGAATTGTGACACTGCCGTCAGTTCATGACAAACGCATTGTACTGGCTCAGGCTGCGCCTACCGCATCTCATTGATAGAGTTCATCATATTAAAAGTCTTCTAGTTCATGTTTACTGGCACTTGCTGGGGACCCAACCCTTGTCAATTGTTAAAATAAATGCTAATCTGGTGATAACATCACCCGCATACATTATAAACGTTGTTCTAAGTACATACAATAACAATGACAGGCCCTTAACCCCTTAATGACCGGGCCTGTTAGTATCTTAATGACCAAGCCAGATTTGTCAAATCTGGTATGTCTGACTTTATCAGAGAATAACTTTGTGAAAGTTTTGAATATCCAAGTAATTCTGACATTGTTTTTTCGTCACATGTTGTACTTTATTTTAGTGGTAAAAGTAGACTGATACAATTTGCAGAAATTAATAAAAAAATAGAAAAATGGAAGAAATTTTGTAAAAATTACCATTTTTCCCTATTTTTAAAGGGAATGTGTTGCTAGAAAAAATTATTTTTTTTTTAGTTAAACAGTTAGTGCATAGGTAATTAAACATTGTTCTAATTTTTTTCACGAGTCAGGAAATATTATAAATTAGATTCTAATTTATAATATTTCCCAGTGCTGGTCACTAGATGGAACAATTCCCAAAATTGCAGCATTGCATGTGGTAAAGCAACCACATTGCTTTATGCTGCAAAATTTGGGAAAACTCACTCGCTCTAGTGAGCTCTCAGAATCCCCCCCTCCTTTATCCTGGCTAGTGCCGGGAGAAACGAGGGGATTGAGCGGTCAAACCTCCTACACTGTGTGTCGCCATTTTTTGAGCTAAAACACAGTGTAGTAGGTTTACATACACTAGTAAACACACAGTAAAAAACACTTACATACACAAAAATAACTTACCTGCTCCAGTCGCCGCCGCTCCCTCCCGTCCGTCCGCTCCGTCTGCTACCGCCGCTCCAAGTGCACAAGTCCGGAAGCCGCGACCGGAAGTAGTAATCTTACTGTCCGGCCGCGACTTCCGGTCTGCAGGAAAATGGCGCCGGACGGAGCACAGTTCAACTTGGACTGTGTGGGAGCGGCGCATGCGCCGTTCCCACTCAGACGGAGTACACCATAGTGGATGCAACGGGCCCCGTTCGCATTCACTATGGGACTGTAGCTGCCGTATTCCATGTCTGTATGTGTCGTTAATCGACACATACAGAAATGGAAAAAAAAATGGCAGCCCCCATAGGGAAGAAAAAGTTAAAAAGTAAAAAAAAGTAAAACACAAACACACAAATAAACATAAAAGTTTTTAATAAAGCACTAAAATGAAACTGATGTAAAAAATTTTTTTTTCGTGACACTGTTCCTTTAACTGCAATATGTCACGTATGCACACACATACTGTACAATTTTTTTAATTAAATATATATTTACATCTCTTTACTCTATTTTGGCAGCACTTTTGAAAAAATAAAATAAATTTTCAGCAATTTAGAGGACTTACAAATGGAATAATAATTTTATACATTTTGAAGTACATTTTGTTTTCCTGCACCAAGCCAGGTTTTCAGAGGCTCATAGGTCTCAGAGTGATGGAAACCCCCACAAATGACCCCATTTAGAAAACTAGACCCCTTAAGGTATTTATCTAGGGGTATAGTAAGTATTTTAACCCCACAGTTTTTTGCTAAATGTAATACATAGCAGGTGAAAAAAAAAATATTCACTTTTTTTCATAAAAGTGTCAGTTTGAAGACCGATTTCTTTGTAAAGCGACCATGAGAATGAAGAAACACACCACAAAATCTATCACCCTGTTTCTCCTGTTTTCAAAAATACCCACATTGTGGCCCTAATACGCTGCCTGAACACACGGCAGGGCCCAAAAGGAAGGGAGCACCCGGAGGCTTTCAGGACTCATATTTTGCTTGAAATGTTTTAGGCCCCAGTGTACATTTGGAGAGGCTTTGAGCTGCAGGGAAGGTTAGAAACTCCCCATAAACGACCCCATTTAGAAAACTAGACCCCATAACGTAATTATTTAGGTGTATAGTAAGTATTTTGACCCCACAGGTTTTTGCTAAATTTAATGCATAACAGGGGAAAAAAATAATAATTTCACTTTTTTCATAAAAGTATTAGTTTGAAGACCGATTTCTTTGTAAAGCGAACATGAAAATGAAGAAACACACCCCAAAATCTATCACCCTCTTTCTCCTGTTTTCAGAAAAAAAACCACATTGTGGCCCTAATGCGTTGTTTGGACACACGAAAGGGCACCAAAGAAAGGGGCACCCGGAGGCTTTCAGGACTCATATTTTGCTTGAAAATGTTTTAGGCCCCACTGTACATTTGGAGAAGCTTTGAGCTGCCAGAACGATAGAAACTCCCCATAAACGACCCCATTTAGAAAACTACACCCCTTAAGGTATTTATCTAGGGGTATAGTTAGCATTTTGACCACACAGTTTTTCGCTAAATATATTGGAATTAGTCTGTGAAAAAATTAAAATGTACTTTTTTTTCTGAAACAACATAGAAATTTGTAATATTTATACTTATGAAAAGTTCGGTTCGGCTGGTTCGCCGAATTTCACGGAAAAGTTCGATTCGGACCGAACTAGTTCTGACCGAACCTGTAATTCAAGAAAGCCCCTAAAAATCGTGTATAACACTGTTTAAAAGCCCAAGAAGCCCTGTATAAAACTCTTAGGTCACCCATGAGTGTATACAAGTAATTTTGAGCTGTCTTTAAGGCAAAGTTAGTGTCAAAGTTACGCCAACATGTATGGCTATAGGAAAACGGATGGGACACGGTGATAACTAACAGAAACCACTGCACTTGTGCACTTGTGCATGTTGTATGCTTAATGCATTGTTAAAAAAGGTACAACAATTAACAATTTTTGGCGGCAGATGCCTGCCAGGGTTCACACATATAAGGTGGTAAAAGAAGAAGCAATGGCTTTTGACAAGTCCTCAAAAAATGTACCCTTTATGGTGGCAGATGCCTGCCGGAGTTCATCCATACATGGATGTAAAAGCAACAAGCAATGGCTTTTCACAAACCCCTCCAAAAATGTACCCTTTTTATTGGCAGATGCCTGCCGGGGTTCATCCATACATGAATGTAAAAGCAACAAGCAATGGCTTTTCACAAGCCCTCCAGGCCTGCTTGTAGCAGATGACAGTGGAGGTGTATTGGTGGTAGTAGAGGTAGCCAACGGACAGCGAGGGTGGTGGTAGTAGTAGTAGCAGCACATTAAAAGAGACTGGACAGTCACAGGACAAAACCCTGTGGTGGGGCAGGCCTGCTTGTAGCAGACGGCAGTGGAGGTGTATTGGTGGTAGTAAAGGTAGCCAACGGACAGCATGGGTGGTAGTAGTAGTAGCAGCACATTAAAAGACACTGGACAGTCACAGGACAAAGCCCTGTGGTGGGGCAGGCCTGCTTGTAGCAGACGGCAGTGGAGGTGTATTGGTGGTAGTAGAGGTAGCCAACGGACAGCAAGGGTGGTAGTAGTAGTAGTAGCAGCACATTAAAACAGACTGGACAGTCACAGACAAAGCCCTGTGGCGGGGCTCGCCTCAGGCCTGCTTATAGCAGACGGCAGTGTAGGTGTATTGGTGGTAGTAGAGGTAGCCAACGGACAGCAAGGGTGGTAGTAGTAGTAGCAGCACATTAAAACAGACTGAACAGTCACAGGACAAAGCCCTGTGGTGGGGCAGGCCTGCTTGTAGCAGACGGCAGTGGAAGTGTATTGGTGGTAGTAGAGGTAGCCAACGGACAGCAAGGGTGGTGGTAGTAGTAGTAGCAGAACATTAAAAGAGACTGGACAGTCACAGGACAAAGCCCTGTGGTGGGGCAGGCCTGCTTGCAGCAGACGGCAGTGGAGGTGTATTGGTGGTAGTAGAGGTAGCCAATGGACAGCAAGGGTGGTAGTAGTAGTAGCAGCACATTAAAAGACACTGGACAGTCACAGGACAAAGCCCTGTGGTGGGGCAGGCCTGCTTGTAGCAGACGGCAGTGGAGGTGTATTGGTGGTAGTAGAGGTAGCCAATGGACAGCAAGGGTGGTAGTAGTAGTAGTAGTAGCAGCACATTAAAATAGACTGGACAGTGACAGACAAAGCCCTGTGGTGGGGCAGGCCTGCTTTTAGCAGACGGCAGTGGAGGTGTATTGGTGGTAGTAGAGGTAGCCAACGGACAGCACGGGTGGTGGTGGTGGTGGTAGTAGTAGCAGCACATTAACAGACTGGACAGTCACAGGACAAAGCCCTGTGGTGGGGCTGGCCTCAGGCCTGCTTGTAGCAGATGGCAGTGGAGGTGTATTGGTGGTAGTAGAGGTAGGCAACGGACAGCACGGGTGGTGGTAGTAGTAGTAGCAGCACATTAACAGACTGGACAGTCACAGGACAAAGCCCTGTGGTGGGGCTGGCCTCAGGCCTGCTTGTAGCAGACGGCAGTGGAGGTGTATTGGTGGTAGTAGAGGTAGGCAACGGACAGCAAGGGTGGTGGTGGTAGTAGTAGTAGCAGCACATTAACAGACTGGACAGTCACTGGACAAAGCCCTGTGGTGGGGCTGGCCTCAGGCCTTCTTGTAGCAGACAGCAGTGGAGGTGTATTGGTGGTAGTAGAGGTAGCCAACGGACAGCACGGGTGGTGGTGGTAGTAGTAGCAGCACATTAACAGACTGGACAGTCACAGACAAAGCCCTGTGGTGGGGCAGGCCTTGTTGAAGCAAACGGCACTGGAGATGTATTGGTGGTAGTAGAGGTAGCCAACGGACAGCCGAGTTCGGTCAAAACGGTTTCGGCCTAACCCGGTATAGTTCGGATTCGCTGCGAACCAAACTTTTCCCGATGTTCGGACCGAAACCGGGTTCGGTTGTCCCGGTTCGCTCATCTCTATTTACAAGGAATAACGAAGAAAATGCACCCCAACATTTGTAAAGCAACGTCTCCCGATTACGACAATACCCCATATGTGGTAATAAACTGCGGTTTGGACCCACAGCAGGGCTCAGAAGGGAAGGAGCGCCATTTGGATTTCTTATTTTGCTGGAATGGTTTTCAGTGCCATGTTGCACTTGCAATGCATTGGAGGGACCAAAACAGTGGAAACCCACCAAAAGTGACCCCATTTTGGAAAAACCTTCAAGGAATTTTTTTAGGGGTATAGTGAGCATTTAGACCCCTCGGGTCTTTTGCAGAGTTTATTAGAATTAGGGCGCAAAAATTAATATCAACTTTTTTTCCACTAAAATGTTGCTGTCACGAAGCGGGTTAGTGGACCCACTAGGCCGTGCCGCCGCAGCGGGGAGGCAGCTGGCCAAACAACAGGACACCCCAGAAATACAATGTCCGGCACAAGGGTACCTGAATAGTCCAGATGGTGGCCGCAGCTCTGGCACAGATGAGATGGGTGCAGCAGATGGCGCCAAACGTGGCGGATGACACAGGAGCCGCAAGTTGCGCCAGACGTGGCGGATTCCTCCGGGCGTGGCGGATGACAGAGGACGTGGTGGATTCCTCTGGACGTGGCGGATTCCTCCGGACGTGGCAGATGACACAGGACGTGGCGGATTCCTCCAGACGTGGCCGATGACACGGGACGTGGCAGATTCCTCCGGACGTGGCAGATGACACAGAAAGTAGCGGATTCCTCCGGACGTGGCAGATGACACAGGACGTGGCAGATTCCTCTGGACGTGCCAGATGACACAGGACGTGGCACGACTAGATAATAGGGCAAAGCACGGGAAACAGGAACGGGGAACAAGGTACGGGTAACAACAGGAACGGGAAACACTAAGGGACCATTTTCAAGACAGACTGGGAAAACTAACAACACTCAGGCATCGAACTAGAGGGCTGGACCCCTCTTATAGCCCAGGGTACTCACGGGTCAAAGGTCGTTCAAGATGTCCGGTGCGCGCGCTGCCCTGCGGGCTCCGGCGGAGGTGAGTGGATGCAAGCGCTGGCGTCTCCTGAGGAGGAGGCTGGGGCCAGCGCTTGCCGACTCGTGGCTGCGGCTGTCAGCGGGAGGCTGGAGCTGACATCCCGCTGCCACGGACATTACAGTTGCATTAAAAAGGAGATAAAGGAGGAAAAAAACAACCAATTTTTTATAAAGTAATTTCTCCCGAGTACGGAAATACCCCACATGTGGTCATACATTTTTTCATTGGAAATGAATTAACCCTTTCAGGACTGATCCATTTTTTGCTTTCTTATTTTAGATTTTCACTCCCCGCTTTCCAAGAGCCATAACTTTTTTATTTTTCCGTCAATAGAGTGGTGTGAGGGCTTATTTCTTGCGGGAGGAGCTGCAGTTTTTATTGGTACCATTTTTTTGGTACATAGAAAGTTATTAAAAAGTTGTATTACATTTTTTTTAGAGCTAAGGTAACAAAAAAAATACCCGAGCGTTTCAATTATTACATTTTTTAAGGTGTTCACTGTGCAAATTGAATAATGGTATATTGTAATAGTTCGGACTTTTACGGACGTAGCGATACCAATTTTGATCATTTTTTTACTTTACTTTAGAAGAAAAATGGGAAAAGGTGTTTTTTTTTTTACTTTAAAAAAAAAAAATCTCAATACTAATAACTATAATTCTTCTCCACATTTAATTAATCAATCCCCTTAGGGGACTTGATCCAGCGATCATTAGATCACTGGTACAATACACTGCAATACTAATGTATCGGCTTCTGTAACAGCGCGATCGCTGTACCTGTCCGTTAGTCCCGGGTGTCAGCTGTAATACACAGCTGACACCCGCAGCGTATGGAGCGGGCACAGCACGTGAGCCGGCTCCATACATCAACCGCCGCATCATGACGGGCAATTAAGTCATAGTGCGCAAAAGGGTTAGTGCACAGCGAATGGTTCAAAGTGAAAATTGCAATTTTCCACTGATATGCCATTTTAGTGCATAATATGTTGTGCCCAGTTTGTGCCACAGAAGACAAATACCTCATAAAATGTTAAGCGGGTTCTCTCGGGTCTGGCGATGCCATATGTGTGGGCGCAAACTGCTGTTTGGGCACGCTGCAGGGCTCAGAAGGGAGGAACGCCATTTTGCTTTTGGAGCGCAGATTTTGCTTGGTAGTAGTTTTGTTTGGGGTTTCGCTGATATTTCAGTTTATACTGTGGGGGCATATGTAATCTGTGTGGGGTACATCAGGGCATAATAAGAGGGTATAATAATGCAGTAATTAAATAATAATTCATAGATGTGTGGCTGGTGTCGCACTGATAAATAGCGCCCGATCTTATCCGCTTTTGGAACACTGCACATTTTGGATCGCCATTTTCTGAGAGCCAGAACTTTTTTATTTTTTCACCATCGGAGCCGTGTGAGGGCTTATTTGTTGCGGGACAATCTGTAGTTTTCATTGGTACCATTTTGGGGTACATGCAATTTTTTTTTAATCTCTTTTTATTCAATTTTTTCTGCAATCCTGACCAAAAAACAGGAATTCTGACACCGTTTTTTAGGTTTTCTTTTTGCGGCGTTCACCATACGCTATAAATGACATTTTTACTTTATTCTTCGAGTTGTTATGGTTACGGTGATACCATATGTATATAGGTTTGGTCCTTTTTTTAGAGTTTGCACAATAAAATCACTTATTTATAAAAATAAATATTTTCTGTCACCATATTCTGAGAGCCATAATTTTTTTATTTTTTAGTCAAAAAAGCTGAGTAAGGGCTTGTTTTTTGTGGGACGCATTGAAGTTTTTATTGGTAGTATTTTTGGGAACATGCAAATTTTTGATCACTTTTTATTCTTTATTTAGGGAGCGGTGGTGACCCAAAAAATTGCGATTCTGTCGTAGTTTTTTTATTGATTTTTTTTTGGGTGTTCATCGTGCGGGAAAAATAACATTACAGTTTTATAGTTGGGGTCGTTACGAACGCGGTGATACCAAATATGTGTACTTTTTTAACGTGTTCATTTTTTTTCTATAATAAAAGTCTTATTATAGGGAAAAAAAGCATTTTGTTTTTATAGAACTTATAAACTCATTTTTACACTTTTTTTAAAAAACATTTATTACTTATTTTTACTTTTTTTACTTGTCCCACTAGGGGACATTGAGACTTGCAGCTTTGATCGCTGCTAGAGTATATTACACTTCACACGTAGTGTAATGTACTCTAACTGTCATTGTAACGTAACTGTCACTCTGACAGGAAGCCGAGGAGGAACAGTCGGAGGCTGTTCCTCCAAGGCTTCCGTACATGGCAACACGGAAGTCATTGTCTGACCTCTGATTGCCGCGACAAGCATCGGTAGCCCCCACAATCACTTTGTGGGGGCTGCCGATGTAATTCAAACCACTTAAATGCGGCGACGGCAATTTGTTGCCGCACTTAAGGGGTTAATTGCCGAAAGCAGCGGCGATGGTCTGCTGTCTGGCGAGACTGATGTGGCAGCTGTCTAGGACAGCTGTCAGTGCAGGTCTGTCACTCTGTGTTTACACAGAGTGACAGTTTGAAATACTGACGAAAATGAATGTAATGGTGCGGGAACTAGCACCCGACCATGACGTTCATTTTCGTCATTTGTCGTGAAAGGGTTAAACGACATCAAACAAACACCTTTGTGTAAGAAAAACTTCTCTGTTCCACTGGACAGGGCACTTAGAATATGTGTAGTTAGTGGGTACATGGTATTTGCACTTGGTGTTACACTTTTCAGCAGGATTTGTACCTTGATGTGAGCTGATTACCTGGAACAGCTCCTATTCACAGAAATATACACAGATTCCACATGTTTATCTGACAAGTGTCTCAAACCAATTTTTCTTCCCCTACTCTGGTTTGTTTTACCTTGGAAGGCCTCTCAAGATCTGTTCTCTTCGTGGGAGGCGGTTATGATAAGGTTGGCACCGGTCTGCCAGGACTGTTCTGTAGGCAAATCAAACAGCTCTAACAGAATTTAGCAGCAACAGCTGTAAAACCTGGGACATACCAATTAGATCTTACCACATCGATCCTTACAGTCTTGGGGCATATGTGAGGTCATACACCATCAATACAAGTGCCATCAAGAGTGCCTTGGGTGCTACCAGTTTACCTACCTTTATCTGTCCACATTCTGTTAGAATCTGGTTCTCATGCCTTCCGCTCCCAGTTGGACTTTTCCAGCGGAGAACAATCTTTTCATCGCATAATCAGTAATTGATCCTAATCAGATAATTGAGTTGAATAAAAACATTAACAACGACAGATTTATGGTAAACGTTCACACTGGGCAGTAACTAAAACTGATATATATACAAACTGATTCTCCTTCTCTTCATATATATATATATATATACATACACATATACACTGCACCGAATTCTCTGCTCTAAAATTTTCCTTTCACAACAAAAATATTTTCAAATGGGAATCTACTTGCACTGAGAAGTTCTCATTTACACAAACATAATACTGACGCCTCCAATAGTCCAATGCTAAGGCTGGTCCAGAACTTTACATAAAACTTAACCTCAGTATTCAATATTCCCACAAAACTTTTTGAATATCGTTATTAAACAAACTAACTTTGGAATAACATCTGGAGAACTGCTGACATCTTATCATTGTACAAACACCAGTTCAATACTTGGGATAAGCACTGTTCCCCTGTCACTACACACAACGTTTGCAGTGGGGAAGATACCGGCCGGGCTTCAGGCCCCCCTGAGAACAGGTCTACACATACGAGCACATTGTCATACACTTCTACCTCGGGTAGTTGTATGTTCTGCAGTCGCTGGGACGGGTAATCTGGTCGAGCTGCACTTTTCACAGGTACCTTTGCTGTATTACCTATGTCATGCCGTGCACACATCATGCAGGCTGCTACAAACCTAGTGGCGGCATTATTGAATCTAGGGACAAGCCAATTTACTGATACCTGGGTGCACATACCCTTGTAGTCAGTTCTGTCTTCTCTTGCTCTCTCAGTGGGCTTACCCGATGATCGAATAAAGTTCCTACTACCAATGGGCCCATAATTGTGGGCGATGCCAAAAGCGTACCTAGAGTCAGTGTAAATGTCGGCCGGTTTACCTTTCGCCAGGTTACAAGCCTCAGCGAGCACCTCCAGCTCCGCTCCTTCAGATGAACAGGAAGGTGAGAGTGGTTTCTGGATAATTTAACTAATGCCTCGTATCCTGTCTTGTACATACTGTATATGATCAAGTATCTACATTCATTCTCTAAAATAAAAACAAATGTTATACATTTCTCCACACTCATCTGATAATCCAGAACACTTTGAGAATCTCACTTTTATCAGGTTCTGTAAATACTTGATTAGTACAAAAACAAATAAAAATTACTAAATTGTTTACATAAAATTAACAATGTTCAGATAATTTTCACCTCCTTCCCTACTAAATCTATAAAGACTCATCTGTGAGTGACCTCGGCCTCTTGTGTCAATTTGCTGGAGGGGGATGGTATCTTACACAATACCTCATATTGGGTGGAGACTACAGCACAGCATACCCAGTGCCATATTTACTGTTCTGGAAGGATCTACACAGGAAAAAACCTCAACATTTAGGTTACTGTCATACACATTTAATGTGGATTACTCATTGGGGTCTCATACACATTTTGTAGATCTCCTGGAACCAAATTCATTAAGTCAAAACAAACCAAAATTGTACCTGATCAGTCTCATCACTACTCTCCCCATTTTAGACTCTGCAAAAGTAATGTAGCAGGGTTCAAAACTACATCTCAACATAATAAGTTTGGGCACTCTATCTGGGGGGCACTAGTTTAGCCCCCTGTAATACACAACAGTCTGGAACAAAAATGACTTTCTCCTGACAAAAATACAGTATATCTTTAAAATTGCAACCATTTACCTGTAAAACATCTCACATTTTCCAAAATAACATTTAGGCAGCTCTATAGCACGTGCCTCATGTGTGAAAACAAAAACAAAACAATTGTAATTAGTTATTCAATAAAGCAGAAAATAATATATCTGGTAATATTAATTACTGCAAACCAATAAACTGTATATAAAAATAGGGAACAGTGAGGGCACATACATTTTCAAGACCCCATGTCTCACAATATATGTATTTTAATTAATTTGAATCAAAACATTCCAACATTAAATCTTATGACATCATAACACATAAATATGCAGCATAACTTTTATCGTTTTGCAGACATATCCAGCGGTCTGTAATATTTTTCTCGCTTGGTGTAGTTACGGACAAGAGCGCATGTGCAAAAGATAAGAAATTTTCCTTTACCCAGAAAAAAACACAAAACACTAAGATTTTTTTTTAGACATTACTGCTGTTGAAAATAAGAGCATACAATATAGATCTAAAATCAGTGCAATATTGTAATCACTTGTCTCATCAGTCCATGCTCTATATATAAGCTTATATCAGTCTGCTTTTCAGACTTCACAATGCACACATTCTATCACACACGTTACATCACACAGCCCCCCTCCCCGTCATACTTTATATTAGTCATCACATTCTACAGGAGGGGGTCACACACTCACTCCTCACAGCTTCTGTTCTCACAGTCTTAACAATTTCAATGCCGGCAAAAATTCTCTCATACAATGAACCTCCAAGAGTCAAACATCTGTACAATAACTCAAGATAACGTACGTACGTACGTACGTACGTACGTACGTACGTACGTACGTACGTATTTGCCATCATTCATGACACTATTATATAGGAATTATCTACGTTCAAAACATCAAACACATAATCTGTAACAGTGTCCAATCTGTCGGCCACTATCGCTATATTATGATGACGTGTCTTTTCACTAGTACACAGCCTCCTAGTTGTAGCTTGTGCACCCCTGGGACGGAATCTAGAATAGAAGAAAACACTGCAGCATGTGTTACTGTCAACTCTTTACTGAGGGAAATGACAAAATTAACAATGCTATCATTTCATACTGATTTTGTTGGGCCTGGCGCGACCTCATCAGGGAGTGGGGGCAGCCTCTCCCACTGGAAACACATTGCTAAGCTGTGAGGGGGGTTTTGCTGCCCACAATGAGGACACACCCAACATGAGGGACCATCGCCATTATAGGGCGGTGGCTGGTCCTGTGGTTTCTAATACATATAACATAATACAATGCCTTTCTTATTCCTAACTTCCCTTTGTTCTTTCGAATACCTTTTGCCCAGTCTCCGGCTTGTAGCCACCCTCCCCTATGTATCCCGCACACTTCCACATTTCTTTGTTTTACTCACATACTGTTTCACTTCCCTT
The DNA here is from genome assembly GCF_050947455.1 of Rhinoderma darwinii. Classification (NCBI taxonomy): domain Eukaryota; kingdom Metazoa; phylum Chordata; class Amphibia; order Anura; family Rhinodermatidae; genus Rhinoderma; species Rhinoderma darwinii. The sequence continues at coordinate 421,764,837 of NC_134689.1, forward strand.
CACTTCACCAAATCATACAAATAGGATCGTCCGGGTATGGGTGATCCTGATGATTTGAATATGGACCGTAAACCATCCATTCTAACCTTCTATATCCTTCACGTAATTTATATAACACCTTTTGGTCTGCAACCCTCTAGTGACCGGTTTCACCGTGGTCTGGCCAACAGATAACAACTTTTTGGTCTGCGACCCTCTGGTCTAGCCAAAATATAACAACTTTTTGGTCTGCAACCCTCTGGTCTGGCCAAAATATTACCCACGACTTATCACACGTCTTATCGTGCCCGCATGCCCCTGTATAAAACAGGTTATATTTTCTATCTAGTCCCTAATTACCCAGAGGATGGTTAGTCGGGCGAGACTAATTTCTTACGGGTTCGTGACCACACATCGGGGATGTCGCTCCTGTCGCCTGAGCTAATCCAGCCAATCGACAAGGGTTATACAGATTCCCACAAGACCGTCCACTAACACAGATAAGTCGAAGATTTATAAAATCAACTGACTTACCGTGTATTTGTGGAGGTGATCAGGCTCCTTCAGTGGGCAGTCCCGGGTCATCTACTTCACCCTGTGATTGTCGGTTGTCCGGATTCCGAGATCCCCTCGAGTGTAGCCCCACGCTTGGGCGCCAAATGACAGGGTTCATTCTTTTTTCCCTGTTATTTCACACCTAATAACCATCTCTGTAAATTGGAAACCGAGGGCATGCGTGGAAGAGATATACCAGATAGACAAATGTTGGTAGACATCCTCCCTCACTGAAGTAGGAAGTACAACTGAGCTTTATTGAACAAAGAATTTACAAGTTTCCTCCCTAGAGATGTGGGACGTGCTTAAGCCCTATTGGTTCTATTCAGCTGTAAGTTCATCTGTACACTCCTCTTGCATTCCAGGGGTGGTGTCTTCCATAGGCGTGTTCCTTATGCAGACTCCATCTTGTTACATACATTCAAGTTCTTTGTGTAATATACTGATATATATATAAATATGCATGTAAGGATATTTTATAATATTAATACAAATTACTCTAATAATTGTATGCGCCTATGGGAATGAACCTCTATCCTGCTAATTGCAAGCTCCTATGGGCAGGAACCTCTCTACTGTATATTGTAAGTTCCTATGGGCAGGAACCTCTCTCCTGTAGATTGTAAGATCCTACAAGGCTCTTAGCTGCATGGAGTAATAACTTACATCATCATCTGCCTATTCATGTTGTACCATTGTATTAAATGATCCACTGGTTCATTCTCTACTCTCCTGCATAGGCTCATAAGTAACTAATATATTTTTATTTATTTCAGAGGAAATGCTAAATGTACCATCTGCAGGGCTTACGATTCAGTCAGGTATGTACTGACTTTTCTGTAGTTAACATTAGATTTATAATTCTATTTACAATGGGAATACAAGCACAGGCATACTTTGCATCTCTTGAGTATGAGGGAAAAAACTGCATGTGGGTTGCCAACCTTCGCGAATAAAGCCATTAATTCTGTTAAACAGGATGCAGATACATAGAGCACATGAATCAAACATATATACAGTATATTGGGATAGCTCTGCCTAGTATAATATTTGATCAGCAGTATTATGTTGCCGCCTAATTATGAGGACTTTCCCTCAGGTGGCAGAAACAAACTGATATTCTGCATATGATTTTTTCAGTCATTGGCATAGGCGACTGCGCAGTCATGGTGGGAAAAGTTACAATCATTATTCAGTACTTGATGGTTACTGGTTAATGGTATATTCAGTGGCCTGATCCCTAGTGGTTCTGGGCAAGACTTTGGAATCCTTGGTTATTTTTTTTCGGCAAACATGTTCTGATCAATAGTAAATTAATGGGAAAACCGTGTAATCGTCAGTGTCTGTCTCAGGATTTCAATTCAGAATCTCTTCTTATTGAGCTACAGGTGCTGCTGGACAGCTCAAATGCTGAATCTATTGTTTAGCTTCTCTTGATTTTTGCCTGTCTGGTTTTCTTGCCTTGATTACCTTAATTGTGTTGATTAGTCTCACCCTTTTAAATTACTATAAAGTGCTGCCCTTGCATGTCCTGATTGCCAGACTGTTGAGCTGTTGCTGCTTATCTGTATACTGTGGATTGCCACTTTTGGTATTTTCACCCCCCTCTCTGATCATTTTAGCCACTGAACACCAAATCTGCTACAGACCTTGACAAACTAAGTGGGGCAGATTTAATTATAGGGTGTCTGATGGGTTGGGGTAGGTTATATTGTCTAGTATCCAGTGGGAAACATGACCTTGTGTCTGGTGGGTGGGGAAATATTTTATTTAGCGTTCTAGGTGTGTGGGTGGTTAGAAAGCAGTTGATAATAGGAGGTTGATTGTGACAGTAAATCTTATTTATCCTTACAGGAGATTATACACATCTTCCCAAGCAAAGTGATCATTTTGTAGATAAACACCGTAGAGATCTGATCTGCAAGATCTCTGTGATAGATCTTGTTCTAGATGATCTCCTACAGGAAAATCTCTTATCTTATGAACAATATAATACTGTACTCAGCCAAAACATCAACGCAGAACAGATGAGGAAGCTTTATGACTATATTAGAGCCTGGGGTAATGATGACAAAGACAAAGTCTACTGGTCTCTCCGAAGACATAACTATCCCATCATCAAGAAGCTGGAAAATACAGTCCCAGCAGACTACAATGAACCCCGCACATTGGCTGGAACCTTTAAATGCAACCTGTACTGAAAATGTGACTAAAAAGGAAAATCTTATGACTGAAAGCATTGGACTTGCCCTTCCAGACCAGATCCTCTTGTGGGCAATTTCCTTACATAATATTGATGCCGAGGCACAACAACAACAGAAAAACCCATGTGGGGCTGACCGTGGACCAGATTAATTATGAACAATTATTTTATATTGATGATGTGAAATGTGTATATAGTTCTGTTTCCTAAATGGACACATGCATTTAGTCTGTACAGCTGTAGGTTGGGTCCAATGAACTCAAGTGATCACTGCTAAGTACATACACATAAACCAAACAAACACTGGAGATATAATGTCTAGAAGATCTAACACGCTCTAAGAAAGGCTCTGGCACACGAGGACCAAACATTAACGTTTTAAGATTTAATATAAATTGAAAAAATTTAGAAAATAAATGTTAGAAATAACAGAAAGACCTAAACCCTTTCTAAGTTCTTAGCGTTGATGGTTCTCTGCTATAAAACATGGTGCCGTACATTCAGAACTACAATAAACATTCCTGCCCCCCTGGCTACTTCCAGGAGTTGATTTTACTTACTCAAGAAATTAACTATTTTTCTTACAGTTTATTTTTTACACCAATAAATATCAGAAGACCAATCCTTTTTCTAGAAAGTGTGAAAATGTCCAGATATTTTCTACAATAATAAAATATCCCAAATGGGATATTTTATTTTTGTGACTTAAGGTTCTAACAAAATAAAGTGCATGTTTGGTCATTTTTTCCTAATTTTTGCTAATGGAGAACTGTTGGCAATATCCCACTAATAAATCTGAATTCCCCCATATGTTTTAAAATCTAACAAATGTATGGTAGTATCTTACTAAGATGGAAATTAATTGTTGCCTGGAGAGCAAATTCTTCATTGGAGGCGGGGCTTGATATTAAAGGAATAGTAAATATTAAAAATGTGTAAAATAAATATAACATATTTAATTTCCCTCATTTCCTATTTCATATTACAATGAAAACTGTGAGAAATATATAGATGATTTATTTATGTCCTTCTTTCAAGCCTCAGATCAGAACTCTCTGGCTGTAGGGGAACTGGCTGCAGCAGGACCCTCTGTCCCACTGACTAGGACTAAAAAGCAGCCCATCTATATTTTTGTAGAAGAAAAGAGAAGAACAACATTTCATAGGGACAGCTCTTTATCTGTAAGATTATAGGGGATCTACCCCAGGAGGGGTATTTCTCCATCAATAATTCTGTTCATCTTATTGGGCTGTGCTCAGAGCACAACACCTTGATATAGAGAATTATAGCTGCTGCTGTTTGTCTTTATCAGACCATCAGGGTCTGCAAGTACTAGAATTCCAGAAAAATGAAGAATTAGTTCTGACAGAGCTGCTGACAGAGGCAGTCAGATAAACACGAAATAATGTTCAACAAGTTTATTAGAAGCAGTTTATCTACATGTTAAGAGACCGTACTGGTCTATTCATAAGAATATTACATGTATATCGGTACATACAAATAGGTATAAGTCCTCCTTAAAAACACCATATTTAAGTTCAAAAAGTCAAAGTAGGAGTGGCTAGTTTAAATGTAGTATGATCCACTTGTAACCATATAAACATGTGTATATATATATATAACGAAGAAAAACAGCAGCATTCACTTCAAGAAGGAAATGTATATGTATCTGGGTGCGCATCAAGTAGTCCTGATCCTTGGACTAAATACAGATATGAATAAAGAAAGTCTTGCAGCACTCCAATAAGAAAAATCGTGAAGTTTATTCAGTCCACATCAAGCAAAGGTGCAACATTTCTGTCCTACAATAGGACCTTTTGAGAAAGGCCCTATTGTAGGACAGAAACGTTGCACCTTTGCTTGATGTGGACTAAATAAACGTCACGATTTTTCTTATTGGAGTGCTGCAAGACTTTCTTTATTAATATATATAAAGAATTAAAAATAAAATACATTAGACATTTTTGTCAACATTACCCTCTTGATGACCAGGCCTGAAAAGGCCTAAATGAACAGCTATTTTTTTTTTGTTTTTGCCTCTGTCTTTGAGCAGCCAGAACTTTTTCGTTTTTTCCATTGATGTGGTTATATGAGTCCTTGTTTGTGCGAGAATTTTCTATTTTTTTTCTGCACGGTTTGGGGCTAGAAAAAAATGTACTGAGTAAGTCATATTAATTATTTTTGCAGCGTAAATATAGAAAAAAAATAGATTTTCCCTTTTTTTTGTTCGTTTTGTATACCTTTTATGTGTCATGCTAAATAAATTGATATTTCAGGTTATTACAGTCATGTACATGCCTAATATTTGTAGTTTTTTTTGTTTTTAGGTACTGTATGGGCAATAAAATGTTATATTTTATGGCAAATAATGACTTTTTTAATTTTATTTTTTTGTATTTTGTTTTAATCTCATGAAGGGATAATTTTATTTTCAATTGTATTACTTATAATATATTAGCAGACTCCTGTATACTAATACATTATACTGTGTCGGTATAACACAGGCTGTTGTTAGAGCAACACATAGTTTGCCTAATAGCAGGCATACAGAATAAACAGCCCTGGGGTCCTTACTAGGTCTCCCGGGCTGACTGCAGAGGATTAACCCAGTCACCGATTGTGTCAGTGACAAAATCAAAGAGGGGAGTCCCCCCCTTTGATCATGCTTCCATCATGGACTGCGGTAATCAAAGGGTTAAACAGCTGGGCTCTAAGTTTTTCCAATCCTAGATGTATTCACTAGGCTTCTCTAAGTACAGGATAATATCAGTGATAATTAGCCTGGTATGTTTTCTCGCTTGTTGATTAGTAGTCCTATAATCATAGGAGCGGTGATGATGAGACACGCCTAATAAAATAAAAGATTGCTCCATCCCATTCAATTTCAAGATATAAAAAAAGATTCCTGTTGTGATTCCTAATAAAAAAAATATATGAATTTTGTAGTATTGCAAACAAATTCTGCAGAAGAATGGAAGGGTCAACAAAATACCTTTTTATTGTGTTGTTTAGTATAAACCGTGCCCGGTTTCTACGGAAATCTGAAGGGGTTATAAAAAGTAAGTCATTCATTTACTGTATATCAGAGAAAGCTGAGCTCAAAGCGTAGTAACTAACTTTTTAGTCTCCGTGTTTATCGGTGCTAGGTTTATTCAAAGCTGTGAGTAACAAATGTTGTGTATACTGTGGAGTCATAATGTTATAGAATTGATAATTGAGTGGTCGAGGTTCTGTGTGCTGCTATAGAGGATTTGTTGTTAGTACGTCCAATATAGTTCTGGTTCTTGCTGGTTTATCAAACACAGCAACAAGATACAGGAACACTGGGAGCAGAATACAACTAAGAGACCATTTGCATAGACAAACAGAAATAAAACAACTCTCAGGCAAGGAGGGCAAGGGCAGGGTCCTTTAAATAGTCCAGGGTGCAAAGGGATTGGCTAGGGAACTTTTACTTTAGTGCGCGTGCTGGTCCTTTAAGGCCAGGAGGAACGCGCACGCAAGCCTACTGGCGGCAGTGTAGGAGAGATGCCAGCAGGAAGAATGTGTCCCACGGTTACGGCTGCCAGGTGTAAGCAGGCTGTGCTGTGGTCCGCGACCGCGTGCACAGAAAGTGGCACAAGGCCATAAAGTACACATCTGCCACAGGGTAACATGAGTCGAGTACAGAAGAATTGCACATAGAAGGAAAACGACCCTGACAGTTGGCAGGAATTTAGAACAATATATATAAAAAACTGCTACCAGCAGATAAATCCCTTTATCCCAACTATCATGAATAAATGAACTAACTTTATTACACGTTATTAAGCAAAAGGACTAACTACATATATTTGATTTAAAAATTGTAACATATCCTCCGTTTGGAAAGTGACACTGAGCAGTGCAGGTATGACCATGTGTGTATTTTGTCAATGTTGCCCGGCGGCTGCAGAACGCCAGGCTAAACAGACAGTATATCAGTGAGAACCAACGGAGGCACACATTAATTTAAAATTGAAAGTGTCAGAGCCCCCCCGACATGTTTCCATACACGAGGTAGCGTCCTCAGGGGTTCAGGGGCTAATGGGACTTTCGGTCCCACGTTCTCCTCATCGCTGGGCGTCTCAGCGATCACACATGTATCCCCTATCCTCTGGATAGAGGATGCATGTATTTTGTAGGAACAACCCCTTCAGTGGTGTCGCACTGTAGCAGCCATGGCGGCTGCTATCGGAGACTTCGGCCATGGGGGGGCCGTGCTGGCGGGTGGCATGGGCCCCCTCATGCTGCGGGGCCACAGTTATGCCACTGTTCACAGGCTATGCTGGGACTTGTTGAACCTCAGTATTGTGGTGTGCATTTATTCATAAGCTATGCTGGGACTCTTAGTACCTCAGTGTTGCAGTTTTCATGAATTTGTTGACCTCAGTGTTGTGATGTGTATTTTTTCATGGGCTATGCTGGAACTTGTAGTATAACATTGTTGCAATGTGTAACCATTTACTTCAAATGTATGCTGGGACTTTAGCAAATCAGTGTATCATTGAGTAATTATTCACTTCTAGGTTATGCTGGGACTTGTAGTTCCTCAGTGTATCAGTAAGTAATTATTCACTTCTAGGTTATGCTGGGACTTGTAGTTCCTCAGTGTTTCAGTAAGTAATAATTCACTTCTAAGTTATGCTGGGACTTGTAGTACCTCAGTGTATCAGGAAGTAATTATTCACTTCTAGGTTATGATGTGACTTGTAGTACCTCAGTGTTTTAGCGAGTAATTATTATTCAGGCTATGCTGGGACTTGTTGTACCTTAGTGTATTTATTCAAAACGAGGACGTGCTAGGTTATCTAAAACCTCAGTGTTGCAATGTGCATGTATTCACTTCTAGGATATGCTGGGACTTGCAGTACCTCAGGGTCGCAATTTGTAATTATTTACTGCTGATATATACTGGGGCTTGTGGTACTTCAATATTGCAGTGTAAATTTATTTATTTATAGTCTGTGCTGGGAATTGTAGTACCTCAATATTGTGGCGTGTATTTATTAACTTTAAGGTATGCTGGAAGTTGTAGTATTTCTGCATTTCAGTGTGCATTTAATTACAGTCTTTGGTGTGTCTTGTAATACCTCAGTAATGCAGCATAGATTTATTTATTCTGGGACTTGTAATATCAGTACTGCAGTACTCATTTGTTTGTTTTTAGGTTATGCTGGGACTTGTAGTACCTCAGTGTGGCAGTGTGTAATTATTCACTTCTATGTTATGCAAGGACTTGTAGTACCTCAGTGTTGTGGTGTGAATTTAATGACAGGCTATGCTGGGACTTGTAATACCTCAGTGTGTAATTATTTCTTTCTAGGCTGTGTAGTACCTCAGTGTTGTGGTGAGCACTTAATAACTAACAGGTTGTGATGGGACTTGTAGTACCTCAGTGTTGTGGTGAGCACTTAATAACTAACAGGTTGTGATGGGACTTGTAGTACCTCAGTGTTGTGGTGAGCACTTAATAACTAACAGGTTGTGATGGGACTTGTAGTACCTCAGTGTTGTGGTGGGCACTTAATAACTAACAGGTTGTGATGGGACTTGTAGTACCTCAGTGTTGTGGTGGGCACTTAATAACTAACAGGTTGTGATGGGACTTGTAGTACCTCAGTGTTGTGGTGAGCACTTAATAACTAACAGGTTGTGATGGGACTTGTAGTACCTCAGTGTTGTGGTGGGCACTTAATAACTAACAGGTTGTGATGGGACTTGTAGTACCTCAGTGTTGTGGTGGGCACTTAATAACTAACAGGTTGTGATGGGACTTGTAGTACCTCAGTGTTGTGGTGAGCACTTAATAACTAACAGGTTGTGATGGGACTTGTAGTACCTCAGTGTTGTGGTGTGCACTTAATAACTAACAGGTTGTGATGGGACTTGTAGTACCTCAGTGTTGTGGTGGGCACTTAATAACTAACAGGTTGTGATGGGACTTGTAGTACCTCAGTGTTGTGGTGAGCACTTAATAACTAACAGGTTGTGATGGGACTTGTAGTACCTCAGTGTTGTGGTGGGCACTTAATAACTAACAGGTTGTGATGGGACTTGTAGTACCTCAGTGTTGTGGTGGGCACTTAATAACTAACAGGTTGTGATGGGACTTGTAGTACCTCAGTGTTGTGGTGAGCACTTAATAACTAACAGGTTGTGATGGGACTTGTAGTACCTCAGTGTTGTGGTGGGCACTTAATAACTAACAGGTTGTGATGGGACTTGTAGTACCTCAGTGTTGTGGTGGGCACTTAATAACTAACAGGTTGTGATGGGACTTGTAGTACCTCAGTGTTGTGGTGAGCACTTAATAACTAACAGGTTGTGATGGGACTTGTAGTACCTCAGTGTTGTGGTGGGCACTTAATAACTAACAGGTTGTGATGGGACTTGTAGTACCTCCGTGTTGTGGTGGGCACTTAATAACTAACAGGTTGTGATGGGACTTGTGGTACCTCAGTGTTGTGGTGTGCACTTAATAACTAACAGGTTGTGATGGGACTTGCAGTACCTCAGTGTTGTGGTGAGCACTTAATAACTAACAGGTTGTGATGGGACTTGCAGTACCTCAGTGTTGTGGTGAGCACTTAATAACTAACAGGTTGTGATGGGACTTGTAGTACCTCAGTGTTGTGGTGAGCACTTAATAACTAACAGGTTGTGATGGGACTTGTAGTACCTCAGTGTTGTGGTGAGCACTTAATAACTAACAGGTTGTGATGGGACTTGTAGTACCTCAGTGTTGTGGTGAGCACTTAATAACTAACAGGTTGTGATGGGACTTGTAGTACCTCAGTGTTGTGGTGTGCACTTAATAACTAACAGGTTGTGATGGGACTTGTAGTACCTCAGTGTTGTGGTGGGCACTTAATAACTAACAGGTTGTGATGGGACTTGTAGTACCTCAGTGTTGTGGTGTGCACTTAATAACTAACAGGTTGTGATGGGACTTGTAGTACCTCAGTGTTGTGTTGGGCACTTAATAACTAACAGGTTGTGATGGGACTTGTAGTACCTCAGTGTTGTGGTGAGCACTTAATAACTAACAGGTTGTGATGGGACTTGTAGTACCTCAGTGTTGTGGTGGGCACTTAATAACTAACAGGTTGTGATGGGACTTGTAGTACCTCAGTGTTGTGGTGTGCACTTAATAACTAACAGGTTGTGATGGGACTTGTAGTACCTCAGTGTTGTGGTGAGCACTTAATAACTAACAGGTTGTGATGGGACTTGTAGTACCTCAGTGTTGTGGTGGGCACTTAATAACTAACAGGTTGTGATGGGACTTGTAGTACCTCAGTGTTGTGGTGGGCACTTAATAACTAACAGGTTGTGATGGGACTTGTAGTACCTCAGTGTTGTGGTGGGCACTTAATAACTAACAGGTTGTGATGGGACTTGTGGTACCTCAGTGTTGTGGTGTGCACTTAATAACTAACAGGTTGTGATGGGACTTGTGGTACCTCAGTGTTGTGGTGGGCACTTAATAACTAACAGGTTGTGATGGGACTTGTAGTACCTCAGTGTTGTGGTGTGCACTTAATAACTAACAGGTTGTGATGGGACTTGTAGTACCTCAGTGTTGTGGTGTGCACTTAATAACTAACAGGTTGTGATGGGACTTGTAGTACCTCAGTGTTGTGGTGTGCACTTAATAACTAACAGGTTGTGATGGGACTTGCGGTACCTCAGTGTTGTGGCGAGCACTTAATAACTAACAGGTTGTGATGGGACTTGTGGTACCTCAGTGTTGTGGTGTGCACTTAATAACTAACAGGTTGTGATGGGACTTGTGGTACCTCAGTGTTGTGGTGGGCACTTAATAACTAACAGGTTGTGATGGGACTTGTAGTACCTCAGTGTTGTGGTGTGCACTTAATAACTAACAGGTTGTGATGGGACTTGTAGTACCTCAGTGTTGTGGTGAGCACTTAATAACTAACAGGTTGTGATGGGACTTGTAGTACCTCAGTGTTGTGGCGTGCACTTAATAACTAACAGGTTGTGATGGGACTTGTGGTACCTCAGTGTTGTGGTGAGCACTTAATAACTAACAGGTTGTGATGGGACTTGTAGTACCTCAGTGTTGTGGTGGGCACTTAATAACTAACAGGATGTGATGGGACTTGTAGTACCTCAGTGTTGTGGTGAGCACTTAATAACTAATAGGTTGTGATGGGACTTGTAGTACCTCAGTGTTGTGGTGAGCACTTAATAACTAATAGGTTGTGATGGGACTTGTAGTACCTCAGTGTTGTGGTGTGCATTTAATAACTAACAGGTTGTGATGGGACTTGTAGTATCTCAGTTTTGTGGTGAGCACTTAATAACTAACAGGTTGTGATGGGACTTGTAGTACCTCAGTGTTGTGGTGTGCACTTAATAACTAACAGGATGTGATGGGACTTGTAGTACCTCAGTGTTGTGTTGGGCACTTAATAACTAACAGGTTGTGATGGGACTTGTAGTACCTCAGTGTTGTGGTGAGCACTTAATAACTAACAGGTTGTGATGGGACTTGTAGTACCTCAGTGTTGTGGTGTGCACTTAATAACTAACAGGTTGTGATGGGACTTGTAGTGCCTCAGTGTTGTGGTGTGCACTTAATAACTAACAGGTTGTGATGGGACTTGTAGTACCTCAGTGTTGTGGTGTGCACTTAATAACTAACAGGTTGTGATGGGACTTGTAGTACCTCAGTGTTGTGGTGGGCACTTAATAACTAACAGGTTGTGATGGGACTTGTAGTACCTCAGTGTTGTGGTGGGCACTTAATAACTAACAGGTTGTGATGGGACTTGTAGTACCTCAGTGTTGTGGTGTGCACTTAACTAACAGGTTGTGATGGGACATGTAGTACCTCAGTGTTATGGCGGGCACTTAATAACTAACAGGATGTGATGGGACTTGTAGTACCTCAGTGTTGTGGTGAGCACTTAATAACTAACAGGTTATGATGGGACTTGTAGTACCTCAGTGTTGTGGTGAGCACTTAATAAATAACAGGTTGTGATGGGACTTGTAGTACCTCAGTGTTGTGGTGAGCACTTAATAACTAACAGGTTGTGATGGGACTTGTAGTACCTCAGTGTTGTGGTGAGCACTTAATAACTAACAGGATGTGATGGGACTTGCAGTACCTCAGTGTTGTGGCGGGCACTTAATAACTAACAGGTTGTGATGGGACTTGTAGTACCTCAGTGTTGTGGCGGGCACTTAATAACTAACAGGTTGTGATGGGACTTGTAGTACCTCAGTGTTGTGGTGGGCACTTAATAACTAACAGGTTGTGATGGGACTTGTAGTACCTCAGTGTTGTGGTGTGCACTTAATAACTAACAGGTTGTGATGAGACTTGTAGTACCTCAGTGTTGTGGTGTGCACTTAATAACTAACAGGTTGTGATGGGACTTGTAGTGCCTCAGTGTTGTGGTGAGCACTTAATAACTAACAGGTTGTGATGGGACTTGTAGTACCTCAGTGTTGTGGTGGGCACTTAATAACTAACAGGTTGTGATGGGACTTGTAGTACCTCAGTGTTGTGGTGGGCACTTAATAACTAACAGGTTGTGATGGGACTTGTAGTACCTCAGTGTTGTGGTAAACACTTAATAACTAACAGGTTGTGATGGGACTTGTAGTACCTCAGAGTTGTGGTGGGCATTTACTAACTAACAGGTTGTGATGGGACTTGTAGTACCTCAGTGTTGTGGTGAGCACTTAATAACTAACAGGTTTTGATGGGACTTGTAGTACCTCAGTGTCGTGGCGGGCACTTAATAACTAACAGGTTGTGATGGGACTTGTAGTACCTCAGTGTTGTGGTGAGCACTTAATAACTAACAGGTTGTGATGGGACTTGTAGTACCTCAGAGTTGTGGTGGGCATTTACTAACTAACAGGTTGTGATGGGACTTGTAGTGCCTCAGTGTTGTGGTGTGCACTTAATAACTAACAGGTTGTGATGGGACTTGTAGTACCTCAGTGTTGTGGTGTGCACTTAATAACTAACAGGTTGTGATGGGACTTGGAGTACCTCAGAGTTGTGGTGGGCATTTACTAACTAACAGGTTGTGATGGGACTTGTAGTACCTCAGTGTTGTGGTGGGCACTTAATAACTAACAGGTTGTGATGGGACTTGTAGTACCTCAGTGTTGTGGTGTGCACTTAATAACTAACAGGTTGTGATGGGACTTGTAGTACCTCAGTGTTGTGGTGGGCATTTACTAACTAACAGGTTGTGATGGGACTTGTAGTACCTCAGTGTTGTGGTGAGCACTTAATAACTAACAGGTTGTGATAGGACTTGTAGTACCTCAGTGTTGTGGTGAGCACTTAATAACTAACAGGTTGTGATGGGACTTGTAGTACCTCAGTGTTGTGGTGAGCACTTAATAACTAACAGGTTGTGATGGGACTTGTAGTACCTCAGTGTTGTGGTGGGCATTTACTAACTAACAGGTTGTGATGGGACTTGTAGTACCTCAGTGTTGTGGTGGGCACTTAATAACTAACAGGATGTGATGGGACTTGTAGTACCTCAGTGTTGTGGTGTGCACTTAATAACTAACAGGTTGTGATGGGACTTGTGGTACCTCAGTGTTGTGGTGGGCATTTACTAACTAACAGGTTGTGATGGGACTTGTAGTACCTCAGTGTTGTGGTGGGCACTTAATAACTAACAGGATGTGATGGGACTTGTAGTACCTCAGTGTTGTGGTGGGCACTTAATAACTAACAGGTTGTGATGGGACTTGTGGTACCTCAGTGTTGTGGTGTGCACTTAATAACTAACAGGTTGTGATGGGACTTGTAGTACCTCAGTGTTGTGGTGAGCACTTAATAACTAACAGGTTGTGACGGGACTTGTAGTACCTCAGTGTTGTGGTGGGCACTTAATAACTAACAGGTTGTGATGGGACTTGTAGTACCTCAGTGTTGTGGTGGGCACTTAATAACTAACAGGTTGTGATGGGACTTGTAGTACCTCAGTGTTGTGGTGAGCACTTAATAACTAACAGGTTGTGATGGGACTTGTAGTATCTCAGTGTTGTGGTGGGCACTTAATAACTAACAGGTTGTGATGGGACTTGTAGTACCTCAGTGTTGTGGTGAGCACTTAATAACTAACAGGTTGTGATGGGACTTGTAGTACCTCAGTGTTGTGGTGGGCACTTAATAACTAACAGGTTGTGATGGGACTTGTAGTACCTCAGTGTTGTGGTGTGCACTTAATAACTAACAGGATGTGATGGGACTTGTAGTACCTCAGTGTTGTGGTGTGCACTTAATAACTAACAGGATGTGATGGGACTTGTAGTACCTCAGTGTTGTGGTGAGCACTTAATAACTAACAGGTTGTGATGGGACTTGTAGTACCTCAGTGTTGTGGTGAGCACTTAATAACTAACAGGTTGTGATAGGACTTGTAGTACCTCAGTGTTGTGGTGAGCACTTAATAACTAACAGGTTGTGATGGGACTTGTAGTACCTCAGTGTTGTGGTGAGCACTTAATAACTAACAGGTTGTGATGGGACTTGTAGTACCTCAGTGTTGTGGTGTGCACTTAATAACTAACAGGTTGTGATGGGACTTGTAGTACCTCAGTGTTGTGGTGAGCACTTAATAACTAACAGGTTGTGATGGGACTTGTAGTACCTCAGTGTTGTGGTGTGCACTTAATAACTAACAGGTTGTGATGGGACTTGTAGTACCTCAGTGTTGTGGTGTGCACTTAATAACTAACAGGTTGTGATAGGACTTGTAGTACCTCAGTGTTGTGGTGAGCACTTAATAACTAACAGGTTGTGATGGGACTTGTAGTACCTCAGTGTTGTGGTGAGCACTTAATAACTAACAGGTTGTGATGGGACTTGTAGTACCTCAGTGTTGTGGTGTGCACTTAACTAACAGGTTGTGATGGGACTTGTAGTACCTCAGTGTTGTGGTGGGCACTTAATAACTAACAGGTTGTGATGGGACTTGTAGTACCTCAGTGTTGTGGTGGGCACTTAATAACTAACAGGTTGTGATGGGACTTGTAGTACCTCAGTGTTGTGGTGAGCACTTAATAACTAACAGGTTGTGATGGGACTTGTAGTACCTCAGTGTTGTGGTGAGCACTTAATAACTAACAGGTTGTGATGGGACTTGTAGTACCTCAGTGTTGTGGTGTGCACTTAATAACTAACAGGTTGTGATGGGACTTGTAGTACCTCAGTGTTGTGGTGGGCACTTAATAACTAACAGGTTGTGATGGGACTTGTAGTACCTCAGTGTTGTGGTGGACACTTAATAACTAACAGGTTGTGATGGGACTTGTAGTACCTCAGTGTTGTGGTGAGCACTTAATAACTAACAGGTTGTGATGGGACTTGTAGTACCTCAGTGTTGTGGTGAGCACTTAATAACTAACAGGTTGTGATGGGACTTGTAGTACCTCAGTGTTGTGGTGGGCACTTAATAACTAACAGGTTGTGATGGGACTTGTAGTACCTCAGTGTTGTGGTGAGCACTTAATAACTAACAGGTTGTGATGGGACTTGTAGTACCTCAGTGTCGTGTTGAGCACTTAATAACTAACAGGTTGTGACGGGACTTGTAGTACCTCAGTGTCGTGGTGGGCACTTAATAACCAACAGGTTGTGATGGGACTTGTAGTACCTCAGTGTTGTGGTGTGCACTTAATAACTAACAGGTTGTGATGGGACTTGTAGTACCTCAGTGTTGTGGTGTGCACTTAATAACTAACAGGTTGTGATGGGACTTGTAGTACCTCAGTGTTGTGGTGGGCACTTAATAACTAACAGGTTGTGATGGGACTTGTAGTACCTCAGTGTTGTGGTGTGCACTTAATAACTAACAGGTTGTGATGGGACTTGTAGTACCTCAGTGTTGTGGTGTGCACTTAATAACTAACAGGTTGTGATGGGACTTGTAGTACCTCAGTGTTGTGGTGAGCACTTAATAACTAACAGGATGTGATGGGACTTGTAGTACCTCAGTGTTGTGGTGAGCACTTAATAACTAACAGGTTGTGATGGGACTTGTAGTACCTCAGTGTTGTGGTGAGCACTTAATAACTAACAGGTTGTGATGGGACTTGTAGTACCTCAGTGTTGTGGTGAGCACTTAATAACTAACAGGTTGTGATGGGACTTGTAGTACCTCAGTGTTGTGGTGTGCACTTAACTAACAGGTTGTGATGGGACTTGTAGTACCTCAGTGTTGTGGTGTGCAATTAATAACTAACAGGTTGTGATGGGACTTGTAGTACCTCAGTGTTGTGGTGGGCACTTAATAACTAACAGGTTGTGATGGGACTTGTAGTACCTCAGTGTTGTGGTGAGCACTTAATAACTAACAGGTTGTGATGGGACTTGTAGTACCTCAGTGTTGTGGTGAGCACTTAATAACTAACAGGTTGTGATGGGACTTGTAGTACCTCAGTGTTGTGGTGGGCACTTAATAACTAACAGGTTGTGATGGGACTTGTAGTACCTCAGTGTTGTGGTGTGCAATTAATAACTAACAGGTTGTGATGGGACTTGTAGTACCTCAGTGTTGTGGTGGGCACTTAATAACTAACAGGTTGTGATGGGACTTGTAGTACCTCAGTGTTGTGGTGAGCACTTAATAACTAACAGGTTGTGATGGGACTTGTAGTACCTCAGTGTTGTGGTGAGCACTTAATAACTAACAGGTTGTGATGGGACTTGTAGTACCTCAGTGTTGTGGTGGGCACTTAATAACTAACAGGTTGTGATGGGACTTGTAGTACCTCAGTGTTGTGGTGAGCACTTATTAACTAACAGGTTGTGATGGGACTTGTAGTACCTCAGAGTTGTGGTGGGCATTTACTAACTAACAGGTTGTGATGGGACTTGTAGTACCTCAGTGTTGTGGTGAGCACTTAATAACTAACAGGTTGTGATGGGACTTGTAGTACCTCAGTGTTGTGGTGTGCAGTTAATAACTAACAGGTTGTGATGGGACTTGTAGTACCTCAGTGTTGTGGTGAGCAGTTAATAACTAACAGGATGTGATGGGACTTGTAGTACCTCAGTGTTGTGGTGTGCACTTAATAACTAACAGGTTGTGATGGGACTTGTAGTACCTCAGTGTTGTGGTGTGCAGTTAATAACTAACAGGTTGTGATAGGACTTGTAGTACCTCAGTGTTGTGGTGAGCACTTAATAACTAACAGGTTGTGATGGGACTTGTAGTACCTCAGTGTTGTGGTGTGCACTTAACTAACAGGTTGTGATGGGACTTGTAGTACCTCAGTGTTGTGGTGTGCATTTACTAACTAACAGGTTGTGATGGGACTTGTAGTACCTCAGTGTTGTGGTGAGCATTTACTAACTAACAGGTTGTGATGGGACTTGTAGTACCTCAGTGTTGTGTTGGGCACTTAATAACTAACAGGTTGTGATGGGACTTGTAGTACCTCCGTGTTGTGGTGGGCACTTATTAACTAACAGGTTGTGATGGGACTTGTAGTACCTCAGTGTTGTGATGAGCACTTAATAACTAACAGGTTGTGATGGGACTTGTAGTACCTCAGTGTTGTGATGAGCACTTAATAACTAACAGGTTGTGATGGGACTTGTAGTACCTCAGTGTTGTGATGAGCACTTAATAACTAACAGGTTGTGATGGGACTTGTAGTACCTCAGTGTTGTGGTGGGCACTTAATAACTAACAGGTTGTGATTGGACTTGTAGTACCTCAGTGTTGTATTGGGCACTTAATAACTAACAGGTTGTGATGGGACTTGTAGTACCTCCGTGTTGTGGTGGGCACTTATTAACTAACAGGTTGTGATGGGACTTGTAGTACCTCAGTGTTGTGTTGGGCACTTAATAACTAACAGGTTGTGATAGGACTTGTAGTACCTCAGTGTTGTGGTGGGCACTTAATAACTAACAGGTTGTGATGGGACTTGTAGTACCTCAGTGTTGTGAGCACTTAATAACTAACAGGATGTGATGGGACTTGTAGTACCTCAGTGTTGTGGTGGGCACTTAATAACTAACAGGATGTGATGGGACTTGCAGTACCTCAGTGTTGTGGTGAGCACTTAATAACTAACAGGTTGTGATGGGACTTGTAGTACCTCAGTGTTGTGGTGTGCACTTAATAACTAACAGGTTGTGATGGGACTTGTAGTACCTCAGTGTTGTGGTGTGCAATTAATAACTAACAGGTTGTGATGGGACTTGTAGTACTTGTAGACACTGAAGCGCCTAGGGAGAGTGTCAGGGACTGCAAGGGGTTAAGAAAGGATGGAACGGTTTAAAATAATGCCCAGGATCAGGATTGGTCAACAAGGGGTAAGAGGGGCGTGGTTAAGAAGATATAAGGCAGAGGTTTGGAGCAGGAAGCCCTCTTACCTTCAAGCTGCAGTGGAAGAAACACCTTTGCTGCTGCTGTGGAGATTCAGAGCGTGGTCGTTAAGAAGATGGCAGAAGAACTGTTGCGGAAGGTGGCACAGCGGGTAGCGGCAGAGGGGCCTGCCTGGCTGGAATCCCTGTTGGAGGAAGGAGAGAGGCGAGGAGCTGAGCGGGGCACGGAACAGTCGGGAGCGGCTACCCGAGGTAGGCCGCAGCGCGTTACACGCCCTCCGGTTAGACTAAGCCCTAGCCCTGTTGCTATGAGGGGTGCTGTGACTGCTGCACAGTCATGCGGTGGTCCCAGCAGGTCCCCTAGGCCTATGTCGACGGGTGCTTCGTCGGTCGACATAGTGCCCCCCTCCCCCCCGTCCACTCGTCGCGCTGGCGTCCTTCCCCATGGCGGTAAGAGGGCGGCTGTTAAACCGGCACGGGCACGGTACAACCCGCCTCGAGCTGCTGATGTGGGCGCGGAGGCAGCGGCCGACTATCGTGACAGTGGGGTGAATATGGCGGACTCAGGCGACTGGTCCGACATGGTCGCTTACCATGCGGCATGTTCACAGGAGCTGGGACTTGCTTCTGGGGCCTGTGTGCAGCCGGGGTCGGCGCCATCTTTCCCCGTGCTGTTCTCTACGCAGCCAGAATTGGCGGCGGGGGGAACAGGGGCGGGACGTCCTGGCAGGCGCAGTGCAGCCAGGACACAAGATGGCGGCGCACGAAAAAAGAAGATGGCGGCGGGTGCGGGGAGGCGGACGGTGAGCAAGCAGCCCAGCCAGGGGGCGGGGGCTTCTGCGGTGCCTGTCGCTTCTCCACCCCGGTCCCCCCCGGGCCCCTGTCAGCACGGGTCAGGGGCAGGGGGGGAGTGTGCTAGGAAAGATAGGAGTGAGGGTGTTTTGGATGTTATTTGCCCTTCTCCTGCCTTGTCATCTTTCTCTCCTCCAGGTCCAAGAAGGGAGCGTTCCAGGCGAGGGAGGAAACGCCGGGCTGGTGGACATCGCCGGCACGGCCATCATGGACGTCGCAGGTCAGGTGACGGGAAGAGGCGTGGTCGACGTTATTCCTCGTCTTCCAGCGATGGTTTCTCCTCCTCGTCGGCGACGACGTCCGCATCATCCGGATCACGGAGGAGGTCGTCGAGGAGATCCTCACGGCCGCAGAGACGCAGTCGACGCCGGGAGGTGCAGCGCTTGTCGGTGGATCAGGAGCAGCTGTCCCAGGTTGTACCTCCCGCCGGGCCGGTGGAGGAGGTGCAGGCCGTGGTTCCAGTGCCGCGGCAAGTGGCTGAAGGACCCTCTGGAGTCGGTGGGACCTCTGGGAGCGGTGAGTCGGCCTGCGGTGACGCATGGCTTAATAAATCTAATGCAGCGGGTGCGGATTTGATGTCTGTTTTAAAAGCCGTGGTGGCTGGGTTGAAAGTGAATGAGGGAACGTCGTGTCCCTCTGTGCCACCAGAGGGAGCTATGCCCCCGTCTGAGAAAGAGAATGCTTTAGCTAGTTTGACGTTTAGAGATTCATTGTTTTGTGGAGTCGCTCCTCTCGGGACTCATTTGTCAGCTGAGGTCAAGGACAAGATTTGGAGGAATGAATTTGTGGATATTTGGTCCTTGGTCTCGGTGGAGCAGGTGACTGTCGACAAGGAGCGGGGCTT
Organism: Rhinoderma darwinii; assembly: GCF_050947455.1. Classification (NCBI taxonomy): domain Eukaryota; kingdom Metazoa; phylum Chordata; class Amphibia; order Anura; family Rhinodermatidae; genus Rhinoderma; species Rhinoderma darwinii. Next base: position 421,784,640 of record NC_134689.1, read on the forward strand.
TGAGAGAGGTTCGGATAGGAAAGCAAAAGTAGCGAAAACATTTGGCAACTGGGTACAGTGTTACGCTACACTGGCTCATGTTATTTGCCAACGCTATCCTGGAAAAGGGGCCGAGTTGTTTGTCTATTTTGACACAATTTTCAGCGCCCACAGGCTGCACGGTGGTGCGGCCTGGTGGCGATATGATGAAGAATTTCGGCGACGTTTGGCTTTGTCGCCTGAGATTAGTTGGGCGACGAAGGCAACGGACGTGTGGTTGCAGCTTATTTTAGCGCAAGGGAGTAGGCAACAACGCCCCTTTCCCAGTGCGGCCGCAGCGCCGGGCCCCGCCCCTGGAGTTGCGGCCGCTAGGCCCACAGGTGCCTGTTGGCTCTACAATGAGGGCCACTGTCGTTTCTTTGCCACGTGCAAATTTCGACATGAATGCTCCATCTGTGGGGGCGCTCATTCGGCGCTCCGGTGTTTCCGGAGAGGTAAGCAGCCGGTCAAGGCACCTCCTTCCGGCGCAGCGGAGAACGCCGGTGAACGTGCTCGAGATGGGCCCATGGTTAGAGCGGTACCACAGGAGGCGGGAAGCAGAGGTGCTCACTAACGGGTTTTCGTTTGGTTTTGAGATTCCTTTTGAATATTCTGCGACATTGTCATTGGCTGACAATTTGAAGTCGATCAATGAGAATGTGGGCATTGCGCGGCTAAAATTAGCTAAAGAAGTGGAATTAGGAAGAATGGCAGGTCCATTCAGTGAGCCGCCGTATACGAATCTGCGAGTTTCCCCCCTTGGTTTAGTTCCAAAGAAGGAACGAGGAAAGTTTAGGCTGATTCATCACCTTTCTTTTCCCCGCGGTGGTTCTGTTAATGACGGTATTTCTAGGGCGGAGGCGGCGGTTTCGTATACGTCTTTTGATGTTGCAGTAAGGTTGGTACAGGCGGCTGGACAGGGGGTGTTGTTAGCCAAATCTGATATTGAAGCGGCCTTTCGTTTGCTGCCGGTTCATCCGGAGTGTTTTCACCTGCTGGGTTGTTGTTTAGACAAAGGGTTTTATGTGGATATGTGCCTTCCTATGGGTTGTTCAATATCATGCAGTTACTTTGAGATGTTTGCGTCATTTTTAGAGTGGGTAGTTCGTTTGGAGTCTGGTTGTGACTCGGTCATTCATTATCTGGATGATTTTCTTTTTGTGGGCCCGGGGGGCTCGGGGTTGTGCAGCACGTTGCTGAGAGTGTTTCGACAGGTGATGTCGCGTTTCGGGGTACCTATTTCCGAGGATAAGACGGAAGGTCCTGTAACGGTTTTGTCATTTTTGGGTATCGAAATAGATAGCGAGCGGATGATTTTTCGCTTGCCGGATGATAAATTGGCTAGGCTAGTGACGCAGGTTGACCAGGTCATGGGGTCGAAAAAAGTGACGTTAAAACAGTTACAGTCGTTAATGGGATTGCTGGTGTTTGCTTGTCGTATAATTCCAATGGGTCGTGTTTTTTCTAGGCGTTTGTCTTTAGCTACTAAAGGTATCTCGAAGCCAAATCATTTTATCAGGGTAACCTCTTGTATGAGGAAGGATTTGTTTGTCTGGCATTCTTTTTTGAGTTCGTTTAACGGGAGGTCGGTGTGTCAGGACGCTGAGTTGTCTAATGTAGATTTGGAATTATTTACGGATGCAGCCGGAAGTGATGGTTTTGGAGCAATTTTGGGCCGAAGTTGGTGTAGATCCCCTTGGCCCTTGCATTGGAGTAATTTGGGAGTCTTACGTAATTTAACGCTATTGGAATTGTTTCCTATTATAGTTGCAATAGAGTTATGGGGTAGCGTGATGGTGAATAAGAGGATTGTATTTTGGACAGACAACATGGCGGTGGTGCATGCGGTGAACGGGTTGTCGTCTAGTTCGTTGCCGGTATTAGCTTTATTAAGACGGTTGGTTTTGAAGTGTTTGCGTTTGAATGTGTGGTTTCGTGCAAAACATGTTCCGGGTGTCAGTAATGTGATGGCTGATGCTTTGTCTCGTTCACAGATGTCCCGGTTTCGGGAATTGCACCCGGCAGCTTTGGCAGAAGGGGTGTCCCCCCCCCCTTCACTTATGGGCCCTGGTCGAGGACAACTTATGAGACTGTTAAGGGGTTCGGTGGTACCGGCGACTTGGAAGAGTCATTGCAGAGCGTGGGATCGGTGGTTGGAGATTGCGGGGAATGACTTCCCATCACAGGATGGGTGTCACCTGGACGTCACGTTAGCAAGTTTGGTACAAATACGTCAGGAAGGGGGTAGTGCGGCCACGGCGAGCAAGTTTTTAGCAGGAGTGGCCTTTATGTTAAAATTGTGGGGATGCAGAGATGTTACAGAAGAATTTGTAGTTCGGCAGTCGTTAAAAGGGTGGAAAAGAGAGGCGTGTTCAAGGGACACGAGGCGGCCAGTATCTTTTTCACTTTTGGGTCGGCTGCTAGCCGTTTTATGTTTTGTGTGTCGGGATGAATATGAAGTGTCCTTGTTCGGCGCGGCGTTTTCTTTGGCTTTCTTTGCCGCTTTACGGGTTAGTGAGTTGGTTCCGCACAGAGTAAGTGCGAGCGGTGGTCTTCTCGGATCGGATGTAGTAACGTTGGGAGATTCTCTCAGGGTCTGTGTGCGGAGGTCAAAGACTGATGTGGTAGGAAAGGGGGCTTGGCTGTCGATTGGGAGGATTGGGGGGCAGTATTGCCCGGTAAAATGGGTCCAGGAATTCGTGTTGGTCCGAGTGCCCGGGACTCAATTCTTGATCCATCAGGATGGATCCGCGATGTCGCGTTTTCAATTTGAGGCGATTTTTAAGGCCGGCTTGAAGTATCTAGGTTTGCCGCCGGGCGAGTTTGGTACACATTCATTTAGGATAGGTGCGGCAACTGAGGCGGATGCCTTGGGCTTGGATTCAGAGGCTATCATGAATCTGGGTAGATGGCGCTCTAATAGTTATAAGTCATATGTGCGACCTGATCTGGTCTTAAAGATGGTGTAAGCTGGAAGTTTTCATAAGAAAGGTCGCCCCCTCCCCTCCCCCCCCCCCCCTGCTTTCTTTCCTGTTATATGGAGTGTTATGTTAACCCTGCCTGTAATTTTCATTTGACCGGAATGTAGCTTAATTTCTTTGTTAGGGTTGCGGCGCCCCCAAGTGTGGGTCTTGGGGCATTCGTATGTGCATTGGGCAGCGGTTCGAGCGGGTCGAAGGCCATTAGGTCCGAATTTGGGCCTCGCACAGGCCGACGTCCATTGGAGAGGTGTCCGGGGATTACGGTGGGTGCAGTTACTGCCAGAAGTAGTGGCAGTTACAAGGCACACGTACGGACCTGTTGTCCTAATCATCCATGCGGGTGGAAATGATATCGGCCAAGTGAAAATGGCTGAGTTATTGTCAATAATACGAACTGATTTGGCGCGTTTTCGGGATCTGTTCGCCCGTTGCGTGATAGTTTGGTCCGAAATAGTGGCGCGCACGGTGTGGCGAGGAGCGAGGAATATGGCAGCTTTGGAGAGAGTGCGCAGGTTAATTAATGTGCGGGTGTCGCGGTTCATTCGCTCTATAGGGGGGATCGGGTTGCGACACCAATCCCTGGAGGGGGATAATGCTGATCTGCTGGCGCCGGATGGAGTGCATCTGAATGATATCGGGCTCGATATCTTTTTATTGGATCTCTTGGATGGTGCCGAGAGAGGGCTGGCGTTGCTTGGTGGGGGTGGTCGGGGGACTGAGTAGGTTTCTCAGTTCCCCCTTCTTGGCGGAAAGTACGGCAGAGGAAGACGGAGGTAGCACCCTACATGCCTGATGGAGACAGGGAGCATCGGCATTTCAGGAGGAGAGAAAATAAATAAATATATATATGTCTTCATGCCGATGGTTGTAAATAATAATAAAGCTGTGGCCACTTCCACATTTGCATAAAGAAGGTGTTGGTGTGTTAATTCAAAGAAGGATGGTTAAGGTCCTGGGCAGGTAAAGTGGATAATGGGTCCTTGCAGTCCTCAGTGTTGTGGTGGGCACTTAATAACTAACAGGTTGTGATGGGACTTGTAGTACCTCAGTGTTGTGGTGTGCACTTAATAACTAACAGGTTGTGATGGGACTTGTAGTACCTCAGTGTTGTGGTGTGCACTTAATAACTAATAGGTTGTGATGGGACTTGTAGTACCTCAGTGTTGTGGTGGGCACTTATTAACTAACAGGTTGTGATGGGACTTGTAGTACCTCAGTGTTGTGTTAGGCACTTAATAACTAACAGGTTGTGATGGGACTTGTAGTACCTCAGTGTTGTGGTGAGTACTTAATAACTAACAGGTTGTGATAGGACTTGTAGTACCTCAGTGTTGTGTTGGGCACTTAATAACTAACAGGATGTGATGGGACTTGTAGTACCTCAGTGTTGTGGTGGGCACTTAATAACTAACAGGTTGTGATGGGACTTGTAGTACCTCAGTGTTGTGGTGTGCAGTTAATAACTAACAGGTTGTGATGGGACTTGTAGTACCTCAGTGTTGTGTTGGGCACTTAATAACTAACAGGTTGTGATGGGACTTGTAGTACCTCAGTGTTGTGGTGTGCAATTAATAACTAACAGGTTGTGATGGGACTTGTAGTACCTCAGTGTTGTGGTGTGCACTTAATAACTAACAGGTTGTGTTGGGACTTGTAGTACCTCAGTGTTGTGGTGGGCACTTAATAACTAACAGGTTGTGATGGGACTTGTAGTACCTCAGTGTTGTGGTGAGCACTTAATAACTAACAGGTTGTGATGGGACTTGTAGTACCTCAGTGTTGTGTTGGGCACTTAATAACTAACAGGTTGTGATGGGACTTGTAGTACCTCAGTGTTGTGGTGTGCAATTAATAACTAACAGGTTGTGATGGGACTTGTAGTACCTCAGTGTTGTGGTGTGCACTTAATAACTTACAGGTTGTGATGGGACTTGTAGTACCTCAGTGTTGTGGTGAGCACTTAATAACTAACAGGATGTGATGGGACTTGTAGTACCTCAGTGTTGTGGTGAGCACTTAATAACTAACAGGTTGTGATGGGACTTGTAGTACCTCAGTGTTGTGTTGGGCACTTAATAACTAACAGGTTGTGATGGGACTTGTAGTACCTCAGTGTTGTGGTGTGCACTTAATAACTAACAGGTTGTGATGGGACTTGTAGTACCTCAGTGTTGTGGTGTGCACTTAATAACTTACAGGTTGTGATGGGACTTGTAGTACCTCAGTGTTGTGGTGAGCACTTAATAACTAACAGGATGTGATGGGACTTGTAGTACCTCAGTGTTGTGGTGAGCACTTAATAACTAACAGGTTGTGATGGGACTTGTAGTACCTCAGTGTTGTGGTGAGCACTTAATAACTAACAGGTTGTGATGGGACTTGTAGTACCTCAGTGTTGTGGTGTGCACTTAATAACTAACAGGTTGTGATGGGACTTGTAGTACCTCAGTGTTGTGGTGAGCACTTAATAACTAACAGGATGTGATGGGACTTGTAGTACCTCAGTGTTGTGGTGAGCACTTAATAACTAACAGGTTGTGATGGGACTTGTAGTACCTCAGTGTTGTGGTGAGCACTTAATAACTAACAGGATGTGATGGGACTTGTAGTACCTCAGTGTTGTGGTGAGCACTTAATAACTAACAGGTTGTGATGGGACTTGTAGTACCTCAGTGTTGTGGTGAGCACTTAATAACTAACAGGATGTGATGGGACTTGTAGTACCTCAGTGTTGTGGTGAGCACTTAATAACTAACAGGTTGTGATGGGACTTGTAGTACCTCAGTGTTGTGGTGGGCACTTAATAACTAACAGGTTGTGATGGGACTTGTAGTACCTCAGTGTCGTGGTGGGCACTTAATAACTAACAGGTTGTGATGGGACTTGTAGTACCTCAGAGTTGTGGTGGGCATTTACTAACTAACAGGTTGTGATGGGACTTGTAGTGCCTCAGTGTTGTGGTGGGCACTTAATAACTAACAGGTTGTGATGGGACTTGGAGTACCTCAGAGTTGTGGTGGGCATTTACTAACTAACAGGTTGTGATGGGACTTGTAGTACCTCAGTGTTGTGGTGTGCACTTAATAACTAACAGGTTGTGATGGGACTTGTAGTACCTCAGTGTTGTGGTGGGCATTTACTAACTAACAGGTTGTGATGGGACTTGTAGTACCTCAGTGTTGTGGTGGGCATTTACTAACAGGTTGTGATGGGACTTGTAGTACCTCAGAGTTGTGGTGGGCATTTACTAACTAACAGGTTGTGATGGGACTTGTAGTACCTCAGTGTTGTGGTGGGCATTTACTAACAGGTTGTGATGGGACTTGTAGTACCTCAGTGTTGTGGTGGGCACTTAATAACTAACAGGTTGTGATGGGACTTGTAGTACCTCAGTGTTGTGGTGAGCACTTAATAACTAACAGGTTGTGACGGGACTTGTAGTACCTCAGTGTTGTGGTGTGCACTTAATAACTAACAGGTTGTGATGGGACTTGTAGTACCTCAGTGTTGTGGTGTGCACTTAATAACTAACAGGTTGTGATGGGACTTGTAGTACCTCAGTGTTGTGGTGAGCACTTAATAACTAACAGGTTGTGATGGGACTTGTAGTACCTCAGTGTTGTGGTGTGCACTTAATAACTAACAGGTTGTGATGGGACTTGTAGTACCTCAGTGTTGTGGTGAGCACTTAATAACTAACAGGTTGTGATGGGACTTGTGGTACCTCAGTGTTGTGGTGGACACTTAATAACTAACAGGTTGTGATGGGACTTGTAGTACCTCAGTGTTGTGGTGAGCACTTAATAACTAACAGGTTGTGATGGGACTTGTAGTACCTCAGTGTTGTGGTGTGCACTTAATAACTAACAGGTTGTGATGGGACTTGTAGTACCTCAGTGTTGTGGTGTGCACTTAATAACTAACAGGTTGTGATGGGACTTGTAGTACCTCAGTGTTGTGGTGAGCACTTAATAACTAACAGGTTGTGATGGGACTTGTAGTACCTCAGTGTTGTGGTGGGCACTTAATAACTAACAGGTTGTGATGGGACTTGTAGTACCTCAGTGTTGTGGTGAGCACTTAATAACTAACAGGTTGTGACGGGACTTGTAGTACCTCAGTGTTGTGGTGTGCACTTAATAACTAACAGGTTGTGATGGGACTTGTAGTACCTCAGTGTTGTGGTGTGCACTTAATAACTAACAGGTTGTGATGGGACTTGTAGTACCTCAGTGTTGTGGTGAGCACTTAATAACTAACAGGTTGTGATGGGACTTGTAGTACCTCAGTGTTGTGGTGTGCACTTAATAACTAACAGGTTGTGATGGGACTTGTAGTACCTCAGTGTTGTGGTGAGCACTTAATAACTAACAGGTTGTGATGGGACTTGTGGTACCTCAGTGTTGTGGTGGACACTTAATAACTAACAGGTTGTGATGGGACTTGTAGTACCTCAGTGTTGTGGTGAGCACTTAATAACTAACAGGTTGTGATGGGACTTGTAGTACCTCAGTGTTGTGGTGTGCACTTAATAACTAACAGGTTGTGATGGGACTTGTAGTACCTCAGTGTTGTGGTGTGCACTTAATAACTAACAGGTTGTGATGGGACTTGTAGTACCTCAGTGTTGTGGTGAGCACTTAATAACTAACAGGTTGTGATGGGACTTGTAGTACCTCAGTGTTGTGGTGTGCACTTAACTAACAGGTTGTGATGGGACTTGTAGTACCTCAGTGTTGTGGTGAGCACTTGATAACTAACAGGTTGTGATGGGACTTGTAGTACCTCAGTGTTGTGGTGGGCACTTAATAACTAACAGGTTGTGATGGGACTTGTAGTACCTCAGTGTTGTGGTGAGCACTTAATAACTAACAGGTAGTGATGGGACTTGTAGTACCTCAGTGTCGTGGTGTGCACTTAATAACTAACAGGTTGTGATGGGACTTGTAGTACCTCAGTGTTGTGTTGAGCACTTAATAACTAACAGGTTGTGACGGGACTTGTAGTACCTCAGTGTTGTGGCGGGCACTTAATAACTAACAGGTTGTGATGGGACTTGTAGTACCTCAGTGTTGTGGCGGGCACTTAATAACTAACAGGTTGTGATGGGACTTGTAGTACCTCAGTGTTGTGGTGAGCACTTAATAACTAACAGGTTGTGATGGGACTTGTAGTACCTCAGTGTTGTGGCGTGCACTTAATAACTAACAGGTTGTGATGGGACTTGTAGTACCTCAGTGTTGTGGTGAGCACTTAATAACTAACAGGTTGTGATGGGACTTGTAGTACCTCAGTGTTGTGGTGGGCACTTAATAACTAACAGGTTGTGATGGGACTTGTAGTACCTCAGTGTTGTGGTGGGCACTTAATAACTAACAGGTTGTGATGGGACTTGTAGTACCTCAGTGTTGTGGTGGGCACTTAATAACTAACAGGTTGTGATGGGACTTGTAGTACCTCAGTGTTGTGGTGGGCACTTAATAACTAACAGGTTGTGATAGGACTTGTAGTACCTCAGTGTTGTGGTGAGCACTTAACTAACAGGTTGTGATGGGACTTGTAGTACCTCAGTGTTGTGGTGTGCACTTAACTAACAGGTTGTGATGGGACTTGTAGTACCTCAGTGTTGTGGTGAGCACTTAATAACTAACAGGTTGTGATGGGACTTGTGGTACCTCAGTGTTGTGGCGGGCACTTAATAACTAACAGGTTGTGATGGGACTTGTAGTACCTCAGTGTTGTGTTGGGCACTTAATAACTAACAGGTTGTGATGGGACTTGTAGTACCTCCGTGTTGTGGTGGGCACTTATTAACTAACAGGTTGTGATGGGACTTGTAGTACCTCAGTGTTGTGGTGTGCACTTAATAACTAACAGGTTGTGATGGGACTTGTAGTACCTCAGTGTTGTGTTGGGCACTTAATAACTAACAGGTTGTGATGGGACTTGTAGTACCTCCGTGTTGTGGTGGGCACTTATTAACTAACAGGTTGTGATGGGACTTGTAGTACCTCAGTGTTGTGGTGTGCACTTAATAACTAACAGGTTGTGATGGGACTTGTAGTGCCTCAGTGTTGTGGTGGGCACTTAATAACTAACAGGTTGTGATGGGACTTGTAGTACCTCAGTGTTGTGTTGGGCACTTAATAACTAACAGGTTGTGATGGGACTTGTAGTACCTCCGTGTTGTGGTGGGCACTTAATAACTAACAGGTTGTGATGGGACTTGTAGTACCTCAGTGTTGTGGTGAGCACTTAATAACTAACAGGATGTGATGGGACTTGTAGTACCTCAGTGTTGTGGTGAGCACTTAATAACTAACAGGTTGTGATGGGACTTGTAGTACCTCAGTGTTGTGGTGTGCACTTAATAACTAACAGGTTGTGATGGGACTTGTAGTACCTCAGTGTTGTGGTGAGCACTTAATAACTAACAGGATGTGATGGGACTTGTAGTACCTCAGTGTTGTGGTGAGCACTTAATAACTAACAGGTTGTGATGGGACTTGTAGTACCTCAGTGTTGTGATGAGCACTTAATAACTAACAGGTTGTGATGGGACTTGTAGTACCTCAGTGTTGTGGTGGGCACTTAATAACTAACAGGTTGTGATGGGACTTGTAGTACCTCAGTGTTGTGGTGAGTACTTAATAACTAACAGGATGTGATGGGACTTGTAGTACCTCAGTGTTGTGGTGAGTACTTAATAACTAACAGGATGTGATGGGACTTGTAGTACCTCAGTGTTGTGGTGTGCAATTAATAACTAACAGGTTGTGATGGGACTTGTAGTACCTCAGTGTTGTGGTGAGCACTTAATAACTAACAGGATGTGATGGGACTTGTAGTACCTCAGTGTTGTGGTGTGCACTTAATAACTAACAGGTTGTGATGGGACTTGTAGTACCTCAGTGTTGTGGTGAGCACTTAATAACTAACAGGATGTGATGGGACTTGTAGTACCTCAGTGTTGTGGTGGGCACTTAATAACTAAGAGGTTGTGATGGGACTTGTAGTACCTCAGTGTTGTGGTGTGCACTTAATAACTAACAGGTTGTGATGGGACTTGTAGTACCTCAGTGTTGTGGTGTGCACTTAATAACTAACAGGTTGTGATGGGACTTGTAGTACCTCAGTGTTGTGGTGAGCACTTAATAACTAACAGGTTGTGATGGGACTTGTAGTACCTCAGTGTTGTGGTGAGCACTTAATAACTAACAGGTTGTGATGGGACTTGTAGTACCTCAGTGTTGTGGTGAGCACTTAATAACTAACAGGTTGTGATGGGACTTGTAGTACCTCAGTGTTGTGGTGGACACTTAATAACTAACAGGTTGTGATGGGACTTGTAGTACCTCAGTGTTGTGGTGTGCACTTAATAACTAACAGGTTGTGATGGGACTTGTAGTACCTCAGTGTTGTGGTGTGCAATTAATAACTAACAGGTTGTGATGGGACTTGTAGTACCTCAGTGTTGTGGTGAGCACTTAATAACTAACAGGATGTGATGGGACTTGTAGTACCTCAGTGTTGTGGTGAGCACTTAATAACTAACAGGATGTGATGGGACTTGTAGTACCTCAGTGTTGTGGTGGGCACTTAATAACTAACAGGTTGTGATGGGACTTGTAGTACCTCAGTGTTGTGGTGGGCACTTAATAACTAACAGGATGTGATGGGACTTGTAGTACCTCAGTGTTGTGGTGAGCACTTAATAACTAACAGGTTGTGATGGGACTTGTGGTACCTCAGTGTTGTGGTGAGCACTTAATAACTAACAGGATGTGATGGGACTTGTAGTACCTCAGTGTTGTGGTGGGCACTTAATAACTAACAGGTTGTGATGGGACTTGTAGTACCTCAGTGTTGTGGTGTGCACTTAATAACTAACAGGTTGTGATGGGACTTGTAGTACCTCAGTGTTGTGGTGTGCACTTAATAACTAACAGGTTGTGATGGGACTTGTAGTACCTCAGTGTTGTGGTGGGCACTTAATAACTAACAGGTTGTGATGGGACTTGTAGTACCTCAGAGTTGTGGTGAGCACTTAATAACTAACAGGTTGTGACGGGACTTGTAGTACCTCAGTGTTGTGGTGGGCATTTACTAACTAACAGGTTGTGATGGGACTTGTAGTACCTCAGTGTTGTGGTGGGCATTTACTAACTAACAGGTTGTGATGGGACTTGTAGTACCTCAGTGTTGTGTTGAGCACTTAATAACTAACAGGTTGTGATGGGACTTGTAGTACCTCAGTGTTGTGGTGAGCACTTAATAACTAACAGGTTGTGACGGGACTTGTAGTACCTCAGTGTTGTGGTGGGCACTTAATAACTAACAGGTTGTGATGGGACTTGTAGTACCTCAGTGTTGTGGTGTGCACTTAATAACTAACAGGTTGTGATGGGACTTGTAGTACCTCAGTGTTGTGGTGTGCACTTAATAACTAACAGGTTGTGATGGGACTTGTAGTACCTCAGTGTTGTGTTGGGCACTTAATAACTAACAGGTTGTGATGGGACTTGTAGTACCTCAGTGTTGTGGTGTGCACTTAATAACTAACAGGTTGTGATGGGACTTGTAGTACCTCAGTGTTGTGTTGGGCACTTAATAACTAACAGGTTGTGATGGGACTTGTAGTACCTCAGTGTTGTGTTGGGCACTTAATAACTAACAGGTTGTGACGGGACTTGTAGTACCTCAGTGTTGTGGTGAGCACTTAATAACTAACAGGTTGTGATGGGACTTGTAGTACCTCAGTGTTGTGGTGAGCACTTAATAACTAACAGGATGTGATGGGACTTGTAGTACCTCAGTGTTGTGGTGGGCACTTAATAACTAACAGGTTGTGATGGGACTTGTAGTACCTCAGTGTTGTGGTGGACACTTAATAACTAACAGGTTGTGATGGGACTTGTAGTACCTCAGTGTTGTGGTGGGCACTTAATAACTAACAGGTTGTGATGGGACTTGTAGTACCTCAGTGTTGTGGTGGGCACTTAATAACTAACAGGTTGTGATGGGACTTGTAGTACCTCAGTGTTGTGGTGTGCACTTAATAACTAACAGGTTGTGATGGGACTTGTAGTACCTCAGTGTTGTGGTGTGCACTTAATAACTAACAGGTTGTGATGGGACTTGTAGTACCTCAGTGTTGTGGTGGGCACTTAATAACTAACAGGTTGTGATGGGACTTGTAGTACCTCAGTGTTGTGGTGTGCAGTTAATAACTAACAGGTTGTGATGGGACTTGTAGTACCTCAGTGTTGTGGTGGGCACTTAATAACTTACAGGTTGTGATGGGACTTGTAGTACCTCAGTGTTGTGGTGGGCACTTAACTAACAGGTTGTGATGAGACTTGTAGTACCTCAGTGTTATGGCGGGCACTTAATAACTAACAGGTTGTGATGGGACTTGTAGTACCTCAGTGTTGTGGTGTGCAGTTAATAACTAACAGGTTGTGATGGGACTTGTAGTACCTCAGTGTTGTGTTGGGCACTTAATAACTAACAGGTTGTGATGGGACTTGTAGTACCTCAGTGTTGTGGTGTGCAATTAATAACTAACAGGTTGTGATGGGACTTGTAGTACCTCAGTGTTGTGGTGTGCACTTAATAACTAACAGGTTGTGTTGGGACTTGTAGTACCTCAGTGTTGTGGTGGGCACTTAATAACTAACAGGTTGTGATGGGACTTGTAGTACCTCAGTGTTGTGGTGAGCACTTAATAACTAACAGGTTGTGATGGGACTTGTAGTACCTCAGTGTTGTGTTGGGCACTTAATAACTAACAGGTTGTGATAGGACTTGTAGTACCTCAGTGTTGTGTTGGGCACTTAATAACTAACAGGTTGTGATGGGACTTGTAGTACCTCAGTGTTGTGGTGGGCACTTAATAACTAACAGGTTGTGATGGGACTTGTGGTACCTCAGTGTTGTGGTGAGCACTTAATAAATAACAGGTTGTGATGGGACTTGTAGTACCTCAGTGTTGTGGTGTGCACTGAGGTACTACAAGTCCCATCACAACCTGTTAGTTATTAAGTGCTCACCACAACACTGAGGTACTACAAGTCCCATCACATCCTGTTAGTTATGCCAGTACATTAGCCTGTGTACTGATTGTACACATGCAGTTGTTAGGACATACCTCAGTATGCCCTAACAACAAAAAATATGGTCAGACAGCCCTGGGGTCCTTCAATGGACCCTGGGCTGCTTTCCCATATATGGTATGGCCCTCGATCCGTCACAGGGATTTCCTGTGACGTGATCCAAAGGATATCCCCTTATCATTTACCCCTTGAATGCTGAGGTTAGCTTTGATCACAGCATTCAAGGGAATAGCGGCGGAGATTAGGAGTTTCTCTGATCTTCGCCAATACAGCGGGACTGCGACTGTGTAATACAGTCATTGCCCGCTCCTGACAGTAAGTGGGCGCGCACGTTTAGCATGAGGTGATGCGGCCGGCGCTGTACTAAGGAGTGGCGGCACAGGCACTGAAGACTGAGAACATGGGGGTGTTTTGTAGTGCACCCGCCATGTTCTGTCTTCAGTGCCGCCAATCATTAGTGCAGTGCTGGTAACATCACATCACGCCGACTGCGTGCGCACTTGTCAGGACTCAGGAGCGGGGCAATGACTTTATTACACAGCCGCATTCCTGCTCGGACTACATTCATGTATTACAATGCTAAGCTGTGCCGCTGCACAACTTAGTATCGAAATACATGAATTAACGGTATCAAACCATTTAAAGGGAATGTGTTGCCAGCAAAACATGTTTTTTTTTTTTTTAGTTAAACATTTAGTGTGTAGGTGATTAAACATTGTTCAGATTTTTTTCACGAGTCAGGAAATATTATAAATTAGATTCTAATTTATAATATTTCCCAGTGCTGGTCACTAGATGGAGCTATTCCCAAAATTGCAGCATTGCATGTGGTAAAGCAACCACATTGCTTTTTGCTGCAAAATTGGGAAAAAAGCACTCGCTCTAGTGAGCTCTGAGAATCCCCCCCTCCTTTATCCTGGCTAGTGCCGGGATAAACGAGGGGATTGAACGGTCTAACCTCCTACACTGTGTGTCGCCATTTTTTGAGCTAACACACAGTGTAGTAGGTTTACATACAGTAGTAAACACACACAAACACGAACATACATAGAAATCTCTTACCTGCTCCTGCCGCCGCGGCTCCCTCCGGCCCGTCCGCTCCGTCTGCTGCCGCTGGTCCAAGTGCACAAGTCCGGAAGCCGCGACCGGAAGTAGTAATCTTACTGTCCGGCCGCGACTTCCGGTCCACGGAAAAATGGCGCCGGACAGCGCGCATTTCAAATTAAACTGTGTGGGAGCGGCGCATGCGCCGTTCCCACACAGACGGCGTACACAGAAGTGGATGGGACGGGCCCCGTTCGCAGTCCCTATGGGACTGTGGCTGCCGTATTCCATGTCTGTATGTGTCGTTAATCGACACATACAGAAATGTAAAAAAAAATGGCAGCCCCCATAGGGAAGAAAAAGTGAAAAAATAGAAAAAAGTAACACACAAACACACAAATAAATAAAAACGTTTTAATAAAACACTAACATAAAACTGACATGAAAAAAAAAAATTTGCTGACACTGTTCCTTTAAGGGTGCACGTATCGAAACAGTATCGAAGTTTCGATGCATCGTGCATCCCACCCTCAGTGTTGTCGTGTGTAATTATTAACTTCTAGGTTATACTGGGACTTTAATACCAAAAAAGTGCCTCAATAGAATAATTTGGTCGAACACCAAAGTCATTGTTTAAACACATATGCAGAACATCAGTGTTAAATGACCCAAACAGTTTCTAAATAAAATAGTTTTTATTGAGACATGATAAAAATACAAAATACAGTTAATAGCATCAAAAATGGATTAAAATATAAGACCTCACAGTAAGGAAAGTACTGAGTGGGCTACTGGCCATAACATCTATATCATACATAAGTACATTGTAAATAAACAGCCATGGTGAGTCACATAACAAAAATAAACTGTGAAATAGACCATCAGAATCGATAGACAGAACTGGCAAGGCAGGGCCGCCATCAGGAGGGTATTAGGGGTAGTACTGTAGGGGGCCCGGCCAAACTTAATTGAAAGGGGGGCCCGGCAACTGCCGCGACTTGCTTTTGGTAGAAAAAAACAAGCCCCTGCAATGGGGCCTGTTCTTTTCACCAAAACAATGGCGTGAGCTGCTACGGGCCCCCGAGCTGCGGGCCCCCCTCTCATCACCGCCGCCGCGCCGCGAAACACCACCGCTTGCGCGCGTACGAGCGCGCACGACCGCAAGCGCGCACGATCGCAAGCGCGCGTCCACGTGCGAAAGACCAGGCGCGCCGCCGAGAGGGAGCAAATAGAGAACATCGACGGGGAAGGACAGCCACACGGACAGCGGCGCACGGTTACTTACCTGCTGGCCCGCCTCCGACTCCGCCTCCTGCTTGTCCTCCTCCGCCTCCTCGTCCTCCTTGTCCTCCTCCGCCTCCGACTCCGCCTCCTCGTCCGACTCCGCCTCCTCCTCCTTCTCCAGAGCGTAGCTGCGTAAGGAGAGGGGGAGGAGTCTAGTTCTTGCGCGGCGGCAGTTCTACGATCCCCGCCATTTTCTGGAGCCTGGAGGTGAAGGACGACGTCTGGACCGAAGACATCGCCTGAAGAGGACTGGAGTGGGAGCAGCTCTTCTGACATGGTGAGTAAAGTGTGTCAAAGTGCTGTTTAAGTATGGCCCTGTTCACACAGAGTATTTTGCAGGCTGAAAAAATCTGCCTCAATATTCCTTAAAGAATTTTGAGGCAGATTTTGACCTGCCCACACTATCTTGCTGCGTTTTTTGCTGCGTTTTTTGCTCGCTGCGATTGAGGACAGCAGACAAAAAACGCAGGGAAAAATGAATTTTCTGCCTCCCATTTATTTCGATGGGAGGTCAGAGGCGGAACCGCGGCAAGAAAGGACGTGCTGCTTTTTCTTTTTTCTGCGACTTACTCTCATTGATTTCAGATTAAATCAATGGGAGGCGGGTTTGGAAGTTGTTTGGTGCTGATTCTGACGCAGTGTCCGAGTCAATATCAAGGCCCAAAAACTCTGTGAACTGGGCCTTATTGTTAGGGCTTATTCAGACGAACGTGTAATACGTCCGTGCAACGTGTGTGATTTTCACGCGCCTCGCACGGACCTATGTTACTCTATGGGGCCGTGCGGACTGTCAGTGATTTTCACGCAGCGTGTGTCCGTGTTTTCACGCAGCGTGTGTCCGTGTGTCCGCTGCGTAAAACTCACGACATGTCCTATATTTGTGCATTGTTCGCGCATCACGCACCCATTGAAGTCAATGGGTGTATGAAAATCACGCCCAGCACTCCCGCAGCCGTATAAACTATGAATGAAAACAGAAAAGCACCACGTGCTACAAACATACAAACAGAGTGTCATAATGATGGCGGCTGCGTGAAAATCACGCAGCCGCGCATCATACGCTGCTGACACACGGAGCTGTTATGGACCTTTTGCATGCGCAGAACGCCACGTTTTTGCGCACGCAAAAAGCACACGCTTGTGTGAATCCGGCCTTAGGGTAGGAACACACTAGGCATGAACACTGCGGATTTTATGCAACACATTTTATTGTGGATAATCCGCAGCGTATTACAGTCGCAGCCGAGTGGGTGAGATTAGAACAAATCTCATCCACACGCTGCAAAAATAATGGACCTGCAGTGTGGCTTTTGGCTTTTTAAGCCGCAGCGTGTCAATGTATTCTGTGGGATCGCTGCTCCTCTGTTGCGGAAATGCTGCGGTTTTGCCGCAAAAATCACAAATGAGAAAAAAAAGGTACTTTTTTACATTTATAAAAAAGTTTAGACTTGCCCCGGCCGTAGTCCAAGTGACGCGATCCTCTATTCTTAGTGCAGCCCGGAATAGAGGATCGCGTCACCAGGACTACGGCCGGGGGAAGTCTAAACTTTTTTATAAATTTAAAAAAGTGCCTTTTTTTTTTTTCTTTGATTTTTGCGGCAGAACCGCAGCATTTCCGCAACAGAGGAGCAGCGATCCCACAGAATACATTGACACGCTGCGGCTTAAAAAGCCAAAAGCCACACTGCAGGTCCATTATTTTTGCAGCGTGTGAATGAGATTTGTTCAAATCTCATCCACTCTGCTGCGACTGTAATACGCTGCGGATTATCCACAATAAAATGTGTTGCATAAAATCCGCAGTGTTCATGCCTAGTGTGTTCCTACCCTAAGGCCGGATTCACACAAGCGTGTGCTTTTTGCGTGCGCAAAAACGTGGCGTTCTGCGCATGCAAAAGGTCCATAACAGCTCCGTGTGTCAGCAGCGTATGATGCGCGGCTGCGTGATTTTCGCGCAGCCGCCATAATTATGACACTCTGTTTGTATGCTTGTAGCACGTGGTGCTTTTCTGTTTTCATTCATAGTTTATACGGCTGCGGGAGTGCTGGGCGTGATTTTCATGCACCCATTGACTTCAATGGGTGCGTGATGCGCGAACAATGCACAAATATAGGACATGTCGTGAGTTTTACGCAGCGGACACACGGACACACGCTGCGTGAAAATCACTGACAGTCTGAACGGCCCCATAGAGTAATATAGGTCCGTGCGAGGCGCGTGAAAATCACGCACGTTGCACGGATGTATTACACGTTCGTCTGAATAAGCCCTAACAATAAGGCCCAGTTCACAGAGTTTTTGGGCCTTGATATTGACTCGGACCCTGCGTCAGAATCAGCACCAAAAAAACTTCCAAAACCGCCTCCCATTGATTTAATCTGAAATCAATGGGAGTAAGTCGCGGAAAAAAGAAAAAGCAGCACGTCCTTTCTTGCCGCGGTTCTGCCTCTGACCTCCCATCGAAATCAATGGGAGGCAGAAAATGCATTTTTCGCTGCGTTTTTTGTCTATCATCAATCGCCGCGGGCAAAAAACGCGGCAAGATAGTGTGGGCAGGTCAAAATCTGCCTCAAAATTCGGTGCGCAGTTCCAGGCGGGTGCGCATGCGCGGGAGTTTGCGGGTGTGCGCGATCGGTCGCACGGGCGGCAGTGTTTGACGACCCCCATGCTACCCAGGGCCGCCATCAGGGGGGGTATTATGGGTACTGATGTGAGAGGCCCGGCCAAACCTAATTGAAAGGGGGGCCCACAGCTCACGACATTCTTTTGGTGAAAAAAACAAGCCCCATTGCAGGGGCCTGTTTTTTTTCTACCAAAGGCAAGTCGCGGCAGTTGCCGGGCCCCCCTTTCAATTAGGTTTGGCCGGGCCTCTCACATCAGTACCCCTAATATGCCCCCTGATGGCTGCCCTGGGTACCATAATATAGTGCTGGACGGAGTACCGTTAACAGGCGGTGCCACGGTAGGGGGGCCCAGAAAATTTAGCTGTAGGGGGCCCTGAAATTCCTGATGGCGGCCCTGTGGCAAGGTAACCAAAAAATAATAGAATAGAAGTTGACAGACCATGCAGGTATACAATGGGGTAAAGAGTAGCGATGTGCCAGGAGCCCAATTACACCAACACGTTTCACCACCAGGCTTCGTCAGGGGGTAAAGGACCTTTGTTTTTTGCAGGACAAGTTGTACTTCATGGAGGTACCATTTTTCGGTACATTTACATTATTGTTTAATTTATATATTTTTTATTTTGGCAAAAATGTAGAAAAAAAAAGCAGTTCCGCTGCAGTTTTTTTTTCTTTTACACCATACAACGATCATCATAAATAATGTTATACCTCTATTGTACAGGTTGTTACGGACATGACGATACCAAATATGCGTACATTATATCATATTTTGGCACTTATATTTTGAAAAGTTTATTGCAATAATTGTGTATTTCTGTGTATTTGTTTTAATGTAACATTATTTATTAACTTTTAAGCTTTGCTTGGTCTTTTACTACCTCAATGTTGCAATGTGAATTTATTTACTTTTAAACTGTGCTGGGACTTGTAGTACCACAATGTTATGTGCATTAATCACTTTTAGGCTATGCTGGGAATTGTAGTACCTTAGTGTTGTGGTATGCATTTGTTAACCTAGTGGTTATGCTGGGATTTGTAGTACCTCAGTATGGCAGTGTGTAATATTTCACATCTAGACTATGCTAGGACTTGTTAAACCTCAATCTTGCAGTGTGTAATTATTTAGTTCTAGGCAATGCTGGGACTTGTAGTACCTTAGTGTTTTGACGTGCATTTATTAACTTTTAGGCTGTGTTGGGACTTGTAGTACCTTGGTTTTGCAGTGTGGATTTATTAACAGCCTATGCTGAGACTTGTAGTATCACAATGTTGCAGTGTGTCATTTTTCACTTCTAGTCTATGCTGAGACTTGTAGTATCACAATGTTGCAGTGTGTAAATTTTCACTTCTAGACTATCCTGGGACTTGTTAAACCTCAGTGTTGCAGTGTGTAAATGTTATCTTCTAGGCTCGGCTGGGACTTGTAGTACCTCAGGGTTGTGTGAATTTATATGCCTGTAGGCTATGATGGGATTTAAATTGCCTCAGTTCTTGCAGTGTATAATTATTTACTACCATGCTCTGCTGGGACTTGTAGTACCTCAGTGTTGTGGTGTGCATTTACTTACTTTTAAGATATGTTGGGACTTGTAGTATGTGAGAGTGATCTCCATCACTCTTGAGTTCCTTTTCTCGATAACAGAATTTGTCCAGGATTCATTCAAATTCACAAAAATGATCGATCGGGAGAGAATGCACATACAATGGTTTGATGTACAGAAATCTAAAATGGCTGTGAACGAAGCCTTTATTTATAGGTTCATGCTTTCACTTAACACACATTAACCAGACAGATGATGCCAAGTATACAATGTGTACGTCCAATGTTACTTCTATATAAGGTAACAAGTTTATTCCTTGTTGAATCCCTTAAAACACATCTTATATTTCCTAGTTTGGAATACCTGATGACATCATCTTTATCCTATGTATTCAATTGATGGGGAATTTATTATTTTAAGAGAATCTTAAAACATATCTCATACATATCTCATTGAATATAATGCAGTAATTTTCATAACAATTATACAATTTATACAAATTACTCTTACAGTTCTCCCTTTTTTTTTTTTTTTTTTACAAAATACTGCATCCAACTATTCTATCCCTATGGGACATGATACCCTCTGAAGGTGAAAATGTTGATCATCCTATCCCTTCCTAAACTAGTATAGTGGCCATTAGATTACCCAGGGAATCTACCTATCATGAGTTACAGCTGAAACGGTGGTATATCACGGATTACATGGGTAGCCATATAAACAGTGGGATCTTCAAACTTGCCTTGAGATCCTTTCCCATAGATCATCTATAAATAATTTACCTATGAGTGGTGTGTTCCTGGACACATACACAATGTTATCCCTAGTTATCTGATTCTTCCCTAAAATCACTATGTACACATATGTCGACTTGAGAAGGGTTTGATCCATCACAGTAGACGAACATCCATCCATCATCCTTGATGAATTGAGGCATGTGAACAAGGGTGTAGAAGTTTCACTTCAAGATCCAACATTTTTTCTACAGTCTGATGTTATTTGATAAACTTGTCTCAATCCTCCTTTAGGATATAATTTAAGGCTGGGTTCACACAACCTATTTTCAGACATATTGGAGGCAATTTACGCCTCGAATTACGCCTGAAAACAAGCCTCGAATACGTCGGCAAACATCTGCCCATTCATTTCAATGGGGATATACTGTGCCGACGACCTGTCATTTTACGCGTCGCTATCAAAAGACGGCGCGTAAAATAACAGCCTCGTCAAAGAAGTGCAGGACACTTCTTGGGACGTAATTGGAGCCATTTTTCATTGAATCCAATGAAGAACAGCTCCAAATTACGTCCGTAATTGATGCCTCGCAAAACGCGAGTACGAGCAATTACGTCTGAAATGCAGGAGCTGTTTTCTCCTGAAAACAGCTCCGTAATTTCAACCGTAATTGATGTTATCGTGTGCACATACCCTAAGGTTGTAACACATGGGAGTAGAAGACAGGTTAGCATGAGCCTCGGGGTTCAGAACCTTCTTGCAGTGACTGGCACATATCCATGAAGCTTTCCCTTCAAGCTTTACCAAAGTAGAAGTGGTCAGCTGAATTTGATATGGTTCGTCAAATATGGGCCCAAGAGCTCTCCGGATGTGTTTCTTTACCATTACCCCGTGTCCGTGGTTAACACAATGAGACCCTACAAGGAAATCTGGATCTGGAAGGGAACCATAAGCATGATGATACAAAGGAATTTGACTTTAATTCAATGCTTCTACATATACAGTAAGATCTGAGTTAAAATGTTGGAGCTGTTGAGGAAAATATAGTCCAGTTTTGTGTGGACATCCAAACAATATCTCATATGAACTCAACTGTATCTTTGTATTTGGAGTGACTCTGACTGGTTGTAATGCTATAGGAAGGCATTTTGTCCATGGTTTTACTATCTCAGCCATTGCCTGTTGAATTTTTAACATTTGTGCACCATTCATTCTCTCTGCCTTCCTACTATTCTTAGAGTGATAGGGTGTATGGAACGTTTGTTCAATGTTTAATGTTGACATTACTTCCCTAAGTATCTCTCCTGTGAAATGTGTACCTCGATCAATTTCTATAGTTTCTGGATCACCATACCTACATACCACTTCATTGCGCAGCTTCTTAGCCATGGTTTTTGTATTCGCTGTTGCCACTGATCATGCTTCGACCATCCTGAAACAATATTAACAAAGACAAGGACATATTCATACCAACCAACCTTGGGTAGCTGTATGTAATCAATCTGTAGTCGCTGGAATGGGTACAATGGCCTTGGGTTATGCTTCTCGGGAACTTTTACTTTTTTACCTATGTTATAGCTGGCATAGAGAAGACATGATAGACGTTGTTTTACCCAGGGGCAATACAGAACCTGGAAACTAAACTTACCATTGCTTCCTTAGCCACATGTATTGGTCCATTTGTCAATTGATGTGTCATCATAGGGTATAGAACCAGGGGTAGGCACAGTTTACCTTCTGTCTGCCATAGCCCATCTTGGTCCTCGTTTGCCCCTTTTTCTCCGTTGTGATATGATCGGGATTTATCTACAAAAAGCTCAAGATCTGCCTTAGAGATATGTGTTTCCACCAAATTATCAAGTTCAATTGTTTCTTGTTTCATTAATTCAAGACAATCATGCATGTCATCTGGATCATCAAATAAGAAACATTTAAGAAACATTTGTGTAGCATCCTATGATGACTTTTCTCTCTTTACTCCCAATCTATCTGACTATCAGCTTCATGTTCTTCTCCCTCATGCTTTCTCATAGGCTTCTTCTTTCTGTTCTAGCCTTTCTTCCCATTCTCCATTCCCCTCTTCTGGTACAAGCGGAAGTAATGTCGCTGGGTTCAGAACTGCGGATCTTTTGATAATGAGGTTGGGGAGTGTAAATAATGATACCTTATATTCAGTAATTCTTGCAGCTGACAGATATGTTGTCCTGGCCTGTGACATTTCCTGTTTACTCCTCCTATCAATTTGTCCCTCAATCTTGTAGCATCTGAAAATGTACTGGTCATAGCAAGGTATTCAGGTTGGGTTCATGAGAGCAAGCACCCCAACATTTATTAACCCCTAGTGGTTTGGCATTTCTTCATTTAGAACAAAAGTAGGCATTCCTAGGATTACATTGTTTATCTATGGGGCACTCCAACCCTCTGTAGATAACAGGTTTAAGATTTGGATACAACCAGGATCCTCCCCTTACAGTCTTTTCCATATTGATACCTGAGATAGGGACAGGGTGGATATATAACCTGTACCTGTCCTGGGGAAGTGGAGGTTCAGGTATCTGAGGTATCAATTGGGGGAGGGGTGACCATCATAGTGGTAGATTTATCTCTAGCTGTATCTCTAGCTGCCGTGTTTTTTCTTTTGATTTCCAGCCTTGTGTGATTATATCTGGTTCTGCTACAAAATGTTCCCTTAAAGCGTAGCTAAACTTTCGTAAAAAAAATAATTATTAAACTGCTATTATGTCCCTCTATGTGACTTCATTACTCCTAGCAATTTTTTGCAGCTTTTTTTCTTGTGAAACGGTCCACATCTATTTTCTCACACTTCCTGATTCTGGCAGTTGCTAGGGGCGTGTCTTACCGTGTGTGATGTTTGCCAGTACTGTATGCAATATTCTATCTGCCCATAGTTCCCATCATGCACCTAAACAGCCAGCCAATCAGGGAAACCAAAAGGTCCTTTTGTAGCACAGATGTCTTTTGCATCTGACATTCTTCCATAACAGAAGTGCAGGTCCAGCGAGGGAGCCGCCACTAGACCTGCGCTTCAGCTACAGATGTGCCACTCACACATACCATAGACCAGACAGTAGCAGAGCTGTCATTCTCCTCCCTGCACTCTGCTACTGCCGGTTATAGTACAGTGGACGAGGGGACAGGGAAGGGGCGCCAGACCTGCGCTTCTGCTACTGAAGCGCCTCTCACACACACTATAGTCCAACAACAGCAGAGCTCATAACAGTCTCTTCCATGCGCTCTGCTGCTTCAGGTTACACTAAAGAGAACTGTGTAGTGTATAGAGGCAGAGAGACCTCCCTGACATCACGATGGGGGCACGCACATCTGTCGTCAGGATGGGGCCACCACCCACCCATACTCATAGGCAGAAGAATCCGTACACCGATACATTCAAACGGTGTACAGATTTCTGCTAGCAACAGGAGAAATACAAGAAATAAAATGTAGTAAAAAAGTGTGAGTGGCCATTTAAAACGCATATAACACAAAATGGAGCCCAAATTCATTAATAAAGTATATTACAAAATATATTTCTATGACACATGCTGCTAGAAAATAAAAAGTTGATCGAACGTTTAGTTACGCTTTAACTTTGCATCAATTTCTCTGACACTTCTAACCACGTTTGTCCCTCTCACTTACAACATCACTTTCTACATCTTTCATTTCCTTAAAAACCCTCTATTATTCCTTCTGCTGCCCATCCTCCCTTCTGTAGTCTCACTATAACCACAGCCCCGGTTCTCCGCGTCTGGCCCTCAGAACCCGATTTGCTACTTAGTGAGCCCAATATCCCGACCTCCTCATCAGGGCTGTGAGACCTAATTCACGAGCCCTGATCCTGAAAATTTTGACCTAAATTTCACTTAATAATAGTTCTCCTATCCTGGCCCTTATAACCTGGAACTTTTTTTACTTTAAGGATGGCTACCTGATGTAATGTCTATGGCCACGGACCGTTGTCCTTACTTACCCTCTGATAGGCGCGGCCATGGATGAGTGAGTTCCCGGCGGCATCTCCCTCCTGAGAGACGCCGGCACTCACTTCGTGGTCCGGACACTGTCTCCTGCAAGGCACGCGCACCCGCGCGTGCACAGCCTTAAAAGGCCAGTACGCGCACAGTTGCAGAATACTGAAATTAGCCCAGAATGCTGCTTGACTATAAAAGGGGCTCTGCCCTCTCGATCCTTGCCTGAGCGTTGTTGTGTTACCTAAAGCTTATCATTGCAAATGGTCTCCTAGTGTTTTCCAGTTCCCAGTGTTACCCGTTCCTGCTGCCTGTACCCTGTATCCCGTGTTACCATGCCCCTGTGCTATCAAGAGTTGGAGTCGTGTTGTGACCTCTGCTGCATCTATTGTGTCACAACCCGCCGGGTGTCTGTCTACTGTCGGAGCCTCATCTTAGCCTGAATCTACCGCTACTGTCTACATTGCCTCAGGTACCCTTTCTGAACTATAGACATTGCATTGTACCTGTTTGGCCAGCTGCTATCCTGCTACAAGGTACAGCCCGGTGGGTCCTCACCCCGCGCCATGAGAGTACGTTCAGGCCATGGACCCCGCTGGTCAATTCAAGTGCCTGTCACCCTCCCAAGCCATGAAGGCGGACCTGCAGGATCTGCAAACACGACAGGATCAACTTCTTGTGGCAGTAGACTCCACGGCACTACAGCTAGGGTAACTAGCTGCTTCCTTCTCTGCTCCTGTTCCAGCTTCTCCGAGTGATCCTCCTGCTACACCTCCTGGCAGCAGTGGTTCTGATCCTCGGTTCTTGCTGCCACTGCCACCTTGTTTCTATGTAGATGAAAGCGCGTGCAGGGTTTTTCTCAACCAGTGTCATATCCACTTCACCCTGCACACGAGAGCATTTCCTTCAGACGTCGCCGGGATCGCCTTCATTATTTCTCTACTTGCCGGCAAGGCCCTGGCGTGGGCGAACCCAATCTGGGAACAACAGGGACTCGAGACCTGAGACTTCCAGGGGTTTGTGCGTTTATTCCGCACTGTTTTCGAGGAGCATGGACGACTCTCGTCGGTAGCTACTTCTATGCTGAACCCTCGCCAGGAGGACACTTCCGTGGGCGAGTACACCATCCAGATCCGGACCCTGGTAGGAGAGCTGTCCTTGTAAAATGAGGCGTTAGTAGCTTCCTTCTGGCATGGTCTGATTTAAGACGAACTAGCTGCTCGTGATCTACCACCTACCTTGGACAACCTAACTTTGCTTGCCACTCGAGTTGACATGAGGCTCAGAGAGATATCCCAAGAGGTTCGTCAAGAGAGAAGTCTTCCTAGGTTGGCCCCCAACTTCCAGCAACTCCTCTTGTCTTCATCTGCTGCTCTACCCGAGGTCCCGATGCAAGTAGATCGGCTCAAACTATATGTCCAGGAAAAACAGCGCAGGCGCATTTCTGGACTGTCTATATTGTGGCCTCGCTGGCCCTATCGTGTGTCTTTGTCCCATGAAGCCAAAAAACTCCAATGCCTAGGATTGGTTGGAGAGACAACCCTGGGCGATACAGCATTTGATAGATAACTCTCCTCCAAGCTGTTCATCCCTGTGAACATTGTTGCTGGCGAGAGGCCCCATCTAGTCTCTGCCTATCTGGACTCTGGCATTGCAGCCAATTTTATACTCTAAAGACCTTGTGGATCTTTTTCACTTGCCCACTGCCTTTCTGGAGAAGCCGTTGATCGTTGCCTCAGTAGATGGACTGCTGCTGCCCGACCTAATATTGTTTGTGACCAAGCCGCTGTGACTTCAAGTGGGAGCCCTTCATTCTGAGCTCATCTCCCTGTTTGTCCTGCCCAAGGCCATCAACCCCGTACTGCTGGGTTTGCCTTGGCTCCGTCTACACGCCCCACTATGGGATTGGAACTCCGGAGAGGTTCTCCAGTGGGGTCCCAAGTGCCTTAACCGCTGTCTGGGGCATATCCATCAGCTTCAGCCTCCTCCGAATCAGTCATTGGCAGGGTTGCCCTCTTGCTACTCTCAATTCTCAGATGTCTTCGACAAGAAGGAGACAGAGACATTTCCACCACATCGATCATATGATTGTCCTATTGACTTGGTGCCTGATTCGTCCCCTCTTCGCGGTAGAGTATACCCTCTCTCCTTACCTGAAACCCAGTGAATGTCTGCCTATATTAAGGAGACTCTAGAGAGGGGCTTCATATGCAAATCTTCATTGTCAAAAAGAAAGACAGATCCCTCCGACCCTGCATTGACTACTGGGGTCTTAACCAGATAACGGTAAAAAACAGGTACCCATTGCCTTTAATCTCTGAACTGTTTGATCACATACGGGGGGCATATTTTTTCCAAACTAAACCTGCGGGGGGCCTACAATCTAATCCGGATTTGACAGGGTGACGAGTGGAAGACTGCATTTAGTACACGTGATGGGCACTAAAAATACCTAGTCATGCCCTTCGGCCTGTCTAACACCCCTGCGGTTTTTCAAGAATTTGTCAATTACATTTTCCGTGATCTCCTCTATGTCTGTGTTGTGGTGTATCTCGATGATATTTAGATTTTTTCCCCAGATCTGGTAACTCATCAGAGACATGTCCGCCAAGTTTTGCTTTGATTAAGGGAGAATCACGTATATGCCAAGCTGGATAAGTGCGTGTTTGAAAGAAAATCTCTACCTTTCCTGGGCTATATCATCTCTGTTCAGGGCCTCAAAATGGATCCTGAGAAGGTAAAGGCTGTCCTGGAATGGCCACGCCCTCAAGGCTTAAAGGGAACGTGTCGCAAATTAAACCTTTTTCTTTAAGTGTCGTTACTTATTTCTATTATATTTTTTTAGTTTTTTGCTGTATTTTTTTTTTTCTTCCATATGGTGGAAAGTATTAAAAATTCAATAATAATTTGACATGTTTTCCTATGTTGGCCACCAGGGGGAGCACTTCCCAGAATTACAGCAAGGTGAATAAGGCAAAGCAACCTGACTCACAGCTGCTGTAAATGTGGGAGGGAATCTCACCCCCCTCCCACAATCCAGGAAAAGGTGTCTTCAAATTGCTAAGCATTGTCCGGCAGCCATTTTGGGTGTGATTCTGTAGCTGGCAGAAGTTATAGGACACACCAAAAGGCTAAGGGTATGTTCACACGCTTACTAAACAATGGGAAACCAGATCCTGATTTTCAGCCATTTTTTAATCAAACTCGCCGTTTTTGGAGCTGTTTTTCTATAAAGTCAATGAAAAACGGCTCCAAAAACGTCCCAAGAAGGGATGTGCACTTAATTTTGGTTGGCGTCTTTTTACGTGCCTGTTTTGGAAAACGACCACGTAAAAAACGCCCTGTCGGAACAGAACGCCATATTTCCAATTGAAACCAATGGGCAGATGCTTGTAGGCGTTCTGCTTCCGATTTTTCAGCTGAAAACATACCCTAAGAATAATGAAAGTGAATGAATGACTTTTCAGTTGACCGGTTCACACGCCGTGTATTTGACACGTTTTCTCTTTGCACATTTTACGTGCAAAAAAACACATAAAAAAAAACGCTTGATTACACTTGATTTTGCGTGTTTGGGGGGATTTGTGTGTGTGTTTGTGTGTGTGTGGGGGGGGGGGTGCTCGCCGTTGATTCTTCAAAACAGCTGATAAGTGGCTATGAAGCGGCGCCCATGCACACTCCGCTCTGCCACACACACACACACACACACGGGAAAAGTCTTAAAGAGGCTCTGTCACCAGATTTTGCAACCCCTATCTGTTATTGCAGCAGATAGGCACTGCAATGTAGATTACAGTAAAGTTTTTATTTTTTTAAAACGAGCATTTTTGGCCAAGTTATGACCATTTTTGTATTTATGCAAATGAGGATTGCAAAAGTCCAAGTGGGCGTGTTTACAGTAAAAGTACAACTGGGCGTGTATTATGTGTGTACATCGGGGCGTTTTTACTACTTTTACTAGCTGGGCGTTCTGACGAGAAATATCATCCACTTCTCTTCAGAACGCCCAGCTTCTGGCAGTGCAGACACACAGCGTGTTCTCGAGAGATCACGCTGTGACGTCACTCACTTCCTGCCCCAGGTCCTGCATCGTGTCGGCCACATCGGCACCAGAGGCTACATTTGATTCTGCAGCAGCATCAGCGTTTGCAGGTAAGTAGCTACATCGACTTACCTGCAAACGCCGATGCTGCTGCAGAATCAACTGTAGCCTCTGGTGCCGATGTGTCCTCGCTCGTCCGACACGATGCAGGACCTGTGACGTTTGCAGGTAAGTCGATGTAGCTACTTACCTGCAAACGCTGATGCTGCTGCAGAATCAAATGTAGCCTCTGGTGCTGATGTGGCCGACACGATGCAGGACCTGGGGCAGGAAGTGAGTGACGTCACAGCGTGATCTCTCGAGAACACGCTGTGTGTCTGCACTGCCAGAAGCTGGGCGTTCTGAAGAGAAGTGGATGATACTTCTCGTCAGAACGCCCAGCTAGTAAAAGTAGTAAAAACGCCCCGATGTACGCACATAATACACGCCCAGTTGGACTTTTACTTTAAACACACCCACTTGGACTTTTGCAAGCCTCATTTGCATAAATAAAAAAATGGTCATAACTTGGCCAAAAATGCTAGTTTTTTTAAAAATAAAAAACGTTACTGTAATCTACATTGCAGCGCCTATCTGCTGCAATAGCAGATAGGGGTTGCAAAATCTGGTGACAGAGCCTCTTTAAAGGGGTCGTCCACCTGTCCTCAGGTCGTGTGTGGTATTACAGCTCTATCCTATTCACTTCAATGGAGGTGAACTGCAATACCAGACACAACCTGAGGACAGGTGCGGCGCTGTGTCTCCAAACCGGACACCCCTTCTGTCCTGAGATGACCCGACGGGGGAGGCGGGTGTCAGAGCCACCCATCGCCATCACTGCAGACAGAACCATACAACTACAGCATGAGGGCAGTGCTTGTCCTGAGTGCACTGTCTCTTGTTATGGACAGATTTATAGTCACATAAACCCTGTCTGCATCAGAACCGCTAACCTAGGTCCGATCACATGACAGAGGGAGATCACCAAAAACCCTGTGCACCCTCAGCCCATCCATCCAGCCCTTTCGTGGTCATATCTGCTTCTGGGAAAGCTGGATGACCACCATTACCCCTCCTACTGGAGTATTTGGGGATGTGACTAATGAACCTCTCACACTCCAGTAGGAGGGGTAATGGTGGACACCCAGCTTGATGGTGGACACCCTGAAGGTAAATCTCTCTAGTTGTGCTGAGACTGTTTGGGGATGTGACTAACGAACCTCTCAGTGTCAGCACAACTAGAGAGATTTATCGTTCAGGGTTCTGGGAAAGCTGGGTGACCACCATTACCCCTCCTTCTGGAGTGCGTTTGGGGATGTGACTAATGAAGCTCTCACACTCCAGTAGGAGGGGTAATGGTGGTCACCCAGCTTTCCCAGACCCCTGAACGGTTAATCTCTCTAGTTCTACTGAGACTCTTTGGGAATGTGACTAATGAACCTCTCAGTCTCAGCACAACTAGAGAGATTTATCATTCAGGGGTCTGGGAAAGCTGGGTACCACACTAACTGCAGGAATATTGTTTATCACCCAGCTTTCCCAGGACAGTTACATCATGTGTCCTCTATACAGAGTCTCCTGCACGACTACAGGGGGGCCCGTCGGGGGGTGGCCCTGTCGGGGGGGGACGGCCGTCAGGGGGAGGGGTGTGGCCCATCGGGGGGGTGGAGGCCGTCAGGGGTTACGAGAGCGGCGGTCTGTGTGAGAGAGAGAGAGGGACAGACAGAGACACACACCTTACCTGCAGTCTAGCTGGTCTTCATGATGGTGCCTGCTATCACCCTGCAAACAGCTGCTCTGCTGTGTGACTCTGACCTGCGTCTGAGCAGTACAGAGCCAGAGAGCAGATACAATAGACGGGAGCCGTTCATTGACTCCTATGTACTGTAGCTGCCGTATTCCATCTCTGTATGTGTCGTTAATCTACAGTACACATACAGAGATGAAAACAAAATGGCAGCCCCCATAGAGAAGTAAAAGTTAGAAAAAAGTAAAACACAAACACACAAATAAATAAAATTTATTTTAATAACATACTAAAAGCAATATTATATAAAAAAAATAAAAACATTTTGCGACACCTTTCCTTTAAGGGCCATACAACGCTTCCTGGAATTCGCCAACTTCTACCAGCTGTTCATTCACAACTTCTCCTCACTGACAGCCCCTATCTCTACCCTGACAAAAAAGGGCATGAATGCCAAGGTGTGGACTCCAGAAGCAGAGGCCGTGTTCAAGAGCTTAAAGAAGGCCTTCACGTCAGCCTCAATTCTTCATCATCCTGATGTGTCCCTACAGTTTTCGTTGGAGGTGGATGCCTCCTCTGTTGGTGCTGGTGCACTTCTGTTCCAGAGAGGTTCCAAAGGAAAGACTGTGGTATGTGGCTACTACTCTAAGCTTTTTTCTCCCGCAGAGCGCAACTACTCCATTAGGTATCAGGAGTTACTGGCCATCAAGCTGGCCTTGCAGGAGTGGAGACACCTACTAGAAGGCACAGCTCATCCAATCCTGGTCTTCATGGACCACAAGAACCTCAACTATCTTCAGACTGCTCAACGGCTGAATCCTCGTCAAGCCAGGTGGTCGCTGTTCTTCGCTTGGTTCCTGTTGAGCTCCCCTACCGACCTGCCGACAAGAATGTGAGGGCCGATGCCTTGTCTAGGTCGTTTGAGACAGAAGACACTGTGGAGTCCCCACAGAATATCATTGACCCTTCTTGCATCATCTCTGTCAATCCTCTGCAAGGTAGAGACATTCTTCCTGGAGGGACCTTTGTACGTCTGGCAGACAGAGGAAGAATCCTTCGCTGGGACACAGTTCCAAGCTGGCAGGTCACGCGGGTGCCCGTAAGACCCGAGACCTAATTCCCCATCAGTTCTGGTGGCCCACACTGCCCAAAGACGTCACAGACTTCGTCTCCTCCTGTACAGTGTGCGCAGCAAATAAAGTTGCCCACTCCAGACCAGCTGGTCTGCTCCAATCACTTCCTGTGCCTGTTGCCCCCTGGCGACATACTGCAATGGACTTTGTCACAGATCTGCCTCTCTCTGCAGGAGGCAGTGTGGTCTGGGTTGTGGTGGATGGATTTTCCAAGATGGCTCATTTTGTTCCACTGACTGGACTGCCTTCTGCTTCCCGACTTGCCGGTCTCTTCGTCCAAAACATCTTCCGTCTGCAAGGCTTGCCTCTGCATATTGTCTCGGATCGAGAGGTCCAATTCACCTCAAAGTTCTGGGGAGCACTCTGCGGTCTCCTCGGTGTAAAGTTGGACTTCTCCTCGGCCTACCATCAACAGTCCAATGGTCAAGTCGAGAGGGTTAATCAGATTATGGAGAACTATCTGCGGCACTTTATCTCTAGGCAGCATGATGACTGAGTGCAGCTGCTTCCTTGGGCTGAGTTCTCTTATAACATCTATACTAGTGAGTCCACCACATCCAGCCCGTTCTTCATTGTCCACGGCCAACATCCACAAATACCTCTTCCTGTTTCCACTATGTCCCAGGTGGCTGCAGCTGACTCTAACGTCAGGGACTTTCTGCAGATATGGCAGCAGACCTGATCTTCTATTCTGCTGGCGGTCGACCGCATGAAGAAAAAGGCAGACACTAGAAGACGAGAACCTCCCCAGTTTCTTCCAGGTACTAAGGTCTGGCTGTCTTCCAAGAAGGTGCTATCTTGCAAGTTTGCCCCCAGGTTCCTCGGACCCTTCGAGATTCTGCTGCAGATAAATCCTCTCTCTTACATGCTTCGGCTGCCTCCCACCCTCAAGATCCCAAACTCCTTCCATGTCTCCCTGCTGAAGCCTGTGGTCCTGTCCGCTACTTCAGGACTTCTAGTTCCGCAGTGGCTCCTAGCGGCTCGTCAGGGACTTTCGAGGTGAGGGAGATCTTGGCCACCAAGAGAGTGGGAGGATGGACATTTTATTTGGTGGATTGGAGGGGATTTGGTCCAGAGGAGAGGTCTTGGGAGCCAGAGGAGAACATCAATGCTCCTGCCCTCGTGAAGAAGTTTCTCTCCCGCTCTTTCCCCTAGAAGAGGGGGCGTAAGAGGGGGGGGGGATACTGTAAAGTCTATGGCCGTGGACCGTCGTCCTGACTTACCCTATGACGGCCGCGGCCATGGACGAGTGAGTTCCCGGCGGCATCTCCCTCCTGAGAGACTCCGGCACTCACTTCCTAGTCCGGACACGCGCAATTAGCCCAGAATGCTGCTAGACTATAAAAGGGGCTCTGCCCTCTCGATCTTTGGCTGAGCGTTGTTGTGTTACCTAAAGTTTGTCATTCCAAATGGTCGCCTATTGTTTTCCAGTTCCCAGTGTTACCCATTCCTGCTGTTTGTACCCTGTATACCATGCTACCGTGCCTCTGTGCCTTCAAGAGTTGGAGTAGTTTTGTGCCCTCCACTGCATCTATTGTGTCGCACCCCGCCGGGTGTCTGTCTACTGTCTACTGAGCTTCATCTTAGCCTGAATGTACCGCTACTGTCTACATTGCCTCAGGTACCCTTTCTGAACTATAGACATTGCATTGTACCTGTTTGGCCAGCTGCTATCCTGCTACGTGGTACGGCCCAGTGGGTCCACACCCCGCAGCCGTGACACCTGACTTTCTGGGATAAATATTTCAAGCACAGATAGAATAACAGCACAAGTAAGAACACTGCAGCTCCTATTCTGGATATATCAACAGGAGTAAGTCCCATTGATGCATATATATATATATATATATATATATATATATATATATATATATATATACACACACATATATATAGCAATGTTTCAGCTCTTCAATAGAGCCTTTCTCAAGCTATTGAAGAGCTGAATCGTTGCTATTTGGATTGATGGAATAAAGCACCTTTTCTATTTTTGCTAAATCTCTGGAGTGCTGCCTGTTTTTTTGGAAATATATATTTTGGGGGACCTTGGCCGCGTCCCTGGCAGGCTTGCACCCTCATCTTTATGAAAGTTGGACTGTGCGGTTGCCATTTTTTGGTGTATATATATATATACATATATATATATATATATATATATATATACATATATACTTACACACACTTAATGTCTATATATTTACATTACAAACATTTGACAATTAAATGTTACATACCCTTGCCAAAATGTATAACCCTGTTCTGCTTCCAATACCCACTTAAAACTATTACTTTCTAGTAAAGATATAGAAATACCAGATAAAGACATTCCAAGGCTTTGAGAAGGGAGGGGGAAGGGGGTTAAGAACGGGATATAGCTGAATGAGCTGTGTAACAGGATCTATGCAAAAGAGATGAGGCTGCTGTGGGGGGACCAATCAGGATGAGGCACATACAATAAATTACAGGGCTTGCAGTACCTTCACATTTACCTTCTCTGTTTCCCTCCCACCTTTTCTAAAGTTAAGCTATGCACAACAAGATTCACTATTAACCCTTTATGTGAGGATTACTAGCAGTTCTGGAGAGCTTAGTAATAGAAGTTGTGGTGTGATAATCCCTTTTAACACCATACTGAAGAAGACCATTTCACAGACATTAACAGAATCATACACCTGATTACCTTGCACAGCACAATTTATACACTAACAGAGACAAACAGCTATTCCCCTCATATTTCAATCGCACACTTAGCCTACATAAAGCACACACATATAACATGTAGATAATCCCAGACAAATTCACTGAGATTCTCTTCTGCCCACCAGACCCCCAAGGGACTTATCCTACAGAAAGAGGGAGGGAGTTTGAATAGCAAGGCAATGGCTTACTCACCGGTTTTTTTTTTTTTTGTCCCTACCTCCAAAGGGTATTTTCCACACTAGTTTCTGATCAGGCAGTTTTTGATGAGAATCTTGCTGGGGCCTCTAAACGTTAGAGTGATCTCCATCACTCTTGAGTTCCTTTCCTCAATAACAGAATTTGTCCAGGATTCATGCAAATTTACATAAATGACCGATCGGGAGAGATTGCACATACAATGTTTTGATGTACAGAAATCTAAAATGGCTGTGAACGGAGCCTTTATTTATAGGTTTATGCTTTCACTTAACACACATAACCAACCAGATGATGCCAAGTATACAATGTGTATGTCCAAAATTACTTCTATATAAGGTAACAGGTTTCTTCCTAGTTGAATCCCTTCAAACACATCTGGTATATATTAGTTTGAAATGCCTGATGACATCATCGTTATCCTATGTATTCAAATGATGGGGAATATCTTCGTTTAAGAGATTCTTAAAACATATCTCATACATATCTCATGTAATACACAATACATAATATAGTCATTTTGATAACAATTATACAATTTATACAAATTACTCCTACAAGTACCTCAGTATTGCAGTGTTGATCTATTTTTTTAGGTTATGCTGGGACTTGTAGGACCTCGGTGTTGAAGTGTGTAATTATTCACTTCTAGGCACTGCTGGGACTTGTAGTACCTGAGTAATGCAGTGTGGAGTTATATATTTTTTTTAATACAAATTCACAGCTTAATGATATACAAAAACAGCATATAAGCACATAAGAAGAACAATAAAGGTCAAAACATTATTCAATGCCAATCAGCTTAGTAGTCCATCTAGAACTGGACTGGTAAAGACCACAAAGCGGAAGTAAGGGGAGGAAGGGGGGTCAACAAAGTGAGAGGGAAGGGAGGGAAGGGGGAGAAGGGAGGACAGGGGGAGAAGGGTGGGAAAGGAGGGAGATGGGAGCATTCCTCAGCATCTAACCATTAAACATCCTTCCCATACCAAGAATGACATCATGACAACAAGGAGACGTACTCAGGTGAGTTCTCAAAGCACACCCAGTGGGACCAGGAGCGTACGAATTTGCCATTGGAGTCCCATATAGAGGACATGAGCTCCTCCTTGTGTTTCACCTCCTGGATCTTCTGAAACAAAAGGTGCATTGTGGGTGGATCAACTTGTTTTCACAAGGCTGGAATACATGCGCGAGCCATGTTTACCAAATTACGTACCACCGATTTCTTGTATGTAGAGATAGGGATGTCACACAGAGGAAGCAAGAAGAAGTCAGGTTTCTTAGAGAGCGTGAAGTCAGTGAATTTGAAGGTGACATGCCATACATTGTCCCAGAAGGCAGACAGCTTAGAGCAGCTCCAAAAGGTATGTAAGAGGTCACCCACCTTGGCACAATATCTCCAATACATAGGGGAGACCTGGGGGTAAAAGCTGTAGAGTTTGAAGGGGACTCTACCATCTTGTCAGAATTTTCTGAATTTCTTCCTGAATTCTACTCGATATTGAGGATTGATGTGTCATGGTGTATACTCTATTATGGTGGTCTGCTGTAATAGTTAGGTTAAGATCTGACACCCATTTGGACAAACATGGAGGGTGTGAGTCATCTGCTGGTAAATTCAGCAGGGCATGCATCAGAGAGAGGGCACGGCGCAGTTGCCCCGTCATAGTGCATAGGTTTTCGAATGGCGTAGCAGTGCGAGAAAAGGTAGAGGAAGAGGGGAGGGACAGTAGAAACTGATGGGGTTGGGAGGCCTGCCAAAAAGAGAGGTGTCCCGAGTTTGCTTTCTCAGTTGCAATAGCATTTTTCAGCTGTCATTAACTATGTAGTGACAGGCTTGGGTCTCACGGGTGGCGCATCATTGGCTGAAGGGACCTGGCTCACATCCTCGTGGGAAAGAGGGGTTGTCTAGTATGGGGTAGAGTGGTGATGGGGAGGGGGGAAATGTTGCATCGCTTAATGTGAGTGACGCTACACGTAGAATGGGCCCAATAAGTGGATGAGATCTTATATGTGTTGTGGGGTGGTTCAGCAGCCAAGGGGCGGCATATAGGGGCTGGGGTGAGAAGGATTGTTCTAGTTTGACACAAGGCTTGAGAGTATCATGTCTGCACCAATCTACAATGCAAACCAGATGTGCTGCCTGGTAGTAAAGATGGATATCGGGCAGTCCTAGACCACCGTTAAACTTTGGGCCGGCAAGAGTTGTGCGAGCAATGCAGGACGGTTTTCTGGACCAGATAAATTTGACAAGTAAGAAGGAGAGGGAACTAAAGAATAGGCTGTATGGGGAGTGCTTGAAAGAAGTTTTTAAAGGCGAGGCAACACATTCAGCTTGAATATGGAACAATGACCGAACCAGGTAAACGTCCCTTTAGAACATCTGTCAAGGTCCCCCTTGATTGATCTTAGGAGATGAGGGTAATTGCAAGAATAGAATTGGGAGAGCTTGTTTGTGAGGTGTATACCTAGGTATTTAATTGAGCTGGGAGCCCATTTGAGAGGGAAGGAATCCGCCAGTGCCACTAATTGGGTTGGGAGGGATATTTTGAGTGCTTTTGACTTTTGGAAATGTATTTTGAAATTGGACTGTAAAGCAAATGGTTTAAATTTGGCTAATAGTTTGGGTACTGAGATACGGGGGCGGGAAATGAAGAACAAGGGGTCATTGGCATATGCCGCCACTTTGTGAGGCGTGTGCCCGACTACGACACCTGCAATATCTCGGTTGTTTTACGGACATGGCAGAGAATGGGCTCTAGACACCGCATGAAAATCAGGGGAGGTAGCGGGCAACCCTGGCGGGTTCCTTTAGTTATAGGGAACGAGGAAGTATGGCCGTTGACCTTCACGAATGCCGATGGAGATGAGTATAGGCTCAAGATCCAGCTAATAATAACCTAAAAAGGAGTCAATATACCACTAGTTACTATAAAACGTATACATTTTATTGTGTACAAATTCATAAAAGCTATTGCATAAAAAAGTTACAGAGATGATAGTGACCACAGTGTGTGAAGATGGAAACCAGACAGCATAAGTCTGAAATGATAATATGCATGTAATACATATATGGCAAGAAACGAGGATATGGATGTATAAATACAAAATGTATATAAGAGCTTTGCTTGAAATACTGATAGGGGAGTCACTTATGTGATAGCCCAGGTAAAGCTCACAAACATATGATAACATGTGTTTGTAGCACATGTCAGGCCATCACCCACCAAACACAAGGTATGGTAGATGAAGTAGCTGGACAATGTAGTACCTTAATGTTGCAGTGTGTAACTATTCACTTCTAGGCTATGTAGGTACTTGCAGTACCTCAGTGTTGCATTGTGTAATTATTTACATTTACGTTATGCTGGGACTTGTTGTTACTCAGTCTTGCAGTGTTAATTATATTTTTTTTTGCTGTGCTGGAGCCTGTAGTACCTCACTTTTGCATTTTTTTACTTCTAGGTTATACTGAAACTTGTAATACCTCAGTGTTGTGTTGTGTTGTGCAATTATTCACTTCTAGGCTATTCTGGGAATTGTAGTACCTTAGCATTGTGGTATGTAATTGTTTACTTCTAGATTATGCTGGGACTAGTAGTACCACAGTGTTGCAATGTACATTTATGCACAGGCTATACTGGTATTTGTAATACCTCATTATTGCAGCATATTTTTCATTTCTAGGTTATGCTGGGACTTATTTTGAAATTTGCATTTATATGAGACTATCTATCTATTCGGCACTATTATTTTCAGGGGGCACAACCTATCTGACCTTAATTTTTAGGGCTTCTGTTTGCTTGGCAAAATTATTTTCAGGGTAACCATAGTACATATGATATATTGGAAAAAACAAACACTGCCATGTATCAGGTAGAATTGCGATCATTGTTATGCTGGGGTCGGGGTACAATAGGCATTTTTCTCTCATAAATTTGCAGAGAAGTTGTAAAGGATCTGCCAGGCACTACGTCTGGGTATACTCCCAGGATTAATCAGTCGACACCTGAGGCCAGACCTCTGAGACTGACACCTGCTCCCACCAATCAGGGTGGCAGGCTCAGGAGTGGGAGAGCCTATCGCGGCCTGGTCAGTCAGAGTTAGCTCCGCCCCCTGTCCATTTATACCTGCCGTTTTCTCTTCCTCCTTGCTTGTTATTCTTCTTGGATTCCTGGCCCCACTGCTGCCTTGCTCCAGCCTGCTTCTGCCGTGCTTCTGCCTTGCTTCAGTTCCGTTTATCCTGCGTTGCTCTGCCCCTGGCTTGCTTATGCTCCGTGCTCCTGTTTGTATACTCCACTACTTCCTGATCCTGACTGGCTCATTCACCGCTCCGTTTCCTCGTGGCGTTCCGTGGGCTACTGTATTCCCTTGCGTGTTCCCTGTTTGTACTCCCTTGCACTTAGACAGCGTAGGGACCGCCGCCAAGTTGTACCCCGTCGCCTAGGGCGGGTCGTTGCAAGTAGGCAGGGACAGGGCGGTGGGTAGATTAGGGCTCACTTGTTCCTTTCACCTCCTTCCTGCCATTACATAATAACAAGCCCTTACCTAGTCTACCATTTCTTCTACGCTGACGCTATCATGGACCCCCTTGAGACCCTGACCCAGCAGATGCAGGGCCTCTCCCTACAGGTCCAGGCCCTGGCTCAGAGGGTCAATCAGTCTGACGCTGCCTTTGTAGTACCCCTCATCTCACCTTTAGAACCCAACCTCAAGTTACCTGACCGGTTCTCAGGGGACCGTAAGACTTTTCTCTCCTTCCGGGAGAGTTGCAGACTTTATTTCCGCCTAAGACCTCACTCCTCAGGTTCCGAGAACCAGCGGGTGGGTATCATTATATCCCGACTCCAGGAAGGGCCCCAAGAGTGGGCCTTCTCCTTGGCTCCTGACGCCCCTGAACTTTCCTCCGTTGATCGGTTTTTCTCTGCCCTCGGTCTCATTTACGACGAGACTGACAGGACTGCCTTAGCCGAGAGTCAGCTGGTGACCTTACGTCAGGGTGGGAGACCTGTTGAGGAATACTGTTCTGATTTTAGAAAGTGGTGCGTAGCGTCTCGGTGGAACGACCCGGCCCTAAAGTGCCAGTTTAGGTTAGGATTGTCTGACGCCCTCAAGGATCTGCTGGTTAGCTACCCCTCTTCTGACTCCCTAGACCAGGTTATGGCCCTAGCAGTACGACTTGACCGACGTCTCAGGGAACGTCAGCGCCAACGTTTCAATGTTTTCCCCTCTGACTGCCCTGCGATTCCCCCCGAGGTCCCGTCTCCTCGCTCTTCCACGGAGGACTCGGAGGGACCTATGCAACTCGGGGCCTCCATGTCCCCTCGACAATGTAGAGAGTTTCGCAGGAAGAATGGTCTCTGCTTCTATTGTGGGGACGACAAGCATCTACTGAACACCTGTCCCAGGCGCAAGAGTAAGCAGCCGGAAAACTTCCGCGCCTAAGTGATCATCGGGGAGGTCACTTGGGCGCACAGGTATTTCCCGTTAATACTAAACGCAATAAGATTTTGCTTCCCTTTCAGGTCTCGTTTGCTGGCCGGTCTGCCACTGGCAGTGCCTTCGTTGATTCGGGCTCATCTGCTAATATCATGTCTGTGGAATTTGCTATGTCTCTAAAAATGCCTTTTATTGATTTACCTTATCCTATCCCGGTAGTGGGTATCGACTCCACTCCTCTTGCTAATGGTTATTTTACTCAGCATACTCCTGTTTTTGAACTCCGTGTTGGCTCCATGCATTTGGAGCAGTGCTCTGTACTGGTGATGCAGGGATTATCGTCCGATCTGGTATTAGGTCTTCCCTGGTTGCAGTTGCATAATCCCACGTTTGATTGGAATACTGGGGATCTCACCAAATGGGGTAGTGATTGCCTGATGTCATGTCTTTCGGTTAACTCTATTTCTCCCCGGGAGGAGGTAAACACGCTTCCTGAGTTTGTTCAGGACTTCGCTGATGTGTTTTCTAAGGAGGCCTCCGAGGTGTTGCCCCCTCATAGAGATTACGATTGTGCCATCGATTTGGTGCCTGGTGCCAAGCTTCCTGAGGGGAGGATATTTAATCTTTCATGTCCTGAACGTAAAGCTATGAGGGAGTATATCCAAGAATGCCTGGCCAAGGGTTTCATTCGCCCCTCGACTTCTCCTGTAGGTGCTGGCTTCTTCTTCGTGGGGAAGAAGGATGGTGGTCTTAGGCCGTGCATTGATTATCGGAACTTGAATAAGGTCACAGTAAGGAACCAGTATCCCCTTCCTTTGATTCCGGATCTTTTTAATCAGGTTCAGGGGGCCCAATGGTTCTCTAAGTTTGATCTACGGGGGGCATATAACCTTATCCGCATCAAAGAGGGGGATGAGTGGAAAACTGCATTCAACACGCCCGAAGGTCATTTTGTATACCTAGTCATGCCCTTTGGGTTGTGTAATGCCCCTGCCGTCTTCCAGAATTTTATTAATGAAATTCTGAGAGATTACCTGGGTAATTTTCTTGTAGTGTACCTTGATGACATACTTGTGTTTTCCAAGGACTGGTCCTCGCACGTGGAGCATGTCAGGAA
This sequence comes from Rhinoderma darwinii, assembly GCF_050947455.1. Classification (NCBI taxonomy): domain Eukaryota; kingdom Metazoa; phylum Chordata; class Amphibia; order Anura; family Rhinodermatidae; genus Rhinoderma; species Rhinoderma darwinii. The sequence goes on from NC_134689.1 coordinate 421,825,384, forward strand.
GGTCCTCCAGGTCCTTCGGGAAAATAATCTGTTTGCGAAGACCGAAAAATGTGTGTTTGGGGTACAGGAGATACCATTTTTAGGTCAAATCCTCACTCCTCATGAATTCCGCATGGACCCTGCCAAGGTTCAGACTGTGGCGGAATGGGTCCAACCTGCCTCCCTGAAGGCGCTACAGTGTTTTTTGGGGTTCGCTAACTATTACAGGAGATTTATTGCCAACTTCTCGGTCGTCGCTAAGCCTCTTACGGACCTCACTCGCAAGGGTGCTGATGTCCTCCATTGGCCCCCTGAGGCCGTCCAGGCTTTTGAGACCCTCAAGAAGTGCTTTATCTCGGCCCCCGTGCTGGTTCAGCCCAACCAAAGGGAGCCATTTATTGTGGAGGTTGACGCGTCCGAGGTGGGAGTGGGGGCCGTCTTGTCCCAGGGTACCAGCTCCCTCACCCATCTCCCGCCCCTGTGCTTACTTCTCTAGGAAGTTTTCGCCCACGGAGTGTAACTATGATATTGGCAACCGCGAACTTTTAGCCATTAAATTGGCTTTTGAAGAGTGGCGTCACTTCTTGGAGGGGGCCAGACACCAGGTAACGGTCCTTACTGACCACAAGAATCTGGTTTTCCTAGAATCTGCCCGGAGGCTTAATCCTAGACAAGCTCGTTGGGCACTGTTCTTTACCAGATTTAATTTCTTGGTTACCTATAGGGCTGGGTCCAAAAATATTAAGGCTGATGCACTGTCACGTAGTTTCATGGCTAATCCTCCTTCTGAGAAGGATCCTGCTTGTATTTTACCCCCTGGTATAATTGTTTCTGCCACTGATTCTGACTTAGCCTCTGACATCGCGGCTGATCAAGGTTCAGCTCCCGGGAACATCCCTGGGGACAAACTGTTTGTCCCCCTGCAATACCGGCTAAGGGTACTCAGGGAAAACCATGACTCCGCTCTATCTGGTCATCCTGGCATCTTGGGTACCAAACTCCTCATTACCAGAAACTATTGGTGGCCTGGGTTGCCTAAAGACGTTAGGGCTTACGTCGCCGCTTGTGAGGTCTGTGCTAGGTCCAAGACCCCTAGGTCCCGACCTGCGGGCTTACTACGTTCCTTGCCCATTCCCCAGAGACCTTGGACCCATATCTCCATGGATTTTATCACCGATTTGCCTCCATCTCAGGGCAAGTCGGTGGTGTGGGTGGTAGTAGACCGCTTCAGCAAGATGTGCCACTTTGTGCCCCTTAAGAAACTACCTAACGCCAAGACGTTAGCTTCTTTGTTTGTGAAACACATTCTGCGTCTCCATGGGGCCCCAGTCAATATAGTTTCGGACAGAGGGGTACAATTTGTTTCCTTATTTTGGAGAGCTTTTTGTAAAAAGTTGGAGATTGATCTATCCTTCTCCTCCGCCTTCCATCCCGAAACTAATGGCCAAACGGAAAGGACTAACCAATCCCTGGAACAATATTTAAGGTGTTTCATTTCTGACTGTCAATTTGATTGGGTCTCATTCCTTCCCCTCGCCGAATTTTCCCTGAATAACCGGGGCAGTAACTCGTCAGGGGTCTCCCCGTTTTTCTGTAATTTCGGGTTTAATCCTAGGTTCTCCTCCGTTTCCCCTGGTTGTTCCAATAATCCCGAGGTAGAGGACGTTCATCGGGAACTGTGCACAGTCTGGGCCCAGGTTCAGAAGAACCTAGAGGCGTCCCAGAGCGTACAAAAGATTCAGGCTGATTGTAGACGTTCTGCTAACCCCCGGTTTGTCGTCGGGGATCTGGTGTGGTTGTCATCGAGGAACTTGCGCCTTAAGGTCCCGTCCAGGAAGTTTGCTCCCCGATTTATTGGACCTTATAAGGTCATTGAAGTCCTCAACCCTGTATCCTTCCGTCTGGAGCTGCCCCCATCCTTTCGCATACACGACGTCTTCCATGCCTCCCTCCTGAAACGCTGCTCCCCATCCTGGTCCCCCTCGAGGAAACCTTCTGTTCCCGTTCTCACCCCTGAGGGGGTGGAATTCGAGGTGGCCAAGATTGTGGACAGTAGGATGATCCAGGGCTCCCTCCAGTACCTGGTCCATTGGAGAGGATACGGGCCGGAGGAGAGGACCTGGGTACCTGCTCGAGATGTTCACACTGGGGTATTGATAAGGAGGTTCCACCTTCTCTTCCCCACTAAACCGGGTCCTCTTAGTAAGGGTCCGGTGGCCCCTCATAAAAGGGGGAGTACTGTAAAGGATCTGCCAGGCACTACGTCTGGGTATACTCCCAGGATTAATCAGTCGACACCTGAGGCCAGACCTCTGAGACTGACACCTGCTCCCACCAATCAGGGTGGCAGGCTCAGGAGTGGGAGAGCCTATCGCGGCCTGGTCAGTCAGAGTTAGCTCCGCCCCCTGTCCATTTATACCTGCCGTTTTCTCTTCCTCCTTGCTTGTTATTCTTCTTGGATTCCTGGCCCCACTGCTGCCTTGCTCCAGCCTGCTTCTGCCGTGCTTCTGCCTTGCTTCAGTTCCGTTTATCCTGCGTTGCTCTGCCCCTGGCTTGCTTCTGCTCCGTGCTCCTGTTTGTATACTCCACTACTTCCTGATCCTGACTGGCTCATTCACCGCTCCGTTTCCTCGCGGCGTTCCGTGGGCTACTGTATTCCCTTGCGTGTTCCCTGTTTGTACTCCCTTGCACTTAGACAGCGTAGGGACCGCCGCCAAGTTGTACCACGTCGCCTAGGGCGGGTCGTTGCAAGTAGGCAGGGACAGGGCGGTGGGTAGATTAGGGCTCACTTGTTCCCTTCACCTCCTTCCTGCCATTACAGAAGTTGAATATTGAATGTCTCAAACGACATTACTTTGTATTTAAACCTCTACTAAATTATTTTTCTTCATACCTGCGACATGCGACAGAAGTTATGTCTATATTTTATAGATTTGGTGAACGGGATAGCTTTAAACTTGCCAGTATTGACTTCAAGAGCCTAAACACATCAATTACATTGTGTAATATTTAAAGTTTAAATTTAACAGTAGATGGTATCATCAGAAGCAGGGTTTGCAATGGGGACCTCTGTGACCTGCATGTTTGCAAATATTTTTCTCATTGAATTTGAGGGTAACATTATTCATAAGTATTTACAGCTCTATTTACGATATATAGACGATGTATTTATCCTTTGATCTGGTATAGCTGAGGACTTTACTAAATTAGTATAGTATTTGAATAGCAAAAATTTACCTTAGAGTTAAGCAAATTTCCCTAAATGAATTTTGACTCTGATTTGGTCAAAATGGGTGTCAGACTTTATTCGGTCATAAAAAATTGTTGCAAATTGAAGGTTCCCTGATTGCCCTGAAATGTCGTGTATGTCACGCTGATGTCTTCTAGGACTGTGTCCAACCCCTTTCAAGCTCTTTAACACCAATACAGCATTAGTAATGTCAAAGTGACAGCAACATGTTTGGCTATTTATCTAAATGGATAGTTGCCATTGGTAACAAACAGCCTGTTTTTAATAACACACTCTCTCTCATTTATGTATCCCCAAAAAGCAGCGGCATTACCTAGTTTGGCTGTTTGTAGTGTCTATGACCCATATAATTGTCATACATTGAGTCATCAGTGACTTACACGCTATACCCTTCATGATTGGCTGTGCTAGAGGGAGGGCAGACTGCAAGGCATTATGGGGCATACGAAGTCATGTTATCCTTCTTTTCTGTCTTTTTGTCTACTTCTAAACTGTAAAATGGAGACTGCTGTTTTGAACAATTAGTGCGAGACATAACAAAGGTTTTGGGTTCGCAACAATTCAAAACATTTGAGGAACTCGTAACGAATTTGATTCATGTAGAATCGATTCGCTTATCTCTAGTTGTCCTTACGTTGACTACTTTTAGTAGGTACTAACCACTGCATCCCAGAAACACCCAACAAGTCCTACTGTTTTGTAAATACAATGAACTAATCACCTAGCCATCACAAGTTGCTAAGATCCTTACGCCTGCCCATTTTCCCTACTTCCATCACATTAACAAAGAACTGAGGGTTCACTTGCTGCCTAATAAATCCCTTCTCAGACGCCATTGTAAAAAAATAACCAATGTTATTTAGTTCACCTGTTACCGGTTTTAAAGATACAGCTGAGCAGTATATATAAATATATTCTTGGATATACTCAAGTTTTTAAAAAAAAATATATTAATTTAATGTTATTTTATAAATTAAATATATGTATTAGTTAATTATTTTAAGATTCATATATATGTTTATTTTGAATATACTTGTTTTAGTTTGATTATAGCATTTAAAATATATATTATAATCTTGTCTGCTGATAATTAAATCCACAGGGTAGGCAATAAATAGCTTTGTCAGCCCCATAGAAATTAATGGAGCCGGGGGATAAACATACACACTACATTCTTATGGGGCTACCAAAAACGGCAAGGTATAAAAAGCCAGTTTTTGTGATCAGTGGTCGCACCCACCCCGATCAGATATTTATTACCTATCCTGTGGATAGGTGATAAATATTGATAAAGGGGAAACTCCTTTAACATGCTGTCACAAAAACTGTATTATTTTTCAGTTTTGCAAAAGTCAAATAAAAAAAGTTTGGTAAAAAAATAATAACTAACAGACGCGCGCGCACGCACATGTACGCATGCACATCAATATATAGTATTGCTTACGAATCGTAGTTCTAACTCTACTAATAATATGCAGAAAATAAACTGTTTATTAGTAAAGTTAGAACTATGATTTGTAAGTAATGCTGGATATTGATGGGGTTTTCATTTATTTAGGCGATAATTTATGCATAATGTATGTTAATCACAATAAATAACTCTATAAATCACCAGCTCACTGTTAGACATGTGACCTACGTAGCTGTGTAACTGCCATTTTGACTCCCACAATGCACTGCTCTGTGATAACTGAAAGAGGGAAATAGCAGAGTTGCCTTTTACTGCCTTAAGAATTTTCCAAGACATATCAGCAAAGTCGGTAGATTTTGAGTTTTTATAGCCTAATGGTGTCTTTACATTCCAGATCTCTGATGAGAGGCTCGTTGTTCTTCTTCAGGGCTTGATAAAACTTTTCCTTGTCACTGTAACCCCAGATATCCAAATATGTATAGAGCTGCCTCATCGCCTCTTGGTGTGGTTGTCTACTGCGCATGGTGTCATATTGCTCCTGGGTCAGCAATCTCTGGCTCAGTAGATTATCCAGGACTGGACTGATGTTTGATGTCCTTTGTATCAGAGCTTCTCTGTGTCTATCCACAAAGTGCTTGGGTAGAGAACAGGCACCTGCATCTACAAAGTGTATTTTATTAGTTCAACTTATATGTACAAAATTATGTCATTTTATTAATTTTTTAAAGGTGTATTCCCAGCATAAACCCAAACCGTTTATAGGTGGATTCCCATCCCTGGGACTCCTAAAGAAGAGGGGTGGGGATGAAAGTAAATTTGGGTGTAGGTAGAAAGGATTGCTGCCTCTGTACCATAAAACATACTTCTCCAAAAGTATCACAAGAAAGTAAAAAAATTGATTAATAAGCAAAAAAACAAACATATTGTTGATCAGGACTTTTAGGACAAGTCCCTGGCAGTTTTGGAATGCTCTGACAAAGTATCTTATACAGGGGCATAACAAGAGTGGTCTGGGTCCCATGGCACACTTTTGAATGTCCCCCGAATATAGACCCTAAATATGACCCAAGATCACACCTCAAAAACAAAAACAGGCATTTACTTACCACTCTTCCCTCCTGGTGTTTCTTGTCTTCAGGTCCCGGCACAAAAGGTTTGAGCCGCGTCGCATACCAGCTTCTAACAACGGGCAGCGTCAGGACCTTGTATGCGCCGTGGCTCAGACCTTGTGTGCCGGTTGGCCCCGTTATGCTACTAATCTGATATTTTATAAGAGAGAGATTAAAAACTATGTAAAGATTCATCTACCTTCTTGGATTGTAAGCTGTGACAGTGATTGGGTAATGTCCTTTACATCACCTACAAGGAAAAGAAAACAAATAAATTAAAAATGAAATAAATTATTAAGTACACACATTGGATTAAAGGTAAAATGTAAGCAGTACTTTGCGTCAGGTGAGCATCCCAGACTGTGTCCTCAGTGTTTTCTTCAGCAACAAACAAAAACATATTGATGTCCTTTTCCTGAAGTCTGATCTCTGTAAACTGATAAGGTTCTGAATGGAACTTCAGAGTCTGAGAAAATGTGAAATGACAGGATTAGTGAATCTGCAAAACCAGTGAGTCTGTCTGTGACTAGTGATGAGCGAATTTCCTGAAATCAGTTTTGGTCCGACTAAATTTTCCATGAATCGCAAGTCCCTCGATAGCCCTGTCAGACTCAGAGAGTCAAACAATGCAATTGAGGCACTTGTGATTCCACAGAGATAAAACCAAATTCCCCAACTTCTGTAGCGATGGCTCCCTGCTGTAGGGTGAAATGACATAGCTGTCCCATTGTCGCCTTTTTGACAATTTGTGCGTCACAAACCAAAAATGTTTCATATTTCAGCAAATCCAAAATTTTTGGAAAATTCAGACCTAATTTAAAAAACAGAACAACATTTAAATTGGATTTCAATTATTCATTTATTTTATTAATTCATTTAATAATGAGATAAAACATTATTAATATTCTAAATATATTAAATACAGGGAACGTTGTAGAGCCTGTAATAGGTTAATTGGATGGGTGCAAGACCACCAGGGTCGCGACCAAAGACCCAAACAAATATATCCAAAATCTATCTATCTATCTATCTATCTATCTATCTATCTATCTATCTATCTATCTATCTATCTATCTATCTATCATCTAGATAGATAGATAGATAGATAGATAGATAGATAGATAGATAGATAGATAGATAGTAGAAAAAAAGAAGAGCAGCACATATAAACGCAAAGTATGCGTAGTTGTGTGTGCACAAGCCTTATGACCTCAGACTCCAGTCCCACATATGTATTTCCAAACGAATAGGCAGCACAACACAGGTTCCAATTCAGTGAAAAAAAGGTTTATTCACCCATACGTCAGTGTAACGTTTCAGCCCACATGGGCCTTTCTCAAGCATAACAAACAATGTGAATAGCAGGCTTAAATACAGCATGACATGTCATCATGACATCATGACAGCATGACATGACATCATTCGTTTTTGAATGTAAAAAGGACTTACCCTTAATCATAAGGGGACAATTGATGCAATTTAAGCATAGATAACATCCTTTGTTAATGGGGGCAAGATAAGTCTGGGACCCTTTCCGTATTGGGCCCAAATCCCCTCTCACAAGTTTATCTCCCAAATTATGGGATCGGCGGTAGGAGAATAATGGAGGAGCTTTAAATTCTGTCACTTTTTGTAGACAACCCCCCAACATTGGCCAATGTCTCCAAATAATAGAGGATATTGGCTGACTCAAATCACTATAAGTCGAAACAAAAGGTATTCTCTGAAATTTGTTGTCCCCTTTTAGTGTATTCTGTAATAGGACTTCACGTGTCTGATTCTTCACTTTTTGTTGATGATTCTGTATTAAGGACATAGGGTATCCTCTATCACTAAATTTTTTGGTCAGGGTCTCAAACTTATCATCCAATAATTCTTCCCTATAAACAATTTTCCTAACTCTAAGGAATTGACTGTAGGGCAGTGATCTAAGCATCGGTCGAGGATGATTACTTTCAAATCGTAGTAAATTATTCTTATCTGTTGGTTTTATATACAAATTGGTTATGATAGTCTGGTTAACAAGGCTAACTTCAACATCCAAGAAATGTATAAGCTCCTTTGAGCATTCCATGGTAAAACCCATATCAGGATCAATCCCATTTAGAAAAGTATGGAAATTATTCAATTCAGAAAGATCTCCCTTCCACACTAGAAATATGTCATCTATGTATCGTATCTATGTAGTGCTCGCAGAGTGTTGTCGCCATTTTCTTGTGTGCTAGATAGATAGATAGATAGATAGATAGATAGATAGATAGATAAAGTTCTCATTTATTTTTTTTATTATCATTGACAAATATTGAAGAAATTCACTATGCAAAATGCTACAACAAAATGGACTACATGGCATTTTAGACACTTTTGGCAACTTCCGTAACAGTTATCAAAAGTGTCTAGAAAAATAAGTGTGCCTATTGTGAGTGATAATATGTGCCAAATTTATTAACTATGTACACAATTTCTGGGGCACAAAACATTAGCATAAAATACTCCAAGCATGAGGTGGTGTCAGTAAGAAAAGTGGCCTACATTTATTAATGTACTTGAGACATTTTTGGTGCATTTTACTCCTAAATAGTTTCTTAGCTGCTGTGCCAGAATTTGGTACCATTTGCGGCATGCACATCAGTTAGTAAAAGTGGAGTGAAAAGTGGGCGTGGCTTACTGTTTGGCCTGGATTTAGACACAGGTATGAAATTTTTTAAAAATAAAAAAAAGTTGTATCTCTATTTTACACAGATCCTGGGGTAGAAAAAAATATGTAATTTTAGCTAGTATGACAGTTAATAGCAGCGATGTAAGTCGTGACATTATATACATGCAGTCATATAAACAGTGGAGACACATTATTATGACCACCAGCTAATATCCAGAGTAACCGCTGTGTGCAGCACGGACAGCAGCTAGACAGGCTGGGAGTGACTCAATAAGGTGCTGGTCGGTTGTCTCCGGTATCTGGAGCCGTGCTGACTGCAGTACATCCCAGGAGGTTGCATATTGGAAGATCCATAGAGTGAACAAGACGATTGAGGTCCCACAGATGCTCAATTGGGTTCAAGTCTTGAGAATTAGGGGGCCAGGGAAGTACTTGGAAGTTTTGTTTGTGCTCTTCCAACCACTGCAGGACATTTCTGGCCATGTGACATGTCACTTTATCTTGCTGGAAGATTCCATCTGCCCCAGGGAAGACAAACTGCATGTATGGGTGGACGTGATCTTCGACGATGGACTCATACCCAAATCACTTCAGAGTGCTTTCCACATGGATGAGTGGGCACAGAGAATGCCATGAAAATATGCCCCAGACCATAATACTGCCACCACCGGCTTGTGTTCTTCCAGCAATGGTTGCAGGGTGTTTGTTCTCTGATGTTTCTCGCTTGACACGCCAACGTCCATCCGTTCCATGAAGCACAAAACTGAATTTATCGGAGAAGGCAACCCTTTGGCAATCATTGGTGGTCTAATTCCGATACTGCCGTGCAAATTGAAGCCTTTTTTTCCAATGCACCTTTGTTAGTATAGGAGCAGTGAACGTCCGTCTACTTTGGAGCCCCATACACAGTAGGGTTTACTGAACTGTTGTTTTAGACCCACGTTTGGTAGGCCCCTGGTTGATTTTCATGGTGAGCTGCTCCACTGGAGCGTGTCTTTCAGCCCTCGCGCACCTTCATAGCCAACGTTCACCTCTCAAATCAACGACACGCGGTGCTCTGCTGTTTCCACGTCGGTTATTCCCAATGGTGCCATTTGTCGACTCAAGATACACTTTCACCACAGCAGCACGCAAACGGTTCACAAACTGCGCTGCTGGAGAAATGCTGCCACACTCTGCCCGAAAGCCAATAATCATCCCTTTTTGAAACTCTGATAAATCGCCCCTTTTACACATGGGAACAACGAGTGATATGTGTTCAGACAGCCTTTCGCACACCTTATATACCCACCAAGCCAGCTCACGACACATCACTTCCCTCATGGGCTACGTTGAAAGTAGGAGGTGGCCATAATAATGTGACTAGACTGTATTTATCACAAGATATGTCGGTTAATTAGCCGAGATTTTACTTATTTGATGCCACTTTTGATACATGTGGTCCAAAGTGCAGGTTTTTTTTCTCATAAAATATACCTTAGGATGAACTGGTACTCCCGGACGCCCTGCGACAAGGTATTTTATTTTCGTATATACAGTGTCAGTGGTGTGTTCATGTTTTTTAATTCTCTGAAATCCAAATTTTTTGTTTTTTTTGTCAAGGCTCTGAAATTATAATTAGACAATAAATCAATCTGGATACAGTATATAACCACATAGTTTACGATAAACATACTCATAGAATAATATCTGGATTTATATATGTAACTCCATAGGTTTACTAATGAAAGACAAATAAAGGGGAAAATAACTTGAAGAAGATCAGCAATGTATATACACCATGTTCTTTTATACTGTTACATCCTTTCCTGATCTAGTCCTGCTCGCACAGCTGATGAGGATGTTCTAAGATGTGTTAGGCCAAAATCACGCAAGGGTAACATAAATGCGAATCCCAGGCTGACCGCTGATCTAATGACCTGAACTTACAGCATCATAGGAAAATACGCCCATATTACGATAATGTGAAATTGGCCTACGGCTGAATTCAGATGAACATAAAGTACATCCGTGTGACGGCGGCTAAAACAAGGACGGTCACACGGATGCATGTATTTCAATGGGGTCGTTTACACAGCCGTTGTTTCAACGGACTGTGTGAAGGGTCTGTTGAAAAATAGAACATGTCCTATTTTAACGGATCCCTCCATAGACTCAAGTCTAAAACGGAACCCACACGGGGGCACCTTGGACGTGAAAAACATCACGTTTTTCAAGTCCGAGTTTCCCCACGTTCGTGTGAATCTGCCCTTACTGTAGGCGATCATCTCTAACACAAACTACAGACTGGTAATTATTATCTGCACTGACACATCACAACAAGATCATCATCTTTGCTACCAGGACTAGGTCAGGGAAGGTTTTTAGCCTCTTAATATAAACATAAATATTTCCACTCACAGACAGCAAGCGAAATGTTGAAGTGTAAAATATCGTATTTGATTAAGCTTTATTTAAATATGACTAGACAATAGAAAAATTGCTCAAAAAACATCATAAATAACTTCATAAGGACAACATAAAAAGCGCTTCAAACTTTAGTTTTTTTATGATTTTTTTATGTGGTTTTAAATCTAAATGAAAAAAATAAAAATACTAGAAGTGATAAAATGTGCTACAATATGTTTATTAAGTCAAGATTTACCTCTTCTGCATCCGTGGAGTAGGGCAGAACATAAAGATGGATCTTGAATTCCTCCTCTGGACAACCTTTACACAGTATCTTATAGTAAAGAAGAACAATTCCATGTATCGGGATCTTTTTATTTCTAAATGACAGGACAGGCCCGAAACAGGAAAATGTGGGGTTTTCTAATGTGATATAAAATGGATCAGTCCGTGTTGGTGTCTCTATTGTTAAGTTTCCACCTTTAAAGTGAGCACATTTAATCAGAGATTTGCCTCCATTGAAACCTGAAGGATACAAAAATATGACATTATATCAACGAGGAGTAACAGTTAAAAGACTTTCACAATTTAACAATAAAAATTAAATAAAAAAAATTATACATCACCACTAGAGATGAGCGAACTTATGAAAATTTCGGTTCGGCTGGTTCGCCGAATTTCACGAAAAAGTTCGATTCGGACCGAACTAGTTCTGACCGAACCTGTAATTTCCGTGCGCCGAGCATGGTACTGTCCAGGGTGCTGAAAGAGTTAATCGGCTGCACTAACTCTTTCAGCAACCTTGACAGTACTTGCTCGGCGCGCGGAAAATAAAATTTTAATGTAATAAAAAAAAAATAATAATACGTTCATACTTACATTCCTCCTGTCCGGCCTCCAGCGATGACGTTTCTTCCATGTCGCCGCTGCAGCCAATCACACGCTGTAGTGGCGGTCACGCACGTCACGTGACCGCCTCTGCAGCCAATCACAGGCTGCCGCGGCCTCTGCAGCCAATCACAGGCTGCCGCGGCCGCTGCAGCCAATCACAGGCTGCCGCGTCAGGAAAGAAGGTTGGACTGGAGGAAGAAGAGGGACTCGTCACCAAGACAACGACCGGGTACATATGAAATGCTTTTTATTTTATTTTTAATCAGCAGCCTCTTTTCTCTATCAGTGATTGATAGAGACAAGTGGCTGCCGATTAGTATAATATTTTTGTAATGTTTTTTCTGCCCGCCCGGGTTCGGTCAAAACGTGTTCGGCCGAACCCGGTGAAGTTCGGATTCGCTGCGAACCAAACTTTTTTCGATGTTCGGACCGAAACCGGGTTCGGTTGTCCCGGTTCGCTCATCTCTAATCACCACTACAACCTGCATACAAATTCCACTGCAAACACTATTTATATGGGCACTGTGTGGCACTATCTGGGCACTGTATGTACTACTTTAGCTATACAATATGAGAGCAGTAAACTAATTATCTTGGTAAAATACAGTATGAATTATCTGCATATTCATATTATATTGTAATAAATAAACTTGAATGTCAAATGTGTGTACTGTTTTTACATAGAAACCCTAGATTATGTTAACAACCTAACTCTCATAAACATTGCATATTTTGCTAAAATATATGTATGTGCCCTACAAATCATGATTATTAGAAGTTTTAAACATATAAAGTAAAATAAATAAAAATAATGAATTCTACACTAGTCCAATAAATTATTCGCAGCAAACCCTCCCCCACTTAGAATCACTTCCTTCATACATTGAAAAACTGACAAAGTTAAGATAATGTATATTAGTCACTAGAACTGAGGGGTCCTCTTGCACACAGAGAAACAATAGCTTCGTTTGCAGCTAATATCTCACAATCGGATTTAAATTCATAATTACTGCAAATACAGGTTTAGTGCAAAGAAGAGGCACATGAACTATTTATTTCAAGAACTCTGCAATGGAACGGGAAATATAATTTATATGTGAAGAGAGAATATATGGGAGCTGAAGTAAATTAAAAAAATTAGTAGCCACATAAACATAGAAAATGAAAAACAAATATCCTCTGTACTGTATCTGGATTGCCACATGTTGGGTGAGTGGAGAAGTGGTGAGCTTCAAAGTGTTAGGGTATGTGCACACGTAGTGTTTTTAAAACCAAAAAACGGCAGAAAAATCGGAAGCAGAATGGCTACTAATGCCAAATATCTGCCCATTGATTCAAATGGGAAATACAGCGTTCAGTTCCAACGGGGCGGTTTTTTTTTACGCCTCATTTTCCAAAAACGGCACATAAAAAGACGGCACATAAAAATCCTAGTGTTTTCCAGTTCCCAGTGTTTACTGTTCCTGTTCCTGTATCCTGGCCAAGTGCGTGCTGAGATGTAGCCGTGCTGTGCTGTATTCCACATCTGTCCTGCTAAACCACGCCTGACGTCCGCCTGCTGCTTAGTCCCAGCCGAGCCTGCCTTGCTACTGTCCGAGCTGCCACAGGTACCCTATATGAATTATAGACTGTGACCTGCGCCCTGTTGGCCAGCTGCCATACCGCCAAGGCGGTACGGCCCAGTGGGTCCACGAACCCTACGTGACAGTACGCTCAGGCCATGGACCCCGCTGGTCGATCCAAGACCAAGATGACGTCACAAGAGATGCGGACGGAAATGCTGGACCTCCGGTCTCGACAGGACCAACTCCTCCATGCCTTGAACATTATCGCACGTCGGCAGAAGGCACAAGCTGCCGTTTCTCTTACTGCACATCCTGACAGTACTGATCCTCAGACTACACCTCCTGGCAGTGTTGATCCTCTTTTTTCTTTGCCACTTCCTGACCGCTATGATGGAGATGCAGGTACCGGTCGTGGACTTTTGTACCAGTGCCAAATCCACTTCAGCCTGTATTCAAGGGCATTTTCGCCTCATGGCGCAAGGGTCACTTTCATCATCTCTCTTCTTACTGGCAAGGCCCTTGCATGGGCGAACCCTATCTGGGAGAGACAAGGACCAGAGACCCGTGACTTCCAGGGTTTCCTCCGGACATTTCGCACGGTGTTTGAGGAGCCTGAACGAGTCTCCTCTGCAGCCGCCTCCTTGCTGAACCTACGCCAAGGAGACATCTCCGTGGGCGAGTACGCCATCCACTTCCGCACCCTGGCGGGAGAACCATTGTGGAACAATGAGGCCCTGGTGGCTAAATTCTGTCAGGGACTGTCTCCTAAAATTAAGGACGAACTTTCCGCTCGAGACATCCATCTATCCTGGATGACCTCATCCTTCTGGCCGCCCGGATTGATAGAAGGCTCCGAGAACGGCTCCAAGAAGTTTGTCAGTCTTCCGGTCCCTATCTTGCAGCAACCCCTGCTGTCCTTAGATGCCGATCCCCCTAAGGAATCTGTGAAGAAGGACCAATGTAAGCAATCTACCCAGGAGAGGCAACGCAGACGCATTTCAGGACTCTCTTTATTGCGGCCTCGGAGGCCATCTTGTGCGTTTGTGTCCCCCAAAGGCCCCAAAGCCTAGGGTTGGTAGGAGAAACAACCTTGGGCAAAGAAGGACTCCCATCTAAATTGTCCCTACCCGTGACCATAGTGTTCGGCGAGAGAACGCATCAGGTCTCTGCGTATCTGGACTCTGGATCCGCTGCTAATTTCATTTGTAGAGACCTGGTGGACCTTCTTCAATTACACACTACCCCTCTGGAGAGACCGTTGATGGTTGCATCGGTAAATGGACTACCTCTGCCAGACCCAGTTGTAGCTGTGACCAAACCGCTGAGGCTCCATGTAGGGGCTCTCCACTCTGAATTTCTATAGTTCTATGTCCTTTCCAAGGCCGTTAACCACGTGCTGCTGGGCTTGCCTTGTCTCTCACTACATGCCCCAGTCCTGGACTGGAACTCTGGAGAAGTTCTCCAGTGAGGCCCCGAGTGTCATAGCCGTTGCCCAGTGCAGATTCGTTCGGCTCAGCCTCCTCTGCCTCGGTCATCGGCAGGATTGCCTGGTCATTATGCTGCATTTTCGGACGTCTTCAGCAGAAGGGAGGCGGAGACGCTGCCTCCGCACCGTGGGCATATGACTGTCCTATCGAGCTGATTCCTGGTGCATCCCTTTCCCGTGGTAGTGTATATTCCCTCTCCTTGCCAGAAACTCTGTCCATGTCTGCCTATGTTAAAGAAATCTTGGAGAGGGGCTTCCTCCACGGCAGGAGCCGGGTTCTTCTTCGTCAAAATGAAGGATGGCTCCCTGCGTCCTTGTATTGACTACCGGGGTCTCTACCAGATCACGGTGAAAAATAAGTATCCATCGCCACTGATCTCAGAACTGTTTGATCGTATACGTGGTGCCAAGATTTTTTCCAAACTAGACCTGCATGGGGCTTACAACCTAATCCGGATTCGCCGGGGTGACAAACGGAAGACTGCATTTAACACCCGTGATGGACACTATGAATATCTAGTAATGCGCTTCGGCCTATGTAATGCTCCTGCGTCTTCCAGGAGTTTGTTAATGACCTTTTCCGTGACCTCCTCTATGTTTGTGTTGTAGTCTATCTTGAAGACATCTTGATTTTATCTCCAAATCCTATGACGCATCAGAGACATGTCTGTCAAGTTTTGCTGTGGTTCAGGGAGAATCGTCTGTACGCCAAGTTGGAGAAGTGTGTGTTTGAGAAAGCTGCTCTACCCTTCCTGGGCTACATTGTCTCGAATAGAGGTCTCAAGATGGATCCTGAAAAGGTAAAGTCCGTCCTTGAATGGCCACACCCTCAAGGCTTGAGGGCCATACAGCGCTTTCTGGGATTCGCCAATTTTTACAAACAGTTTATTCCAAACTTCTCCTCACTGACTTCTCCTATCTCTAACCTCACCAAGAAGGGCATGAATGGCAAGGTGTGGACTCCCGAGGCAGAGTCTGCATTCAATAGCCTGAAGAGCGCCTTCACGTCAGCCTCTATCCTCCATCATCCAGATGTTTCTCTACAGTTCTCGTTGGAGGTGGATGCATTCTCTGTCGCTGCTGGTGCGCTCTTGTTCCAGAGGGGTTCAAAGGGTAAGTCAATGGTAAGTGGATATTTCTCTAAGCTCTTCTCTTCCGCAGATCGCAACTACTCGATTCGGGATCGGGAGTTACTGGCCATCAAATTGGCCCTGGGGGGGTTGAGACATCTACTAGAGGGCACAGCTCATCCCATCCCATTTAGGGACCACAAGAACCTCACCTATCTTCAGACGGCCCAAAGGTTGAACCCTTATCAGGCCAGGTGGTCGCTGTTCTTTACCAGGTTCCAGTTTGAGCTCCAATATCGCCCGGCCGACAAGAATGTGAGGGTCGATGCCTTGTCCTGGTCTGTCGAGACAGAAGACACCATGGAAATTCCACAGAACATTATTGATCCGTCTTGCATTGTCTCTGTCAATCCCCTGCAAGTTGGGGAAATTCCTCCAGGGAAGACTTTTGTGCACCTTGCTGACCGAGGGAGAATCCTCCCCTGCGGACACTCCTCTAGACTGGCAGGTCACGCGGGGACCCGTAAGACCCGGGATCTGATTGCCCGTCATTTCTGGTGGCCCACGCTGCCCAAGGACATTATGGACTATGTTTCGTCCTGCTCAGTGTGTGCAACTAACAAGGTCGCTCACTCCATACCTTATGGCCTGCTCCAGCCATTGCCTGTGCCCGATGCAACTTGGCAGGATATAGCTATGGACTTTATCACTGACCTGCCTCTCTCTGCTGGATGCAGTACTGTCTGGGTGGTGGTGGATCGATTTTCAAAGATGGCCATCTTTGTTCCTCTGACCGGTCTTCCTTCTGCTCCTCAACTGGCCAAGCTTTTCATCCAACACATCTTCCACCTCCACGGCTTGCCGCAGCATATTGTGTCTGATCGGGGGGTTCAGTTCACCTCGAAGTTCTGGAGAGTCCTCTGCGGACTACTAGGTGTAAAGTTGGACTTTTCCTCGGCCTACCATCCTCAGTCCAATGGTCAGGTCGAGAGTATCAATCAGACCTTGGAGAACTACTTACGCCACTTCATCTCCAAGCAGCATGATTACTGGGTGCAGTTGCTACCGTGGGCTGAATTCTCATACAATAATCACACCAGTGAGTCCACAAGGAATACACCATTCTTTATTGTCTATGGCCAACACCCACAAATTCCTCTCCCGGTGCCTGATACGTCCGAGGTACCAGCTGCCGATACGGCTTTTAGCGACTTTCTGCAGATCTGGCAGCAGACTCGATCCTCCATCCTGCCGACGGTCAACCGCATGGAACGGAAGGCGGACACAAGTAGAAGAGTACCTCCTAAGTTTCTTCCTGGCACGAAGGTCTGGCTGTCCTCCAGGTATATTTGACTGAGGGTGCCATCATACAAATTTGCTCCCAGGTTCCTCAGACTCTTTTAGATCCTGCAGCAGATCAACCCTGTTGCCTACAAGCTTCGGCTTTCTCCTACCCTCAAGATCCCCAACTCCTTCAATGCCTTTCTCCTGAAACCGGTGGTTCTGAACCACTTTACCAAGACTCCTAGCCCTCGGTTGCCTCCAGTGGCCCTTCAGACAGCTTAGAAGTTAAGGAGATCTAGGACACAAAGAAAGTGAGAGGAAAGACTATTTATTTGGTGGATTGGAGGGGGTTTGGTTCTGAAGAGAGGTCCTGGAAGCCAGAGGGGAACCTCAATGCTCCTACCTTTCTGAAGAAGTTTCTCTCTCGCTCTGGCTCCAAGAAGAGGGGGCATAAGAGGGGGCATACTGTCATGTCCATGGCTGCGGACCGTCAGGTTCACACACCTCCTGACGACCGCAGCCATGGCTAGGCGAGCGCTGGCCCCAGTCTCCTCCTCAGGAAATGCCAGCACCCACTTCCACTCACCTTGGCCGGGTCCCGTAGGGTGCGCACGCGCGCGTACGCGCGCGCACGCTCGTGCCCGCTCTTAAAGAAGCAGTGCGTGCATCAGACTTTAAGGTGTAATCAGCCCATGAGTGCCCTGGACTATAAGAAGGGCCAAGTCCCTTTCTTCCATGCCTGAGCATTGTTTGTCGTATCCTAGTTTGTCTTTGAAAATGGTCTCCTAGTGTTTTCCAGTTCCCAGTGTTTCCTGTTCCTGTTCCTGTATCCTGGTCAGGTGCCGTGCTGAGCTGTAGTCGTGCTGTTCTGTATTCCGCGCCTGTCCTACTACACCACGCCTGACATCCGCATGCTGCCTAGTCCCATCCTAGCCTGCCTTGCTACCGTCCGAGCTGCCACAGGTACCCTATACGAACTATAGACTGTGACCTGCACCCTGTTGGCCAGCTGCCATACCTCCAAGGCGGTACGGCCCAGTGGGTCCACGAACCCTACGTGACAGAAATAATGAAACAGCTGTGCAGGAGTAGCTTTAGCAAGTGTCCCAGCTGTTGCTTAATAGTGAGGAGAATATGAGCGTGCAGAAATAGATCTGCTGCTCGTAATACATCAGTAGTTTTTATTGAAAAGTTTTTAAAAGGTAACAAGATAGTTTGTAGTACAAGCATAGAAAATGTCAAAATGGCAGAGAAGATGTGTTACATGAGGAATTTGATCGCTAGATAGAAAAGTTGACGAATAATTGTCAAACAGGTGGCAAATTGAGAGTATAACCTTACTGTGTTACCGTATTTTAAAAGTAACAAAAAGTAAACAAAGAAGACACAAATAAGTAATGGGAAGTTGGGGGTGCACTCAGTATACAGATGTTAAAGGGGTTATTCAGAAGTTTAATAAATTGATCTGGCAGCAATAAATGCTATGAGATAAAAAAATATATATATATATATGAATGCACAAATATCCAAGAAGACCAATGAGAAATACATTTCATAAGGTTACCCTGTTGGTCAGCTAACATTTTCCCATAAAGACAGTTTGTGGAGTTGTGGATAAAAGTGAGGATTTCCATCGTCTTACTATAGAGCATTTAGCAGCATGTATAATATGACATGTTAATTCCCTATTGATTGAGGGTACTTGTTCTATCCCAACTAAGAGCAAGGCAAAAACTAGACGTGTAGGGAATAGAACTTGAGCTAACCATGATATGACAGCTTAAAGATCTATCCAAAAGTTATTACAAAACCAGAACATGAAAAATAATAAATCGGCAGAACCACAAGCTCTCCAGCAATATGAAGAGAAGGTGTGACATATTTTTGAAAGTCTAAGAAGCATGTAATACCATCTAGTTAAACATTTCTGGTATTGTTCCTTATGGTTTGCACATGCTCTGGATTTGAGAACCCGATGTATTGCCTTATTCCACTTTACATCAGTAAATGATTTATTGAAGTCCTTTATCATGAAAAGGTGTACAGGAGATCCTCTACAACAGTTATTATCCTTGTTCAAAGGTGGAGAATTATACCTCACCATTCCTTAGCATTATTCTCGGTTTATAGCTCCCATGCAGTGCACGTTCAGCATTTTCAAAACACCGCTCACTCCTTCAACCTCTACCTGGACACTATGAGTGCAGAATATGGTCAAAGATAACCCCAACACGGTGCTAATTAGCCAACATATATTTCCTTGGGCATCCTTCAGATGCTTTTAATATTATACTTAGAAAATAAGAAACCCAACTCACGTGTATGTCAGCATATACACATAAAAAGCACAATTTTGTTGCAAGCCCGTCCGTTTTCACGCTTGCGGCTTCAAACACCTAAGGAAGCTAGAAGGGCGAAACCGGTAGAGCAAACTACAGAATTTGTTGTGTTTTTATCTCTATATGCTGATATACCCATGTGTTGTTCCTAATCTTGTAAGTCAAACCAAAGAAGGAAAAAACAGGCACGACCATATAATTGAAAAAGTAGAAAAAATCCTTTATTATGTCAATTAGACAAATGCAGACACACAACATTAAACACAAGAAAATAGCATAACCCTCGCAAAATAAAAAATGGAATCGGAACAATAGCGCAGCAAGACAACCAGATAGTAATCCGGTCTAACGATCCCCCAAAGATGCTAAAGTGCATGAATAATTTTAAAGCAGGTACAAGGTATGGAACTTTTGCACAGATTGGTATATAGAAAAGTGTAAATACAATCTAGATGATCAAGTTTAAACAGCAATATACATACACCTGTAGAGTAGGGAAATAGCCGGGAGATCAAAGACCGGGGGTCTGCTGCTGAGCCCGACGCGCGTTTCGCAGATGCTTCGTCAGGGGAATCTTGTAAGTATAATATTAAAATTGCGTAAAATTATGCAAAACCTTAAACAGGTGCAAGTTCAGATGGCTGCATTGAGGTGAATGTAGGGCACACAAGAACATGTATGTTGGCTAAGAAGCAACATGTTATAGTCGTTTCTGACCTTATATTGCACCCATGATGTCCTCGCAGAGGGAGGAGGAGTGAGCGGTGTTTGAACAAAACTCATTCTGCACTACATTTGACTTGTTAACAGAGAAGAATTCTACTTATTGTAGAGAAGCTCCGGGACAACCTTTCATGATATTTGTCTGCTTGTATTTTGGTTATGGGTGGTCAGCCGGCGTCCCGTTGGTTATCTCCATCTCTTATGTTGTTATCTGCCCCCCCCCCCGACTTGTGTATTGAATTTCTTTTTCCCTGTTTATTCTTTGAAAACATTGTTGACATTTTAACATTCTTCTTTCCCAATCTTCATTCTTAAATTTTAGAGAATATAAAACACGTACAGTACCAGCAGCATGTGCCGATAATAACAGTGGACTTACCCTTTAAGCACAGATAATGAGGTAGGTACACAGCAGACACAGCATCACGTTCACCACATTTTATGTTAAACAGAGGACCCAAAATCACATAAGTGTTGTCTGGAAGATCTTTTAAGTAATTGCTCCAAGAATCAAGTTTATATTTAATAGTAACAGGACCTTTCACCAGGAATTTGATTCCAGTTTTCTGGCAGCGGTAGAACCCCGGAGACTTCAACTCTAATCTGAAAGTTAAAGAGGATGTTGAGTTATTGGTAAATTTTGATATCTCCTTTGGAAAAACAGCAGGTGAGATTCTGTCATTTTTAATATTTTCTGTAACTTTTTGCTGTATGTGCATTATGATAACAATCAAAAATTAGAATGTTACAAATTAAAACCACTAAGTTTCACTAACATATCAGGAGTAAAAAATATCCTTCTTAAAGTTCTTGAATTTAGGCACAATTCCAATGTCAAATAAGTAGAAGAAGCACCAAGCTTATATAAATTCATAGCACCCCTAGAAGGGTTGCCTATACTTAAAGAGACTCTCCACTTTGGACAACATCTTTCCATATATCCTATTGAGGCATATAGATGCCATAGAGAATAAAAACTCTGAGAGTTTTATCCGAGGATAGTAGCTGATGGTGCAGAATCTCCACATCTGCCCAGGATAACGAAGAACTGCTTTAAAATGATCCTAGAATCAGGAGTCCTACTGAGACCTTAACTTGGTTTGAACTGGTCACTGTAGTAAACTACAAACTACACTCCCCCAAAAATAACAAGACTATTCTACCAATTGTTCATAGGCTCAAATCCCAGCTGCTCAGTTTCTGTTTT